>NW_027555847.1:447754108-448254811 GCF_003287225.1 Phascolarctos cinereus | reverse complement strand
TCCCTAGTTAGGGTGACTCCTCTTTATTTTTAATTTTTTTTTTTTTGCCTAGGTAGTGGGGTTAAGTGACTTACCCAGGGTCACACAGCTAATAAGTGTCAAGTGTCTGAGACTGGATTTGAACTCAGGTCCTCCTGATTCCAGGGCTGGTGCTCTATCTACTGCACTACCTAGCTGCTCCTCCTCATTTTTTTAGGCGCAATGGCAGCAGATGGTGGGAGTAATCTAAGGTTGAAGCTTGGCAGAGAAGGTCAATAATAGGATAAAGGGGCAAAGGACTCAAGGGCAGAGGAGTATAGAGTTGAATTAGTTCACCAAGAGATCAAGATAGGCGATGGAGGAGAGTATACCTAGTGTAGGGGTGATGGCCTGGGAAAGAACTGGGAGATGGAAGAACGGGGACATAGTGAGGACAAAAAACAAGTTTTGAGGTTGCAAGGCACGAGGAGATGTATGACAATAATAGATTGTGAACAAATAAGAGCATTGTAGAGTTGATGAACATGGATGTAGTGCATTTGTGGGTGATGGCAGGATGAAGCGTATGATCATCTTTGTATATAACTGAAGGTAGAGTGGAGGAGTAGGCCATGGAAAATGAGTAAGTTAAAGAACTGTGAAGTTAGAGTTTTGGGGAGAATATCAATAGGAATACAGGAGTTAGGTAGGAGGGAAAGACTAAGCACCAGGCCCTGTACTCACTGAGGGAAAAGAGAGGGAGTGTCCTGGAAGTCAGTAGACAATAGCCACTAGAATTTCAATTGGTAGTGGATATAGATTGAGTGAACCTCAAAGAAGGTGAGGTTACTAAGTGATAGTGGTAGAGAGAGAGTGTGGAAGTAGCAATGGAGAACAAAGAATGTTCCAGCTCCCCCACATCACCCAGTGAGTTGGGGGGAACGTGTGAAAGTACAGCCAATGCTAGAAAGTGTAGCCAGAGAGGCTGTGTTATCAGGAGGGAGCCAATTCTCAGGGAAAACCAGAAGATAGAAGGAGTAGGAATGGAAAAGATTGAAGATGAAAGCTGGTTTGTTATCTATGGAGCAGGCATTCCAGAAAGAACAGTGAAAGGAGTGAGTAGCCTTAGAATGGGATAGTGGGTGGGTTGGGTTGAGGGGAAAGGGAGTAAGGGATCTAAAGTAGTGGGGGACAGAGAACTGGGTGTGAATGATGACAGCTCTAAGTTCTGAATCACTGGGATAAGGAGGGAATGAATGGGTGGAAGTTTGTTACCCATTGAAGAATGAGTTCAACATTCCTAGGGGCTTGGCCTCAAGGTGGAGTTGTCTGAGGGACTTAGGCAGCTCAGTTAATGAGCCAGTGGCTGAGCAGGAGCTGAAGAAATGATTTTTCTCTCTATCCTGAAGGTAGGAGACTAGGTGAGATGGAATGGCATCTGTCCTCTTCAGATTAGGCAGGCAGATGTGATAGTAGATGCAGAGGAGGCCCATACATTACAACTACATCTCAATTACATCTCAATACATTACATCTCACTTTTGAGATGAAGACAGTGACAGCCAAATTTAGTCACTATAAATATTGGTCCTAGACCAAGTATAGATACTATATTTGTTGAGGAGAACGTATCATAACCTATAATCTTTATGTCAATCTCTATGCATTTAAATAAACATCATTTCTACCCTCATTTTAATATTTTTAATAGTATTTTATTTTTCCCCCCAGTTACATGTCAAGAATTTTAGCATTCATTTTTACAAGATTTTGAGTTCCATGTTTTTCTCCCTCCCTCTCCTCTTCTGATATAGTTTATACATTTGCTATCATCTCATTATAATATTTCAGGACTCTTTAAGCAAAATAATAGTAGTATAGAATTGGAGGTGGGGCATGCTGGGTACAGGATAGCATAAGAACAGGCAAGATATAGGACAGATTAAAAAAAAAATCAGAGTTAGAAGGGACCTCCGACACCATGTGTTTCATCCCATCCCATACCAAGAAACCCCTCTCCCGCACTTACAAGAGAAAGGCATTGAAGTTAGCCTTTGCTTAAAGACCTCTAGTATGGCTGGATCTTCCTAGGCAGAGCATTCTACATCTCAGGTTGTATTTTAAGTCTGTTTCCTTTCAGGGCAGTAGGTCTGGGGAGAAAGGACACAGAGATGGGAACTAAAAAAAATAAATGTAAGTTCTTTAAAAAAAATCAACAATAAACCTTTAAGGTCATAAAAGAGCAAAGTCTGTTTCCCAGCTGCTTTGGATATTTGTTTCTCCATTTTTCTGCTTGAAGTAGGCTTGAGGAGAAGTGTTAAATGCACAAATAGGTTTTTGGCTTTAATCATAAAACTATCCCCTCAGGATATTAACTGTAGCATTTGAATTTTGGTTTTAGAAAATTACAGATGCAATAAAAGAGAGGAATCTGCACTTCTTCATTGCTCCTTAATTTCCTGGTGTAATGAGTTTACTGCTTAAATATGTATGTAGTCATTCTTCTTCCCTTATCTAAAAAAATGTGTCTGGCTACTCTTTCTGGAGCCATGTTTCATTATAGTCCTCAGTCTGCTTTCATGAGGGAAAACAGATACTAATTAATAACAGCCCAGCCTAGCCCTAATAAGTTTTAAAAAGACTGGAAGAGAATAAAGATGTTGTTGGGAAGAAGATCAAAATAGAAATCTTGAAGTCTCCTTATGTGATTAAAAAAATGAACAGGAAAACACATATGGGCAGGGGACCACCTAAGCACTATGAGATCCTTTACTTTTGATTGAGTCTTATATCTTTTTATATATAAATCTTTAAAATGCAAGAATGTTTGACAGTGCTGCTGCTGGGGGTGGGGGTGGTGATGAACTCCATCTGTCAGATCTCCCTAGGATGTCCCCTTTCCAATAAAGCAATGTAAGGCCCCCTGGGCCTTGTCATTGGCACCTCCACTGAATCCAAAGAACAGGGTCTTTCCATTTACCCTGTAGCTGGATTCTCCTCCAGTTAGTGTGAGAAACCTTTGAGAGCAGGGACTATCTTGATTTTCCATTGGTATTCTCTTCATTTAGCACAGTATTTGGTACATAGTAAATGCCTGATAAATGCTTTTCCTTTTCATAATGCCAACAGAAAGCAGGAGAGAAAAGGAAACTATAGAGAGATTCTCCTATTTTAAACTGTATTGCAGCATGAAATAATTTCAACCATTCTCTGGCTATATCTTCAGAATGGTCCTCTTAGGGTGAGTAGTGGATTCTATAAAATCAGTCTTCCTATTGATCCTTTGTTCTATTGACACGTAGTTCACGTTGACATGTATTTTTTGGGGAAACCATTTATTTTGAGGATGGCTCAACAGCATCACAACACCATTACAGTTCCCGAAACTATCAACAGAGGGAGCCAGTGTCATAGCTGTAATCCATTGCGTTGCCCTAGACGTTGGTGGTTTGGCTTCTATAGTTTGAAGATTCCGTGGATAGGGAGGAAGAGAAATACCTTATGGATTTTATTTTGGGAGAAACGTGGAAGTGTACAGTTTCTGTGGTTCACATCCACGCCAGTATTGCTGGAATGTAAATTCAGACTGAACGTCTAAAAGGGTACAAGTTATAAAGTAAAAAGAATCGTAAATAGGAGACCCTTGAAATGGCAGCAATCATCACAAGCTCCCCATCATTCTAAAAGTCATTGAAATACAATTAATTGGGAAAGCTGTACATGGCTTTTTCAGTCATTCCTTTCCCATCAAGAGGTAAAGCCATCCAGAAGAAAGAGCAATATTCCAGATGAGATCCTGTTTAGAAGCCAGCAATCAGATCTTCCGGCATCTTTTCTGGGCACCTCATATAATGGCCCTTTGTGAATATAGGGCATGGAGCCAAGGCAACTCTGTTCACAGAAGTGGTCCATAGTGGAGGGAAGATAATGAGAATTTGGCTGGTAATTAAGAAGCAGCATGGTGCAGTAGAAATTAGAATCAAAGGACCTACGGTAAGTTCTACTTCTGACTTGTCTCTTGTGATCTTAGGCAAGTCGGGTTAACAATTCTTAGGATCAGTTGCCCGGTATGTTAAATGAGGATCATAGAGATCTCTGAATACCATACAGGGCTATTATCAGGACTAAGTAAGACTATGTACTTGAAAGAACTTTGTCGTCAGTATGGTGAGATAAACATTTGAAGGCTTGTTTCTTCTTACTCTTGGTTCAGTGAATTGAACAGTGCTTTCTCTAGTCCTGGAAAATAAAAATGGGTTAGCTCTTTGTGCTGAATTTTTACAGACTCATTCTGAAAATGAAGCTCCCTCTCTTGATCCTCCCACTCTTTTAGGTCTTTTAGATATTTCTAAGAGTAAAAAGATATCAGAATAGTGAAGGATGAAAATATGATCAGTGGTTTACCCTGGGGAGAGTTCAGTGAGTGAACACAGATTGAGGGGGCTTTAATATTTTGGGCTTCACTCCTTGCTTCAATGATTTTCTTCATATTTAATTGCTACTAGGCCAATGATGATGAGCATGAAAAATGCAATTAAAAAATGAAAAGTGTCACTTGTGACTTGATGTTGAACAGAACTGATGGAGTACAACAAGAAGAAATGGCATTGCAGAAGTACACATTTTGTATTTCAGTTTAATTGAATCACTTTAAGTTTCTAGAGCACTGCAGTCCCCCTCATGCTTGATTTAATTATGCCAATAACAATACCTTGAATTCATACAGGGTTCATTGTGGTGAGAGGGAGAGGAAGGGCCAGTTTGAATGGAAATCAGAGCACTTAACACCAACTATGCTATCTTATATTTCAGGATACAGAGTAGGAAATAGGAATGGTTGTATTATCACATCTTTAATAATTGCACCTATCCTGCCCAAGGCTATGATGAATGCAGGCATCTGAAGGCAGCATTATTCTCATAATTTTTGTAACACTGGCCTCTCCATACTACATCATTTTGGATGCAAGTAGACATAAGGAAAGCAGAGACTGTGAGGGAATTCCTTTTCTTTTTACCTGGATCGGGGAGGGAAACATACACAAGCCTTGATTTTTCTGCTATATGTATATAGGGAAATCAGAGTTCCCAGAAATGAATTTTTAAACAATTTTAAAGTAAAACATGTTCTCAGTCAGATTTTTAACCTATATGTTTCTACTGTACTATGCTGTCTTTCTTATGAGAAGGTAATCTCCTTCAAAGTGTTCTTTTATTTGTATCACCAATGCCTAGCATAGTCCCTGGAACAAAGTAAATGCATGAGTATTTGTTGATTAATGCATTTCTTCAGAACCTCTAGACTTATGCTCCTCCCCACCTGATAAATCTAGATCCTTCTGGGTTTGCTATGAGTCTGCCCTAAAACTGGACATGAAACCCAGAGGCAACCATAAGGATGATGGGATCTGCTGGGCTTGCCCCTTCCCCTCCCCCTCCAGTCTACCTAGTCTCCAAGTTAAAATGGAACTACTAGGTTTATCCTACTGATGGCTAACCAGCCACAACCAAGGGGGAACGAAACATGAATGCCCTGTGGATGAGGACCTGATATCAGAGTGGGTAGCCCTACCCTGGAGATAAAACCTAAGGCAACTGGGAAAGCTGCAGTTAGACAACTACGACCTTTTAGCAGTGTGATTAAGAGGAAATGGTAGTGGACTTGGTCCTAGAAGATGTGAGGTCAGTTTTCGCCTCAGACAACAACGTGACCATAGGTAAGTTAACTTCTATTAGTCTCAGTTTCTTCATTTGCAAGAGTTAAAATAATATTTCCACTATCAGCCTCACAGAATTTTATGAGTTCAGTACTTTGTAAAATGCAAAGTGCTATGTAAATATGAGTTTTGATTTTTGTGCCAGTTGTATATAATGTAACAATAATAATTTTAGCAGAGCAGGCCTAGAGTCAAGAAGAACAGAATTCAAGTCTGGCCTCAGACACTTACTAGCTGTGTGACCCTGGGCAAATCACTTAACCCTGTTTGCCTCAGTCTTCTCATCTATAAAATGAGCTGGAGAAGGAAATGGCAAACCACTCCAGTATCTTTGCCAAGAAAACCCCAAAATGGGGTCACAAAGAGCTGGACATGAGTGAAAAACAACTCAACAACAACAATTTTAGTATTTACGTAGTACTTGATGGTTTGCAAAGCTCTTAAAAAATTATCTTATTTTGTCTTCACAACAACGCTGGAAGGTAAGTGCTATTTTTATAGAAGAAACTGAGGCAGACAGAGATTGAATAGCTTGTATAGATCAATTGGGGCTTTAGAGTCATGCTTTCTGATGTTTCTATGGATCCATGATCTCTTTGGTGTGGGTATAGTCCACTGGTATGGACTATAACCCATCTATATTTTCTTATACCTTGTGCTCCTTTATTTCTGTAAATACTCCACAGAGGATAAGACCCAACCTTCTGGAGATCTTCCCCGGGGTCTTTTAATATTTCATGAATATTAGTGCAGCATTTGGGCAGCCCATCTGTCATCCCTCATTCTTCCTAAATAATCAGCCCCCTTCATTTTCAAGTCATGCATGTTTGTCCTTGACGATGTCTTTTACGAGACTTCTTGAGGCAAGTCACCATGATATTATGCTATTGTAGACTTACTCCTACCACATATTTTTCTGTTGTTCTTTGGGTCATTTGTAATTCTTCTTCTTCTAAAGTGATGGTGTTCCATGATTTGGAGGCATAAAGCATCCCGTCTCCCATTTGGGAAGTTGTGCTAAGGCTTACCTTATTGCCAAAGAACATTTTTTAAAAATACCAATATTCTCCTGACCATGATTTATGATAACTCTTTGGTAAACCCAGCAAGAGCATGTGAAAAAGAATCAAGCTCACATTGTATGCTTGTTCTGGTCCAGTTTTGCTTGTTTCTGTTTATAAATTGAATATAGGTTTGACCAGAATTGCCAATGATATGAGGGTTAAATTGAAGGTAAAGGAATTCTGTTATATTAGATTCTCTGGGTATAAATTAAATATCACATTTCCAGTTGATAACATGACCCTGGGAGACAATAAATAAAGGGTCAGGAAAGAGGTCATATGTGTGGACAACTCAATGCTGTATTAGAATAGAAAGACAAAGATAGGAGGGGTTATGGTAAAGACAAAGAGAACCGACACACCCAGATATAACTTAATCTAACTCTCTCATTTTAAATATGTGGAAACTGAGGCCCAGAAAAGGTTTGGGATCAAATCTCAGTGCTGCCACTTACTAGCCGTGTTACCCTGTGTAACTTCATGTCTCTGGACCTTAATTACCTTATCTGTAAAATGAAGTGGTTTTCCAGGGTGCTTTCTAGCTTGAATATTTTATGATTATAAGTAGTATCTGATTCGTATTATTCAGTTGGGAGCATTTGAGAGGCCCACAAAATACAGTGAAGTTTTAAATAATCCTATATCTAACTCAAAGAACAAAAATTAAATTATAAAGCCAGTGCTATTGGTGAATTTGAAATTCTAGGAATATTTACACTATTATGCCTGCTCCAATATTCTTTCAATGACCTCTCTCTCTCTCTTTCTTTCTCTCTCTCTCTCTCTCTCTCTCTCTCTCTCTCTCTCTCTCTCTCTCTCTCTCTCTCTCTCTCTCTCTCTCTCTATATATATATATATATATGTATGTATGTATGTATATATATGTACATATATTTAATTTTTGATGCTTGGAACATTTCTGCAAACTTAGTACCTAGCAAGAACAGGATCCATGGTATGATTGCAGTAGAGAGATACTATATGACTTGCCCAAGGTGTTGGGCTGAGTCACAGTGAGTGCCTGAATGTCATAGTGTCCATTTTATATTAGATTTTCTGGAGTTTCATCATTGTTGAGTCACTCCCTAGTTGCAAACTATTCCCACCCAAGCTGTAAGCACTTTCTGGACAGTACAGAGAACTAGGACAGTTTAGTAACCAAGGGCAGGGCACTAGCAAGCTGTTCTCAGGTGTGGAGTAGGTGAACCATTTTAGGATTGAGAATTAACTTGTTGAGTTCTACCAAACATTTAAAGAACAATTAATTCCAATACTATATAAACTATTTGGAAAAATAGGCAGACTCCTGTCAAATTCCTTTTATGACACAAATATTGTGCTGATACCTAAACCAGGAAGAGCAAAAAGAGAGAAAGAAAATTACAGACCAATTTCCCTAATGAATATTGCTACAAAAATTTTAAATAAAATATTAGCAAAGAGATTACAGCAGTTTATTACCAGGATAGTACACTATGACTAGGTGGGATTTATATCAGGAATATAGGGCTGGTTCAATATTAGGAAAGCTATCAGCATATTTGACCATATCAATAACAAAACTAATAGAAATCATATGATTATATCAATAGATGCAGAAAAAGCTTTTGACAAAATACAGCACCCATTCCTATTAAAAACACTAGAGAGCATAGGAAGATAAGGAGTTTTCCTTAAAATGATGAGCAATATCTATCTAAAGCCATCAGCAAACATTATATGTAATGGGGATAAGCTAGAAGCATTCCCAGTAAGATCAGAGGTGAAACAAGGATGTCCATTATTACCATGATTATTCAATATCATACTAGAAATGTTAGTATTAGCAATAAGAGAAGAAACAGAAATTGAAGGAATTAGAATAGGCATTGAAAAAACAAAACTATCACTCTTTGCAGAGGATATGATGGTATACTAAGAAAATCCTAGAGAATCAACTAAAAAACTACTTGAAACAATTAACAACTTTAACAAATTTGTAAAATATAAAATAAACCCACACAAATCATCAGCGGTTCTAAATATTACCAACAAAGCCCAGCAGCAAGAGATAGAAAGAGACAATATAAAATATTTTGGAGCCTACCTGCCAAGACAAACCCAGGAACTATATGAACACAATTACAAAACATTTTTCACAAAATAAAGTCAGATCTAAACAATTGGAAAAATATCAATTGCTCATAGGTAAGCCGAGCTAATATGATAAAAATGACAATTCTACCTAAATTAATTTACTTGTTCAGTGCCATACCAATCAAACTACCAAAAACATGATTTTATAGAGCTAGAAAAAATAATAACAAAATTCATCTGGAAGAACAAAAGGTCAAGAACATCAAGGGAATTAATGGAAAAAAAAATGCAAAGGAAGGTGGACTGGCTGTACCACATCTAAAACTATATTATAAAGCAGCAATCATGAAAACTATTTGGTATTGACTAAGAAATAGCGTGGTGGATAAGTGGAATAGGTTAGGTACACAAGACACAGTAGTAAATGACTGTAGTAATCTACTGTTTGATTAAACCCAAAGATTTCAGGTTCTGGGATAAGAACTCACTGTTTGACAAAAACTGCTGGGAAAACTGGAAAAGAGTATGGCAGAACTAGGCATAGGCCAACATCTCACACCCTATACCAAGATAAGGTCAAAATAGGTACATGATTTAGACACGAGATGATACACCACAAGCAGATTAGGAAAGCAAGAAATAGTTTACCTGTCACATCTATGAAGAAGGGGAGAATTTAAGACCAAGCAAGAAGTAGAGAACATTATGAAATACAAAATGGATAATTCTGAATACATTAAAGAGTTTCTGCACAAACAAAGCCAATGCAACTAAGATTAGAAGTGAAGTAGAAATCTGGGAAACGATTTTTACAGCCAATGTTTCTGGCCTCATTTCTAAAATATATAGAGAACTGAGTCAAATTTATAAGAATACAAGTCATTTCCCAATTGATAAATGGTCAAAGGATATGAACAGGCAGTTTCAGAGGAAGAAATTAAAGCGATTTATAATCATATGAAAAAATGCTCTAAATCACTATTGATTAGAGAAATGCAAATTAAAACAACTCTGAGGAACCACCTCTCTGAACCTCAGTTTCCTCAACTGTAAAATAGGCATTTGGACTAGATGGACTTCCAGGTCTAGATCAATGGTCCTATGAATTCCAGAGTCATAAAAGAACTCAGAGGCCATCTAGTCCAACCATTACCTGAACAAAAATCCCTTCTACATCATCAAGCAACTAATCACACACATTTATTATTCCTCCTGAGGTAATCTTCCTCTCCACTGGACATCCAGAAACCACGACAGATTTAACCTCCTCAGCTCTGGAATTCCTCCATTGGGTTGAGATTTCTAGATGGACAGATAAGTGAGTGGAATCTCAACTAACACTATATCTAGGCTAGCCCATCTCAGGTCATACTTTCCAGGCATGTACCAGGAAACCAGGGCCCTCAAAGACAATTTGCTATCTACCCTGCTACTAGGTACCCTCTACTACTTATTCTCTTTAGCCCTTGGAACTATAATCAAATCAGTAGTATCATGTCTGTGGGAAAGGGCATGATGATCAGCTGTCGTGTGCTTCTCTGCACAATTCTTGTGATGCCTCAGACCAAAATACAATTCTTTGGTCACCGCCATTGGAATGTAAGGACTTTGTAGACAAAGACTACCTTACTTTTGTATTTATATCCCCAGTACCTACCACCTAGAAGTGCTCCATAAATTCTTTTTCATCCATTCATTCAGCACTTACTCTGTGGTGGTAAAATACTAGACACCAATACATCGTGTCCAACAGGGATCATTCAACTTTTGTTTGAAGACTTCTAGTGAGAAGGAACTACGACTTCCTGAGGAAGCTGATTCTATGTTTAGATAGTTCCAAGGGAACCGCAGTATATAGATGAGGAAACTTGGGTCCAGAGTGGAGCGATTGACTTGCCCAAGATAACATCTGTCTGGTAGTTAATAATAGAATTGGGCCTCCAACCCAGATCCTCTGAGTCTAAATCTAAAGTTCTTTCCTCTGTACTAAGCAGGGATGAGAAAGATGACATTCTTGAATTTCTGAATTGATTTAAATCCATAGCTTATCTTTCTGCTAGGCTATTGTAGCCCCAAAGAGTCATTCTATCTACATAGAAACAAGTCTACCCTTTTCAATTAATGTACGTAGAAGAGGAAGGGAAAGCTTTGTGATTTATAACTGTGGACTTAACTTTTTTAAATCAATTGTTTCATTGTAAAAGGAAATCTTTTTCCCCTCATACAATTTAATTGTATGAGGTGTTCAATAATTTCTATTTCTTCTTCTTCTCCTCCCCCTCCTCTCCCCCTCCCCTCCTCTTCTCCTCCTTCTCCTTCTTTCCTTCTTCTCCTCCTCTTCCTCCTCCTCTTCCTTCTTTTTCTTCTTCTTCTTCTTCTTCTTCTTCTTCTTCTTCTTCTTTCTTCTTCTTCTTCCTTCTTCTCCTCCTCGTCCTCCTTCTTCTCCTCCTCCTCTTTCTTCTTCTCCTCCTCCTCTTCCTCCTTCTCCTCTTCCTTCTCCTTCTTCTCCTTCTCCTCCTCCTCCTTCCTCCTTCTCTCTCCTCCTCCTCCTCCTCCTCCTTCTTCTTCTTCTTCTTCTTCTTATCATCATCATCATCATCATCATCATCCAGTGGTAGTACCATGCTTTGTGGAATGTTTCTGGCAAAATTTTGAAGGCTCTGATGGTGTGGCAAAACAAATCTCAGAAACAAAAAGAATAACCTCACATTTAATTGAGTCAGTTTCTCTTTTCATGTCCTTCATTATTAGCTCGTATCATGCTTATATTTATGTAATATTTCTCTCAATGCAAATAACTTTACATACATTGTCTTATTTGATCCTCACAAAAAGACCGTGAAGTAGTAGCATTAGTATTGCTTTCACTGTTTGACAGGTGGGGAAACTGAGGCTCAAGGAAATGAGCCCAAATTCACTCAGCTATGGAATATTACAAATGAAGCTTGAGCCCAGATCTTTTGCTTTCAAGCTCAGTGGTCCGTGGTACCACATGATCTATTCAATAAGATCACCATAGCACAGATACAGCATAGAATGAATTACCAAAATTCTTGGGAGGAAGAGGAGAAAAGACTAGAATCTGAGGTGCAGGGATAGGGGGCAGGAGGAAAGAACACATTCAGACATTGTACACAAGAGCACAGTGATCCTGATGAATGACTCAACAGATGATAAGCATCTCTGTTAATTTCCTCTCTTGCCTCTTGGGAAGTTTAGATGGCGCTGTTCACTTCATGGCACATATCCAGAAAGGAACCATTTGCTGGAAGCATTTGTTCAAGAAATCTGCCTGCAGGTCCCATTCATTTGTTGTTCTTTTTGTTGTTGAACTAATATTCATGATGAAGGCAAGGAGTCTAAATCTAGAGGTCTATGGGAGAATAAGCACATTTTGAATTAGAGACAGTATGAACCCTTAATATATCAAAGGCAAAGTATTCTATCCATCAAATCAGTGAGAGGAAAATGCAGGACATTTTCCATTATGACAAAAAAAATTGCCATTTTGATACATTTAAGTTTAACTTAATATTTATCTAATGACCAAACAAATAAAACTGATCCACATAGAGGCAGTTTATAAGCAAGTCTTATCTATATTTTTCCACTGCTGGCTTTTTCTTAGCATTTTGTAGAACCCATGGAGAATTCACATGCACACATATCCTCTACCTCTACTCCTTTGGGGCAATTGCATGGACTAAAGGGAAAAGGAAAGGAAAGGGAAAAGAAAAAAGAAAAAAAACACTGATCCTCACTTTGTTACATTCTGTATGTAATGGGGATCAGACACCTGTGCAACCTCCATCAGAGGCTGAAGAAATGGAAACACTGGGGAGATGGCTGCTAGAATTAGGATGATCTGTAAAGAAAGTGCCTTGGAGAGGCAGAGGAACATGTGTGGACATTCTGTAACCAGTTCTGGACACGGACGGTACTAAGGAAAGGGTACTGGACTTAGTGGCAGAAAATCTGTGACTTTAGACTCATGTCCCTGAGCTTCAGTTTCTCTATCTGTCAAATAGTGAAAGCAACACTAATACTATCTACTTTACAGCATTTTTGTGAGGATCAAATAAGACAATGTTTGTAAAGCTCTTTGTGCTGAGAAAAATGTTATATAAATTTGAGTATGATACAAGCTGACTCACTTAAATGTGAGGGTATTCTTTTTGTTTCTGAGGTTTGTTTTTGTCACACCATCACAGTCAGCTGTTCAAAATTTTGTCAGAATCATTCCACAAAGCATGGTACTGCTTATAGATAAGCTAAAGAAGAAGAAGAATATAGAAATGAGAAATTATTGAACCCCACAAATAAGACTGAGAGTGATCAGATAAGTAGGGAAGAAAACCGAGAGCACGGCCATAAAACTCAAGGAGGAGGGAGTTTTTAGGACAATAGAGTAGTTAGTGTTAAATGCTGCCGAGAAGTTAAAAGGAATGAGGATTGAGAAAAAGACCTTTGGATAGAAGAACAAAGAGATTACTGATAATCTTGGAGAGAAGTTTTAGTTGAATAAGGTCAGAAGCCAGCCTAGGGGTTGAGAAATGAGTGAGAGGATAAGTCCAATGCAATTCTCCCATGATATATACTACTTTCAATAAAAAATCCATCAATTAAATTGGCATTTTCTCTTGCATTGCCATCAGTAGATTTCCAAAGTAACAAATATTCCTTAATCTCATTTTCAGCAGCTATTAGAGGTGGGTCTAATTCCAGCATTCTTAGTTCACATTTGGTGTTGGGATGGAATGAGGGGCTTACAAATCATTGAACAGTTAACAAAAGGTTTACCTAGCCCTAACAGAACAGTGAGATGCAATAAGAATGCAGTCGCACTTAGCTTATCTGAATATGACTCCTCTCTCCTCCCCTACCCCTTCTCCCACCCCAGTCTCCATATGAAAACACATCTGGTTTTCAAAGCAGAGTATTATGACTTGTGGGTCAGAAACACATCTTGTTCCAACTACATGTGGATGGAACTTTTTAGGACCATAAGTAGGTAGGAAGCTAGGCCAGGGGAGGCAGGGATCAATCAAATACCAGAGATAGTTTTGTCCCCGTTTAGGAAAAACTAATCCTTCTCACAGCAGGAAAGAGGAGAAGCAGGCCTAACCCACGTTGTGGGAAAACACATGTAGATACTAATCCTGTCACGAGAACATATTTTATATATATCATCAAAAAAAATTTTAAACTATATCTGTTCCTTCATCTCCTTGTAATTAAAAAAAAAGATTTTCATTTCTCAATTAATTACAAGGGTCTTCAGACATAAGATAAATTCTCCTTTCCACCATATTTTCTATAAGTGGAAGCATTCAAAACCACTTTTCATGTAATTTACCAAGCCTTATTTCTATTACTTCAGTAGTTACAGGTCACACCAGTGGTCCTCCTGTCAGATGAAGCTCTTTATGTTTGGCAGTCCTGTTAGCAGCCTTAAAAGATCTAAGCAATGTGTTTTGATGTCACAGACATTTTCTAAAAAGTATGGTTTGCTTATTAAAAACATCTAATTTTCTCAGGAAAAATTCTCTTGAGAGCCAATGTAGTCTGTTTTTACACTTTCAAGAGGTCATCTTAATTTACATTTTTATGCTCTGTGTAGCTAATGTATTCATATGAAACAAACATTGCATTGTTTCCTCCCATTGATAATAGTACTTTTGAATTCCATTGATAAATATAGGGGTAGGGATTGGACCCATAATTTCACTGGTATAGGAAAGCTCCCTTTATGAAGGTCAGTTAGTACTTTCTCTGTACCTCATTATCTTAGAAACTTGCCTAAAATACCAAGAAGTTAAATAATTTACCCCAGGTCATAAAACCAATATGTAACAGGGATAGGATTTCAACCGGTATCTCCTGGGCCTTGAGGTCAGCTGTCTCTACCATGATGCTGCCTCCAAATGATAAATATAATGGATTATATTTTCTGGATTTGGGCTTTTTACTCTGCTGATTTCTATTATCTAAATGTTTTTTCTTATTTTTGCTTATACTAGTTTCAAGTAATTTTTTACTCAAATACTGTATACATTTATTCATCATAATGGGAATTGTTTCACTTTAAGAATTAGCAACAATACAATATGGAAGACAGTTAAATTTTCAAATTATTGTCCAAATCTATCCTTGCAAGCTTTAAAACGTTGCAGCTGAGCAGGTCGTGTGTATGGGAAGAACCAGTTTATCTGGTAAGTACTGTATCATATTTACGAAAATGAATGACATTGGATATAGAACAAATGTTAGACTTTTAAATTCCACGCGAAGATGTTCAATCTTTATGCAGAGCCAACATAGCTTACCTTCCTTAGGAACTTATGTTGACTGATGGTGTTGGTGGCTGATCATGCTCCTGTCAAGATTCAACATGCACTGACTCCAGTTTGACCTCATTTGCACATACCATATTAAATAATTACTGCACTGCATTCACTGTCAGTTGGAGGAAATTCACAATGTTACTCTTGTTTTTATAAACTTTTATATGAATTTTGTTTCCATTGAAAAAAAGTAGATGTATTTATGTAGAAATTACACTAGAAAATTGCTTGTAATTTTGGACATTTGCACCTACTTGAAAGAGTCTTACGCCTTTTCTGTGTGAAGTCATGCTCCACACTTTTGAAAACTCTGCTGAGGGAAGGAAGAGAAGACCAAGTTCCAGTTGGTGCTGTGTATGAGTGACTGAGTGCTCTCCTTTCTGCTCTGAGAGACTAGACAGGTGATCAAATGGTATAGTCCTGTGACCTAGAACTCCACTGGGAAAACAGGTGTCAGCCTGAAAAGGTTTCTTGATTGTAAGGTTGGAAGAGGGTATCAATGAAAGGTATAGTTTAGAGTACATACTTCTAGTGCTTGATAAAGTTCTTGTGTCTGTTGAACAAATTTGATTGTATGGTTTTGTACTATAATAACTTTCATCTGCTCAATAATACTCCCATTGAAGGGATGGAAAGCGAGTTGCTCAGTGGGTAGGGGCAATGATCTGAACAATTTGATGGTAGAGAAACAAACACAATCCTAGACAGATGTTCAAACCCAGCACCAATGATAGGGCCTGGGGTGGGATTAGGCAGTCAGTTGCTGGTAGAACCTCATAGATTAGAACCAGTGCCTCTGTTGCTATCCTCAGCATCCCATGTTGGATCACGGTTATCAATCAATAAACTAACGAGGATTTGTGAGGTGCCTATTATTGTCTAGGCCAGGGGTGGGGAACCTGTGCCCTTGAGGCCACATGTGGCCCTCTAAGTCCTCAAGTGTAGCCCTTTGACTGAATCCAAACTTCACAGAACAAATCCCCTTCATAAAAAGCTGCACCTGAGGATCTAAAAGGCCACATGTGGCCTGGAGGCCAGAGGTTCACTACCTCTGGTCTAGGCATTGGGCTAGGCAGGCACTGGGGATACAAATACCTAAGAGAGACAATTCTTGTCCTCAAACGGCCTACATTCTATTAGGGGGATGCAACACATTTACAGGTTAAAATAAAGAATCCTTACATGGAGCCCATCTTTTTCTCCACTCACAGAAGTCAAATAGTTTGTTGCATTTTATTTAATTCTCAGATACATAGGTAAGAAATGAGACAAAAAGATAATTCACCTTTCTGATGTTAAGCATTTGGTTAAGTTGAGCTGGATATGTGGTCTGACACTAAAAGGGAGAGCAAGGTGACATGCCTATATCATATGTTCACTCAATACTTAAATGGATCAGTGATCTCATCCATTTGGGAGTTCCCTCCAAAGACAGAAATTGCAGCTCACCCTGGTCTGCCCATCCTCTGTGACTCAGATCCAGCCTCTCTCAAAAATTCACCACAAAGAATCCATCCAGCATGATGAAGACTTCTCTCAAATTTCCCTGATGTCAGAAGGGCAGCTGTTGCAGCACACTTGCCATTTACCTGTAGTATTCTTGTCACTTGACATCTTCTGGTCATACTTTTCCTTGATGATATCCTTTACTCTGATTTTTTGGAATTACTAGTTGGTTGTATGTTGCAGCCTTCTCACACTTAATGCCAACTTTCCCCATTGGCCTCCATATGATACTTCTCTTTAGTGCCTTGAAGCATTGGTGTGCCTCATTTTGATACCATATAACAACAACAGTAAAAAGTGAGTGTTTGCTTTCATGGGAAGCTTGGAATCAGTAAAAGAGCTTTATAATTTTCTGAAATCCTAGATTTACATACTGATGGACAAGCTCCATAGGATAACTAGCCATTCTTCAGCCATTTGATCTTTTCTGTGCAGATAGACAGGCCAAACTCCAATAAGTGATTGCTCTTCTTGGAGGCTCTGTAATGTCTTGGGGGTTGGTGTAGTCAGCACAAGGTCAACTGCAAACAGGAACTTCTCATGCACATTTCCAAGTACAGAGAATCCCTTCTCAACCTGGGCTCTGCCCTGGATCTTCCTTAACACAGTGGTGAGCACTTTTCTGTAATTATATATTTCCCTCTTTATGCCACCGTGGTGTTTATTATTAGAGGATCACTGAACAGTGTTATTTGTTGTTATATGTTTCAAGAGGTCATGAATGATTTTGATGTATGGATGAGAGACATTCTGAGGTCTCATCTCATACAGGTTAGCCTAGTTTTTCCTTAAAAGGTATTAAAACTATTCCTAAAATTTGATTGGTTCAGGAGACTAAGATGACATGGCTTATTGATCTCCACACCTAAAGCCATGAGCAGCTCTAGCTGGACCCTGATGCTTGACAGGCAACAGCACAGGAAATTGTATTCAACTGAAACCACATAATGTCTTTACTGAACATGTTTAATACCCTTCCTGTGATATAGCTAAGTGAATCTCCTTTTCTTAACTATTAGATTTTTTACAATGAATTCATCTTTTTCTAATTTCAAATCTAAACTGCTTAAAACCACACAGCTAGGGTCCTAGGTCCCACTGGAGGTCCTTCTAGCTCTAGGATCTGAGAGAGCATTGTAGATACGGAGGACAGCCCCGGAAAAGACACAGAGGCGGGACATAGAATATTACACCTGGGAAATAGAAAGTAGGTCAGTTTTATTTCTGCTAGGCAGGCCATATGTTCTGCTTTCATGATTCTTATCTCTCTCTTGAACCGTTCAGGAACATCCTGATGTGGTTCTATGCTCTCTTGGGAATCCACAGGATCTTCGTGTCTCATCAGGTATTGATTCAATTTTTTGTTTCTTACAATATTTGTTCAGAGCACCTCAAGTCTTTTAAATGAGCTTGAGGTCATATTCTTTTTCTTTTTTAATGGCCTTCATATTCTTTCTTTTTGGGGGCTTATGCTCAAGATCTTTACCTGAATTTTCTTTCTTCTGAGATCTTTGGTCATTTTTAGCTTTTATTTTTCTTCATAGTCCCCTTTTTGATCATTTTCTAAGTCCTTCCCCTTTCTGGTGGTTTCCCTGGGGATTGGACCTCAAAACTCTCTCAGCCTCTTCACACACTTTTCACTTTTTTTTTTTACTTTTTGCTGACCTCAGCCTATGCCCCAAATGATTTCTGTGGGGAATGGCCTCAGTAGGCTTGTTGAACCCTGCTCCCCAACCTCCTTTTCTTTCAAAGAAAATATTTAGTTCTCCATCTTATTGGCCACATGACCTAGATGTTGATACTTTTTTTTTTTAACATTGTCTAGATTTTCCTCCTCTCCACCTCCAAAACAACCATCTCTTATAACAAAGATTTTTTTTTAAACAAAAAGACAGGCCATCCTTTCATTTTAAAGATGAGGTTACTGATGTCAAGAGAAGTAAATTACTTTACTAATTACTTTGCCGTAAGTGGCAAAGTTTAGATTTGAACCTAGGTTTTCTGATTTTCACAAAATGAAATATTCTTTTCACCAGATCACATGCTATCTCATTCAAAAGTCCCTATCCCTACTTTCTGAAAAGTAACAGGTTTGATATATTTCAGCTTTTCTGCAGGGTTTTATTTCTAGTAGCTATCTTATATCCACAGGCTAGACAGTATCGTATAATTCCCTACAATGAAACGTGTTTCATGAGCCAAATATCGAAACTGATATCAATAATCTTGCTTCTAGATTTATAGCATCTCAGAGCTGGAACAGATCTCAGAAGTCATCTGATACAATTCTCTCATTTTATAGGCGAGGAAACAAAACTAGATATGTTAAGGGAGAGGCCCAAGATCGTACATTCACCTGGGTTTATTTTTTACCACCACCTTCTTTCTCCCTACCCCAATTTTAAAAAAATCTTAAAAGATTAATGATTTTCTTTTTCCTATCTTGGTCAGATTACTGTGGGGGAAAGTATTGCTGCTCAGCAGAACTTTTTCCAGCCGGTAACTACAGTTGAATTGTGCATGGCATTCTAATTATGTTGGTCAAAGTAGGAATGATTCTAATTCACAAAAAGCTTTGCCATCTTCCTGTTGAACAAGTTAGAGTCATTATTATTTAAGCCCCTCCCAAACAATGTGATTCTAGATTCTAATGGTTTTCCTTTTCTCTAAGGACAGGTTAAAAGTCTCAATGACATTGATTTTTATCATTATTAACGCTGCCATTACTTTTACTCTTCCGTTATTTTAAATGGAACTAAATTCTATCTAAAAGACATGTAGGAGAAACTATAGGACTCTTTGCTTTGATACATAATTTGAAAGACAAAGAACAACAAACACAAAGAAAAGAGCGAGGGAGAAAGGAAAGCAAAGAGGGAGGGAGGGAGAGAGAGAGGGGGAGAGAGAGAGAGAGAGAGAGAGAGAGAGAGAGAGAGAGAGAGAGAGAGAGAGAGAAAGAGACAGACAGACAGACAGACAGACAGACAGACACTAGGCAGCATTCCAGGTAGGAAACTGCCAGCAGCCACATAGTCCTGGCTGTCTTGTGCTTGGGAGTCCCAGTGGTTATTTATGGCAAGGGGCCATTCTACCAGCTGTAGTTAGGGGGAAAAAACCACATTTTTGTTGATTCCTTTTGTCTTTCTATCACAATCATTTCCTTGTATCAAAGGAAAATAAATAAGCATGAAGAGTCAGCACAAAGATCATTTCTGACAACATATGCAACGTTCTGCTGAGCAGTTCCTTTACTCTGTGCTGTTGGAGGGAGGTGCATTTCAGTATCTGCTATCCAGCACCATCACTGGTTTTTCTTTGACTTAGAGACCATCTTTCTTTTAGTGATATTTTCATTTACATTGTTGTAGTTGGTGTGTGTTGTTCTTTTGGATCTTTAGCTATTGTGATAAGGTAAGTTTCCATATTCTCAACTAGACATGCTTTTCAAGGTTTTGTCTCTGCAGTGGAAAAATCACTGGATTTGGAATCATGGCTTAGCCATGATTCTACATTCTTGGACAAGTCATTTCCCTTCTCTAGGTCTTAGTTTCTTTATCTTACAATGAAGGGGTTGGACTTGATGAGTCTTCCAACTTAAACTTTTATAATCCAGATCCTAGAAAAAGAGAGGGGTTATTTTGGTGGAATATAAGAGTTTTGGGACTATACTCATTCAATTCCTTTTTTTTTTTTAGGCAATTGGGGTTAAGTGACTTGCCCAGGATCACACAGCTAGTTAGTGTCAAGTGTTTGGTCTGAGGCCATATTTGAACTCAGGTCCTCCTGACTTTAGGGCTGGTGCTCTATCCACTGTGCCACCTAACTGCCCCCGATTCTATTCTATTATGAAGTTTGTTTGCAACTTTTTTTTTCTTTTTTTGGTGAGGCAGTTGGGGCTAAGTGACTTGTCCAGGGTCACACAGCTAGTGAGTGTTATGTGTCTGAGGCTGGATTTGAACTCAGGTCCTCCTGACTCCAGGACTGGTGCTCTATCCACACTGCCACCTACCTGCCCCCTTGTTTGCAACTTTTAATTCAGTATATATCCACCTACATCTGCCTCACTCCTTTAGAGACATCTCAAACTCTAAAAAGCTTAACAAAAGCTTTTGCAGTCCTATTCAGTTTTTTTTTTAAATCACAGATTAGGAACTTGGAGAGACCTTAAAGTTTAACTAATCAAAACCCCTCATTTTATAATTAAGGAAACTGAGGCCAAGTATGGCTAGGTTACATTCCCAAGTTCACACAGATAGTGACTGAGCGAGAATTTGAATCAAGGGTAAGCAAGTCTTAATGTCTTAGAAGAGAAATTAATTATCAACTAGTCTGCAAGTATTATTCCTCCTTATTCCTTTTTTCATTATTTCCCTTGAGATTCTAGATGTTTTGTTCTCCAAATGCATTTTGTCTGTCTAGCTCCTTAAAGTATCTCCTTGATCAGTATAACATTAAATTTGTGAATTAATTTAGGTAGTATCATTATTCTCATTATATTGGTATGACCAAGTCTTGAGGACAGACAGCTAAGTATCTGAAGCTGGATTTGAACTCAGGTCTTTCTGACTCTGAATCTAGTACTCTAGTCACTGTGCCACCTACCTATGTATTTTTAGGGCTAGGATTTTTCTCTGACGATTGATTTAACTACTAGAAGTTTTTTTTATGTTGTTTTGTTATCAACTTCTACAATTTGTGCTTTGAGCCAGTTTCCTTTGAAGCCTATATCTTTTGCTTGTGTTCATGTATTACTATTTTTGATTTATTATGGTATTTGTTTAGTTATTTCATTCATGTCTGACTCCTTGTGACCCCACGTGGGATTTTCTTGGCAAAGATACTGGAATAGTTTGCCATTTCCTTCTTCAGCTCATCATACGGATGAGGAAACTGAGACAAACAGGGTTAAGTGACTCGCCCAGCGTCACACTGCTAATAAGCATAGTGTCTGAGGCCATATTTGAACTCAATTCTTCCTGACTCCAAGCCTGGCACTCTATCCACTGTGCTACCTACCTGCCCTTTATTATAGTATATAAAGTGTTTTTCTACTTATAATTTCTTTGTGAACTAGTATATGGTCTTCTTTTTATTAAAGTGTCATGTGGTATTGAGAAATACATATATTTACATATAATATATTCTTTAATGTTCCCATTCAGAAGATGCTATAAATCTTAAAATTGCCTAATAGTTTACCCTTTTCAGTATGTTCCCTTTTGTTCCTCTTCTTATAAACTTGTCTGTCTCTAAGAGAACATTACAAATTCCTAATATTATTGTGTTACTTTCTGTGTCTTTTTTCTATTTAGTTAACTTTTCTTTCATTGATGTAGATGCTCTACCATTTAGTGCATACATTTACATCAATACATTACATTGCACACATTAAACATACGTTTAATATTGATACATGTTCATTGTCTATTCATTGCTTTAACCCTAATGTCAAAGATAGCATGACATGGTATACAGAAAGCCAGGCTCAGAGACAGGAGTAACTGGGTTTGCCTCTGACACAGATGATGTTGAGATTCTGGACAAGTAACTTAGCCGCAGTGCTCTAGAGATAACTCTTAAAGGCTGTGTAAGTTGCAGAGAAGGTCCCAACCTGTATTGAGAGAGAGTGTCCTTGCCCTGTAGTTCTTTACCATTGAAACCACAGATTCAGTCATTATTACTATCATTACTGTAAAATTTTATTTTTGCTTTGTTTATATACATACAATTCTATATTATGGTTCACTGAAAATATAGAGGTGAGAATGTACTGTACTGTGCCAGAAGGTTAATCAAAAGTTGTCATAAAAGGGTTAAATTCTTCCCTCTGGGATGAAACTTAGTTTCTATTGGAAACCAAAACAAAAAAAAAACTCAAGAGAAGCTAGGTATGTGCATCAAGAGATTTTTACATCTGAGTATGGATTAAGGTTGCTGGTGATGTCAGACAGAGACTAAACAGGATTTTCTGGTTCTTCAGATTTGTCTGGGGTGCTATACCTTCGTGTTTTAACTTGTCTACTGATCATTTTTATTGTGTAAGCCGCATAATATTGCCCTAAGCTGATCTAAGTCGTTCCCAGGAATCAAACACTAGCCTTGCTTAGAAATGGCCATAGAACAAAGTAATACTGGGTTCTAACATGCCTTGCTTTGTGATTCCTAACTCAGGCAAGTATCTTTACAATTAAAGTAAGTAGATTTTGTCTGGGATAACTTCAGACCCTTGTAAGCCATTGCATTTGTTAAGGTTCATACTTTTGCTATACCACCTGATCAGCTATAAGTAAGCTATTTATAACAATACATCTGGTAAAATGAGGTATTGGGCATAAACCACTGTTTCTGAGAATTCTCTAAAGCAAATCATTAGAGAGTTAGATTGACATCATACAAGTTAAGACAAATGAAATCAAAGTAGAGACCTTTGGTTTATTTAGTTTCAGAGTTGTTTTTTTCAATTAAAAACAAAAACAAAAAATTAACATGTTGTTGAATTAGATTATCAAGTGTGAGCTGAAAAGCAATTTGCTTCTGTAGCTGATAAAATTAGGAAAGCGCAAAATATCGTCTCTCCTTTCTTTAGGGGATCTGTGCATGGAGCAAAAATGTGGTTACAGAAGGAATGAAAACTTCATTGCATACTTCTTAATTTTTTCCGTTCACACAGCAAGATTTAAATTTTTTGGTTGCTCTACGGTTGTTTTTCAGTCATGTCTGACTGTTCTTGACTCCATCTGGGTTTTTCTTGGCAAAGATACTGGTTTGCCATTTCCTTCTTCAGCTCATTTTACAGATGCAGACTATAACTGAGGCAAACAGAGTTAAGTGACTTGCCCAGAGTCACACAGCTAGTAAGCAGCTGAGGCCAGATTTCAACTCAGGAAGATGAATCTTTTTGACTCTAGACCCAGAACTCTATCCACTGTGCCACCTAGCTGTCTAATTTTATGTTACATTATATTCCACTCTGGTTCCTCACTCTAATTTTGTCCCGAAGTTTATGTTTTGGCACAGATTTACAAGTTGAACTGATTCACTCACCAGAGTATTTTTTTGAATGCCTAACATATATATATTTCAAGATACTATAGAGATGGAAAGGAAGTATGATCAGGAAATCATAAACTTAAGTCTAGAAGGGACCTTTAGAGGTGAATTAGTCCAATTCCATCATTTATAAATAGGAAACTGAGGCTAAAGAGGTAAGTGACTTATTCAAAGTCATGCAGCTGGTAGGTAACAGAACTGGGAATCAAAACCATGTCCTCTCTATCTAGTGATTTTCCAACTATGCAATGGGGCATCCTCATATAGTCCCTTACCTCAACCTAATTGTGAGAAATGAGATGCAGTGGAAATTTAATAAATCTATATTATGCTAAATTCAATGTTAAAATGGGAGGTACAGACAAATAAGCAACATACAAGCTCTGAGGAGGGAGAGAAAAATGTCCACTGAGGTAATTGGAGAGAAATTCACAGTGGGTAGTATAATAGTAAAAATGGTTTGATGGTGAGAATAAGCATGACATGTTCAGAAAACAGTGAGGAAGAAATGATCTGTTTTCCAGCTCATCCTAGCTGGAGTAAATCATTTGTTTTGAGGTGTAATGGGAAGTAACATTGGATAGAGTGAAAGAAGTCAGATTATAGTGAGCCCTGAGATTTAGATAGAAGACTTTAGATTTGATGAAGTTAGTAGTTGGAACTCATTGACAATTCTTGAGGATGGGGAGTGACACAAACAAAAATAGGTTTTTAAGAAGATGTTAGGCAGCCTCCACAGAAGTCCTAGGGGCCATTCCCATCGTGATAACCATGAGTTCTCAAAAACTAAGTCATTAAAATAAAATCACTGGCAGTTTTTACTAAATTGGAAAAGATTATTATCTATTATTTGAGAATTAGCTGAAATTAGAATTTCCCTTCCAGGAAAGGGTTAACAGAAAAGAGGTTACAATTAGGTGGTGAATTAGGTGGTCATAGTGAGTGAGCAGTAAGTAACACAGATAAAATATTAACTTGCCTCTAGCCAGTAATGGACCTCTTCTCCTACAATGATGGTAGCACAGAAGTAGAAAAAAGATATGTGAAAAGATGCTTGGAGATCAGTGTCAAGGAGATACATAGTGGGAGAATAATTTGTTGCTGAAATATGTATGATAGGATAGTTGGGGTGAAGTGAATACTCCACGTTAGGATTTGCAAAAGAGGAATGAAATTCTAGGCAGAGTATGACATGCAGCTTAGATTTTTAAAGAACAAATTTAAAAGGATTCAGATAAAAGATGGTTTAGAAGCCGTTGCTTAAAATATTTCAGCAGAAGTTACCTTAAGAGGGATAGTATCAAGAATGAAATTCTTAAGAAACCAAAAAGAAACAATTTCAAGGATGAAGGAAAGGGGCAGCTGTCCAAAGGGGACAATGTAGATATATGAGAACTCCTATCCAACTCCATTCATTAGATGATAAAAGTAAGGGCAGGTTACAAATGATAAATACAAAATCCCGGCAAGATCCTGTAAAAATAGTGTAAGGTATTCTAAAAGTGAGAATGATTTGAAGCTGGTGAGGAAAACCAAGGTCAACAAAGATGACATTTTTAACAATGTTGGCAAAATAAGCAGGATTTGAAATTTATTTAATTTCTCTCTTTTTCACCAAAAGGAATATTATTGGGACTGGAAAGGCCAAAAAAATGCTGAAGAGTTTAAACGAGGAGATAATATGACAGCACCTAGTTCTAATTAATAAGTGCCAGTTACCAGTCTGGAGGAACTACTTCTCACCTCTTTAAGTAGCCCTTTCTTTTGTATTGTAAGATCAGTTATTTGGTTTCCAGGTATCTTTTCAGAAGGATTTAGTCCCTTTCATATGATCCATATTTTTGCTAGGCTGGCCTATTCCCCCACTGCTTGTTCCCAACATTCCATCTTCTCCTTCATGTCTTGTTACAAGCCGTCTCACATCCCTCAAATGCATTCCCTCCTCATCTTGCCTCTTGGAAGCCCTTGCTCCCTTTTAGCCCTGCTCCAGAGGCACCTTCTATCTGGGGCCTTCCCTGACACTCCCCAGTTGTTAGCTTTCCCACCCAATTTACTTATCTCTGTACCCATAGTTTCCCCCAGTAGAATATAAGCCCTTGAGGGCCAGGATTGTTTAGTTTTTGTCTTAGCAAAGAAAGTGCCTAGCATGTCGTAGGCACTTAATCAAAGTTTGTTGAATAGAATTGAATTGCTTTAGCATAGAATAAAACCTGTCTATATGTTATAGTTAAATAAGATATCGTCATGTCCCTTAGTTGGTCACCCATGGTTATATCTAGTTTTAGAAGACTAAATCCATAGTTTTGTTATGAGAATCTTTTTGCAAATTACTTTTTTCCTCGTTGGGTTTCCTTAATGTCTGTTCTGCTATGGTCTGAGAATCAGAGAAATATAGTGCAAAGACCACTAGAGAAGAAGTTTCAAATCTCACTTCTCCAATTTACTTGCTCTCTGACCGTGGGCAAGTCACTTAATTGCTCTGAGCCTCAGCTTCCCCATTTGTAAAATGGGGATGATACTCGTAGTTCTTTCATCTCAGAATTGTATCATATGAGATAATGTAACATAATATGATTGTGCCGTAAGAAATGATGAGTCTGATGGATTCGAAGAAACCTGGGCAAACTTGTATGAACCATCACAAAGTTTTATGATCAGAACCAGGAGAATAATTTACACAGTGACCATAATAATGTAAAGGAAATTAACTTTGAAAGACATCAAAACTTGAGCAATTCCAAAGGCTAATCATGACTTCAGAAGACTCATGATGAAATGTGCTTCCTGCTTCTTCTTGGCAGAGAGGCGGACTGGAGGTGCAGTGAGTGGCACATGCTCTTTTAGACCTAGGCAATGTGTTCATTCATTTTGCTTGACTATATTTGTTTGTTTTGATGGAGGGATTCTATGGAGAAGAGGGGGAGAATAATGGATAGTGATGGAGATATTTTAAAAAATAAGAAAATGGCTTCAATAGGACATTAAAAACATACATAAGAACACAAAAATAAGTTCAGAAAGGGACATAGAAGGAAATTTTGTTACTATCACATTAAATTTAATATACAACTTTTTAAAATGACAAACTGACAAACTTTAATACATAACAAGTATAAGTAATAAATACATAACAAATATGAATATATACCAGAAATTAATGGCTTAACATAAATCCATTTTTATTCTTTTTGTGCTGTGTTCATATTTGTTGATGATTTCCATAATTAAGAAGAAAAGTTTTTAAAAGAATTAATATCTCACCACAGTTTATTTTTGGAGACCATTCCTGATTCTTTATTTTAAAAATTGTAAGATGAGAGGAAGGAAACAAGCAGTTATTAAGCTATGGGTTAGGCACTGTGCTAAGTGCTTTACAAATATTATCTCACTGGGTCCTCACAACAACCCTGGAAAGTAAGTGCTATTATTATCCCAATTTACAGTTGAGGAAACGAAAGCAGAGAGAGGTTAAATGACTTGCCCAGGGTCACACAGCTAGTAAATATATGAAGTTGGATTCAAACTAAGGTCTTCTAACTCCAGTGCACCAACCTAATAGATTTTTTTTTGGCTAGGCAATGGGGTTAAGTGACTTGCCCAGGGTCACATAGCTAGTAAGTGTTATGTGTCTGAGGCCAGATTTGAACTCAGGTCCTCCTGACTTCAGGGCCAGTGCTCTATCCACTGCACCACCTGGCTGCCCCATACCTAATAGATCTTAAGAACTTGAAAGGAAGTAAATCAGAGATCACAGGAGTAACAAGAACCCAAATAACCTCCTTTCACCTAGTCACATCACAGAATGCGTGTGAGAGTATGACATTTTTCAGAAACATTCTAGAGTTTTCTCTACTAGGGAAGAAAGGGCTAATTTTGTAACCACCAAAGCATTAGGCCTTTTGCAGAATTTTTGGTTTGAAAGTTTGGAATTTTGATTTATGCCACTGCCTAAAAGAAGTATAGGAGTAGTAAGCTAAATTGTATGTACTTTTCCAATATATTGTAAAAAGCTAGCCAAAAAACCCCAAATTATTACTACAGAAGAGAGAAAAAAAGGAAGGTATATCATGTAAGTGATGTGACGTCTTATGAATCTTACATTTAAAGGTATCATTTAGGATATGAGCTGCTTCAGTTACATCTTTTACTTAATTTTTAAATCCACTATTGTTATTTTTTGGGCTTCTATAATTTTTAATAGTACCCCCTTTTTACTATAGATATTTTTTGTATTTTTTATCTTATTTTTATTCATTGTACCTTTTTCTACTAGTACCTCCTATTCACTAAAGATATTTTCAGGTTTAGTTAGTGTAGCAAGTCCGTGTCTGATTATTTAGACAATTGGGAAGTTTTGATTACTATGGCAGTCACATTATAGAAGTTACCTTTCTCAAGAGAATGAATGAGGCATTTATTGTGAGCAAAACACTGTGCTAAGTGCTGGGGATACAAATAGAAAAGTAATACAATCTCCACTCCCGAGGAGCTCACATGCTAATAGGGGAGACGACAGATATAGAAGGTTTCAGCTTCAAGACAGATGGAAAAGTCCCATGGTCCTTAAGGTGCAATAGTAAAAGAGATGTTAATTTCTCTTTTTTTATGTCATTTCCACTGGTAAAATCACATCAATTTCTAATGCTTGAACAAACCATTTGACAACGCCAAGGATTTTGCTGGCAAGAACTTTTTTTCTCTGGGTCTTCAGTAGCCATGACTATGGCACCTGTAGGAACAGTTGCCAGCCTGCCTCTCCACAGAGGTTGCTTCCCAGATGGCAGAACTGGGCAGGAAACAATGCTATTCCAAGGTTCTTGGGTTCAGGGTCCTGGGCTGTCTTAGGGGAGATAGTGATCAAAATAGTGGTGGTTGACTTGCCTGGCACATGATACCTTCTGTCTGTCTCTCAGGTTGCCCAGATGCTTTAGCTAGATTGGCTTGCCTGACCTGTATGTGGCAGTTTGTGGGGATGGCTGGCCTCTTGTTCTACAAGAGTTATTTCCCTAGATGGTGGCCATGGCTGAACCCCGAGCAGGAATGGTAGTCTAGGGGTTCTCATCACTCATAAGGAAAAGGTTCAGATAATAGATTAATCTGTAAAAGTTGTCTCATTTAGAAAGGGTCCTAGTCTAACACTCTAGTGATGATGTGGATATTCCCTATGCCAATGTAGATCATGACCCAGTCATTCCTATCTATTGTATGTGACTATTGTCTGTGTTTGCCCATACATTTACCAAAGGTAGGATCTACCTGTGTTACGGACCTCCCTTGCATCTTCTTGACGTTGCAAGAATACCCATACAGCACCAGAGCAGTCCATCAATTATCCCTCTAGCTTAGTATTGACCAGCCCATCTTGTTTGATCATTTATTTCATTAATGGTTTTCTTTATGTCACCATTATTGTCTTTGGATGATCTTTTATTTCAGTTTTTCAGTGAGTGTCATGTTCCATGTCTTGTAGTATGACCAGAATGATATTGGTGTTAAAAAGATGAAACTTTGTTTCAAGTAGAAGTTCGGCATTATTGAAATAACCTTGCAGTTTCCCAAAGGCAAATCAGCTCATTTTCTTCCTTCTGTTTAATTCAGAACCCAGCTCATTTTCATTTTGTATTGTCCAAGATATGATATGATGTCCAAGGCAATTTTTTTTTGCATTTTTTTTTGGTGAGGCAGTAGGGGTTTAGTGACTTGCCCAGGGTCATACAGCTAGTAAGTGTCAAGTGTCTGAGGCCAGATTTGAACTGGGGTCCTCCTGACTCCAAGACCAGAGCTCTATGCACTGTGTCACCTAGCTGCTCACCAAGGCAATTTTTTTATAGGCGACAAATAATAAGCAGATTGGGAGTTTATATTCCCTATGTCTTTCAGTCATTTAGGTGACGGTGAAAATGCATATCACATGTAAAAGTCTACCTGTTGCTTTCTAATACCCTCATCAGGGTTGCCCTCTGCATGTGCAGATTAGTATCATAAAAATGTTGTACAGATAGGAAAGTAGACACATGAATCAATGGCTATTCATGTTCTCTGAGTGGCCCCCTCTTAAAAAATGTTTGGGATTTTTCCCCCCATGCCACTGGCGTCTTCCCTTTCCTTGAGTTATCTTGAGAATTGACCCCTCAAATTCTTCAAAAGTTGTGTTGTTGTCAGCATCGATCTTCTCTGTGTAAAATTGGTTTAGTTTGTCTCCCCCCCTCCCATTTTTGTTCCTTTCTTTGTTTCCTTCTATGTCATTTTTACTTCCTCAAGAAGTACATCTCAGACTGTGATGCTAGAGTCCAAAGAAAAAGGGTCTTAGTACAGAAAATAAAGCAACTGATTCAGTTAGTAGCTACTCCATACTTCTTTTCATTGTTCTTAAAGCCACAGAAGGATCAAAAATTCAGTGTGCAAGTATTGCCAATTATATGACTCTGTACTGGGCTAGAGTATCTGCTTATTTGCCCATATCTATGGGATTAGTCCTGTTCTCATTCTGACTTCAATTCTGGTCCTGAGCAAGAAGAATGTTACATCCCCTGACTCAGACTATGTTAAGGTGATATTGTTTTCCCCAACCTCATTCTTCTCTACTTGTTCCATTCTGCCTGACTTCTCAGATCTTAGACTCTGCTTGCCTGCCTAGTCATGTCCCATGCGCAATCTTCTAGATATTCCTGTCTAGAATTCTGTTATTCTTTACACCTTCTTCCATATTGATTGATCACACCATGACAGTTTGTTTGCCTAGATCCTTCGTATCTCTCTGTTTTAGATAGAGTCCTGGTTCTGGTCTCTTCTGGCCTACCCTTACACTTTAGAGGTTACCCAAGACCAGTAAGAGTGATACATGCATACAATGCACTTACATAGGAAAAATGAACCTGATAGTCTGAAAATAGCTAACAGATAACAATGTTAAAACAAATACATTTCTTGTCTTTGGTGAACTTAAAATGGCAAGTCAACTAAAATTCTCTTCGTTAAAATAACAATAATTAAAATTTAAATATTGTCTGAAGGTTTAAAAACACTTTATTTATATTATCTCATAATTAATAAATAAATTATATATAATACATTATATATAAAATCAATTAATAAGTAATTAAATATTATCTTATGTATTATATTATATTATCTCATCATATTATCTCACAATAAAGCTATGAGGTGGGTGCTATTATTTATTATCTCCATTTTACAGATGAGGAAACTGGGACTGACCAAAGTTAAGTGATTTGTCCAGGTTCATACAAGTAGTAACTGTCCAAGGTAGGATTTGATCTTGGGTCTCCCTGCCTTTAAGGCCAGCACTATCCACTATAACTTCTGCTTCATTTTGCCATCAAAGCATAATTAGATATGTGACTGTTTGTTTTATAAGAAGACAAAACAGAGTAATCCTAAGGAAGACATGTTATACTGAAATACTTTATGTGATGCAATACAAGTCCACACGTGGAGTACTGAAGAGAAATCAGAAATAGGCAACCCTTGTGGAACAAACTGACTGAGTCTTCCTTAAGGTGAAAGTGAAAAGTTAAGTACTAACAGCCAATCACTGCAGGTAGAGACTGTAGTTGCAAGCAAAAGGACTTTGAAACAAAACATTTACCTCAGTGTAGAAAAGAGTGCTATTTACACAAGGTCTTTTCACCTACTCTGTGCCATGAATAACCAGGAAATCCTTTTGAACAGGGAAAGCAACTTGAGAATATAACCTTTGGATTGCTAAAATAAAAACTGACCTAGGATACAACAGTTTAATATTCTGGATGGAGAACCCAAAAAGCACCTGCTTGTACCCAGAAGGCAGAACTAGGAATGAAGAATGGAAACTGAAAAGAGGCAGATTTTGAATGGAAGTAAGAAAACAAAACAAAGCCTTTTAACAATTAGAGCCATTCCAAAGAGGAATGAGCTGCCTGGAAGGGTTTCTCTTTATTGGAAGTCTTCAAAGAAATGTCTGGATGATCTTTTAAGGGGATGTCGTAGTGAAAATTCTTGTTCAGGTACGGATTAGACCAGATGAGCTCAGATGCCCCTGCAATGAGGTTGATGTGATTCGGAGAAGTGCTTATGGTCACCTCTACACAATCCCTTAAGATGATGTAAAAAAGCACTGTGATATTGTATGAGAAAGAATGAAAGACTTCCTGGGTCTTTGGGATGGGAATTTTTTCTTACAAAGTGTGGACAAGAGGCAGGTGACCTTTGTACCTTCTGTGATTTTATTGACTAAATTCTATGTATTACTTTCAAATAGGGCATCACTCCCACCCTTCCAAGGTCTGGGTATAAGCCAGGAATTCAAAGTAAGTCTAACGTAAAACACACCAGAAAAGAAAAGGGTCAGAGAAGTGATTTAGACAAAAAAGTCAAATTTAACAGGTCTCTTCTAAGTTCTTTCCCCTACCAATCATCTCTTTCTGGAAGCAGAGAGAGAAGAAAATATTGGCTCTTGACCTTTTTTTTTAAATTTGCTATTGTATACTTATTCAGTTTCTGTAGCTTCCCACTTTAGTTTGTAATAATATCAATAACATTTATTTACTATTTTCTATACATTCTCTGATTTGATCCTTACAATAAGCCTATAAGATAGGTAAAGCAAGTAATAACTGTCATCTTCATTGTATGGATGAGGAAACTGAAGTTAAGTAAGCTCAGGTTATTCACTCTTATAGTCCCAAATCCAGGGCACTTTGGATGTAAGAAAGCTGTATGTAATCTGGGAGGAACATGCAAAAGCGAAAATTGTACTAATTATGGAAATTAAGGGTGTTTCTCATAAGCTTGGCAAAGTGATCAAAGGATTCATTCCACCTCCACCACCCCATCAACTATGCATAGCATATGTTCTATTACCTCCACATAGATCATTCATTTTTTTAAAACATTTTGTGTGAGTGGAGAGAAGGGAATGGATGTGAAAGATATAGAGGTAGAACCTCCTTGTCAAGTGATTGGAGATGGAGCATGGAGGAGAGGGAAGAGTCAATTGATGACAAGGTTGTGCACCTGTGTGAAAGGATGTGCCTTCAATATGATGATGGAAGTTAGGAAGAGCTCTGGGTTTAAGGGAAAGGTAAAGAGTTCTCTTTGGGGCATGTTGAGTCAGAGATGTCTATGATATATCCAGGAAGACATGTCCAACATGTAATTGGTGATATGACTCTGAAGCTCAGGCAACAGATGAAGGATATAAACGTATGTATGTATGCATGTGTATACACACAAGTCATTAGACCAGATTCAAATTCATCTATCCCTAATAATATTTAGTCCATATTTTCTTGTCTTGTTTACAAGGTTAGCGTGAGAGGCTTCGTCCAGTATTTTGCTAAAATTGAGGTAAATTACATTTATAGCACCCCTTTGTTCTATCGGTCTAGTAACTTTTTCAAAAAAGGTAATAAAATTAGCTTGGTATGACCTGTTCTTGTTGATTATCCTTTAGTGCTTACTGTGATACACCTCTATTCCTTTTGCTCTCTCAAAGATCACTGATAGTGGTTCAGCAATCACATTCATTATCTGTGTGTATACATATGTGTGTGTATATATATATATATATATATATGTATATATATGTATATATATATGTATATATATGTATATATATACACTATATGTACTATATAGTGTATATATATAATATATAGTGTGTATATATGTAGATATTACACATTCACTATATATGTGTGTATATCTTCCTACTAGACAGATACATCTCATCATGTCTTTCTACCTCCTCCACAGGAGGTAGACCACAGGAGGTATTTAATAACTATTTGTCAAATGAACAGTTATGTAAGTAAAGATATTGCACAAAGTCAACTTATGTGCATAATTGAGAAATCATTGATATTAGGACATTGAATATCAATATGCAAAATAAATATTATATTCTCACCACTAGGTGGAAATAGAGTATTCTCATTCTCTTTTGGGAAGCATATTACTATAATCATTTTTTAAAAATAGAATCACAAAATCATGGATTTAGGCCTGGAGAGATCTCAGAGGTCATCTAATCCAACCCCTCATTTTATAGATAAGGACATTGAGGCCCACCAAGGTCAGATAATGTGCCTAGCATCATGTAATTATGTGGGGTTGTTCAGATTTAAACTGAGAACCTTTGTATCCATTTCCAAAGCTTTTCTCATGGTAACCCCAAAACTAGAATGAGGAAGGATCTTAGATATAATTGACTTGGTCTTTTCTTTTTAAAATTGAGGAAAATAATTCACAGAGAGGTTAAATAATGAAACAGAAAGAGAGAGAGAGAGAGAGAGAGAGAGAGAGAGAGAGAGAGAGAGAGAGTCAAAACAGAATGATTTATTACCAGAATCAAGGTTACATCTGGTATCTTGAAATCATAGGATCTTTGAAATAGTTATGGGGCACATTAAAACATAGGTGAAGGGAACCATTCCCTCTTTTTATCTATGTCAGTGGCTGCCTGAATTGTTGCTCATTATCATGCTTCCCAGATGTATTTGTAATTGGTTGCTGTGCCTTTCTGGCTGGCCATTAATAAGGGGGCATTTGTCTCACAGCATCCAGTGTCTTCTTCAATTTCCCCTACTTAGATTCAACATAAGAGGTCCTTGGCATCTGTCTGAAAATGACAGATGTAGCTACTCCAAAAAACTCCAGAGCGAACAATAGATACTAAATCCTCTGACTGGAGATGTGGAGGGAATATCTTGCTATTGGACCCAGATGACTCAGGAGGAGAGTGAGGCTGGTGACTTTGCACAGCCCTCCCTCCCTCAAAACCAATTCACTTGCAGGTTATGACATCACCTTCCTAATGTCATGGTCCTCTTTGAAAAGGAAGGACAAACAACAAGATATCCCCAAATGGGGCAATAGTCCCAAATGCCCCAGTGTAATAATGCCCCTGGTTTAAGTAGGCCAAACTTGATTTGCAGTCCATTTTGCGGAAAGACTGAGAAGTATTATCCAAAACTGTAGGAGCTCATAACATCCACAAATGGGAAAATGCAGCAACACAGCAACAACTGGCAGTAGTGATGTAAGGGATAAAGAGCTGGTCTCTAGGTAGCCGAAAGACCTGGATTTGAGTTTCATCTCTGACATGTACTAGCTGCATGATCATGGAAGAGTCATTAAATGTCTCAGTGCTCTAGATAATACTCTAAAACTAAGTTTCAGAGAAGATGCCAACCTGCAGTGGTAGACTGGGCTTCCTTACCCAGGGAGGTTCTTTATACCACTGAAGTAGCAGATCCTAGCCCCCCACCCCCCACCCCTTTCCTATCTCATCTAGTTTCCTTAGACCACAACTGGGTTTCTTTCCTGTGGTAGATAACGAAATTTCAGTTCCAACCTAAGCTTATTTTACTCATCTCGTTTACAGATAATGAAATCAGATTTAGAACGAGAAGAGATCTCTTAAATGTCTCCGTTTCTGCCTGTGGCCAGGGAAGAAGGGGTTGGTTGTCAGGCTGAAATAGGTATTCAGATCCCGGAAAAAACCAGGAGAAAGTTGCTAGGCAGGTATGTAAAGTGCACTGTAAAATTTAAAATGATCTATACCAATGACAACTATTATTATTAGTAAGAAAATGGGGGTGGACTCAGGTCCCTTCCCAAGGAAAGTGAAGTAATGGAGCTTTGTGGGGAGGCGGCTAGGGCGGGTAGCAAGAAGGCAGTGCCAATTGGAGCTGCTTATCAATTAACAAATGTTTGTTCAGCACTTTTCACTGTTCATGCAAATGTGCTTGCTTGGCCTCTTAGATGGATTGCAAGCGAACATCCTGGAGATTTTTAGTTGGAACCCACACCAGAACGGCGGGTTTACACACACACACACACACACACACACACACACACACACACACACACACACAGAGAGCAAAAAGAGAAAGAAGAGGATCCTTTCCCTTTCCCCTCCCCAGTTTCCTGTCTATGGTTTCTTAGAGTAGTTAAGGGAAAGAAGGCTGGATAGGAGCCTGGACAGAGGCAGGGTAGGGCAGGGGTGAGAGGTGCTTTGGGAGGGGTGGCTGCATGTCCTAACTTGAGGTTAGAGCTTATGGGAGTCCCCCCCAGGCTCAGGGAGGCTCTTGGCAGGTGAAGCCCATTCACACCTCTTAACCCACTACGAAAATGAGGGGGGTAGGGAGTGGAGCGGGGGAATGGAAAGAGGCCGGGCTTCCTGTGCTCTCATTGGTCCAACCCACCGCCTCACATGGCCAGACCTCTATATATGGGAGGCACCGACCTGGGGCCGTCTGCACGCTGGTCCTCTACCTTTCAGCGGAACGCTTTGCTCTTCTCAGGGTTTCTTACCTCCTCTTCTCGTCCGAATTCACCATGACCTTTCCCAAGCAGCTGCTAGGCAGGTGGCGCCTCGTGGAAAGTAAAGGATTTGACGAGTACATGAAGGAATTGGGTGAGGCATGCTTTCTTTATTCTGGGAAAAGCGAGCGCGCGCGTCTGCATGCAGATGTGTGTCTGCATACAGATGTGTGTCAGTCTGGCACGTCTGTCTGGTCTTTGCCCCGGGGTATCGGGAGGAGAGATGCTGAGCTGTCCCCAGCGAGCCCCTGGTGCCGCGTGGCGGGTCTGGCACGGTCTGGGCTTTGGGAGGAAGCTGAGGCTGCAGAATTAGCAAGCTCTACCTCCTCTTTTCCTTTCCCCTCTGCGTTTGTGGCCACTTAGTGGCTGCCTGCTTCTCTCTTCTCTTAATTTTCCCTTGGTTCTACCCATCACTGCCTCTTTTGTTCACGGACGGCCAAGTTGTCTTAGCTGAATCCGTGTCTCCTTCGGGAACCCTGCCTTGCTGGGCCTCAGGGAAGGACTCTGGCGTGCCCTCTCTCAGGGAGGCATGGTGCTACCCTGCTCAGGGATTGCCGGTTTGGGGAATCAGCGGCAGCTCCTGCGCTTTCATTCATTTCTGAGCTTCTCTCCTTAAAGTTCCCGGAAGCCATGAGGGCCATAACACCTGCCTTTGTAAGAGCATCCTGCCCAGTGGGAGGGGGCAGAGATCATGGGGTGTGGCGCTAGTGCTTTCTCCTTTCTGGGGATAGGTTTTGCTGTGGAGGGGGCGGGGGTTGGAGAGGTGGGCAAATTAGGCTGGCAACCCAACTTAACAGGCTTGGAGGACCTGAATCTAATGGGCGTTCCTTTGTTTGATGTCCTAATCCTTGGGAATTGCAGTTGCTGCTGAAAAATCTGCATTTGGAAATTCATTCTTCTGGCTTTCTCCAAAAAATCAGTCTGCCTGGAGAATGGCCAGTAATACCCTGCAATAGCACCTACCCTTTTTCCTTTATCTTTGTAGCTGGGAAGTTCTAAGGAACTAGATCTGGTGCACCTCTTACAGATCAACCAGTTCAGCCATCTCGTTGTACAGCTAAGTAAACTGAGGTCCAGACTAAAGTTATATGATGAGTTGAGCCAGGATTAGAACTCGCATATCTTGACACTAGGGGCTGGATTTGTAATCAGAGATCCTGATTTTGAGTCCTCTGCTGCTTATGAATATTTAACCTTGGGCAAGTCTTCACTTTATTTCTCAGATCAGTTTCCTCTTTTGTAAAATGAGGACCTTGGACTAGCTGACTTCTAAGATCTACATCTATACTCCTAGCCCTTTGATCTTTCTTCTACACTGCTTGTGAAGGAAACAGAAGTCTCTTTTTGCTATTTTAGTCACACGAGGAGTTTATTTAGTACCTGCAACGGGCAAAGCACCATATCAAGATCTGCATGGGGATGTAAAGAAGATTGAAATACAGTGTTTGATCTTAAGGATCTAACAAGCTAGTCTTCACTGTGAGACAAATATATAAGTCACTGAATTCCACTCCAAGAGGAATCAGTACTGCCCTGGGAGTTGAGCTTACCACTCTTCTGGTTCTCCCCTCCCCTCCCCAAATAACAACATTTCAAGTAATTCCTACTTCCTTCCAACAGTGTTTGCTTTTTTTTTCCTTACATCAATGTTTCTTAGGTCAATAATATTGATTCCTTTAGTCTTGGTTATTAGGATTCAGTGGTAGTTGAAGAATATTGGAGCAGTTGTGACAGATTGTCAAAGTTGTCTGGTGACTGCTGTCTTTCATTTATGTTAAGGGCAAAAGAGTTGAAAACTAAGTTAAACTTGCTGTTATTAAACTTAGAATGGCTTCAAGGAAGCCTGCAGAATTTCTTGCTTATACTAACAGCCAAAGAACAACAGCAACAAAAAGCCCGAAACAAACCCCAAACCCCAAACTCTTAATAGTTTCTTTTCCCCGGAAGGCAAGTGGACCAGGTCCATTTCAGAAGGCACAGGACTGATTGTTGTGTTCTCTCCCTGCACTGGGGTGCTTGGGTGAGGGAGAATTCTTTGGGATGCCCAGCTAGCATCTCTGGGCAGTTGGACTTGCTGAGATTCAAACATTTCATTTTGTTACCTGAGAGTTCTAACCATAGATGAATTGGTAGTAGTTAAGAACACTGTATTGGGATTTAAAAAATCCAGATCTTTCATTAAGTATCTATTAATTTTATCTTGGCTTGTTTACATCTATAAAATGAGTCCCATTCCAATACTAAAAATGGTGGTGACATCAGAGGCACGTATGCAAATAAAATATCACTTACTACATACTCTTACTTGTAGTATCTAACCGATCCTTAAAAACTACAGTATGGTAGTAAGATTAAGATTAAGTAGTGCTTTTTCATCTTGAGTCTAGTTAGTAATATAAGGCCTTAAATGTGTAGTTACATTGGTAATTAGGTAATTTTGCAAATTGAATCTTTTTTTTTTGAATGGTAGATTTTCAGAGGAGTAGGGTTCAGATCTTGGCTCTATCACTTATTTTATGTGTGACCACGGGCAAGTCACTTAGCCTCTTTTGGGCCTGAACTTATTCATCTGTAAAATGAGTATATCAAACTATACTACCTTTGAGGGTCTTTCCAGATCTATGATGCTATGATCCTAAGTGTTCACTCCCTTTTTGTGTGTTGGGGGGTAGTGGTGGTGGCAGAGAAGGCAAGTGTGTTTGAAATTCCTCTGTTATTATTCTAAAACCGTGTTACTTGAAATCTTACCTTTGGAAATTGGAAGTATAATATGACTTACCAAATGATCTTATTGGAACATCTTCGAATAACTTTCCTGTCTTGATCAATAGTATTGACTAAGAAGGAAGAATGCTAGCTGAGTCAGAGCAAATGGTATGGAGAAGCATGAATAAGCTCTGGAGGTTTCTAAGCTTGATTATTGCACTTAACTTCCATTAAGTATCATAAATGAGTTGTTTTCGGTAAATCAACTTTAATCATCTTTTTTTTCCTCCTATGTCTTGTTGACTAAACTCAATTGGACTGTTTATTTTGAATATAATACTACAAATTAGTGACTTCTTTCATCAGTCTTTATGTGGCTTAACATTTTGTAACTTTCTTTGGCAGGAGTGGGGATGGCCCTGAGGAAAATGGCCGGAATGGCCAAACCAGATGTTTATATCTCTGAAAATGGGGGTGTAGTTACCATTAAGACTGAGAGTACCATAAAAACTACACAAATCTCTTTTAAACTGGATGAGAAATTTGATGAAACCACACCCGATGGCAGGAAAACTCAGGTCAGTGATGACATTTTGTCCTTTGTTACAACTGAAATAACTTCCATAAAAATAGTTTAATTCCTTGTTAAAATTTCTGTTTTTAGTCAAGAACCAAATTAAAAGGACATATATATTTTCCTTATTGATCTTGAAGTAAGAAACTTGTAAACATCAACTCCTACAAGTAAAATTCATTTACAAAAATAGTTTAGGGAGCTTGAAGGCTGAAATATTCCAATATGGTGTTCTAAGTTTTATGTAAAATATCTCTCAATATATACAGAGTATGTAGAGAATATTAGAGTATTAGAGTGTAATCATAGCAAATAAAATTTCACAAGGGAAGTAGCTGCAAATATAGAAACAGTCTTCTATCAAAGGTCTCAATCAAGTAAACACTTATATTAGGAAATATTCGCTTTGCAATACAATCTGGAAATTTTATTTTTCTTTAGACTCTTTGTACCCTTGACAATGATACATTGATCCAGCTACAGGAATGGGATGGGAAGGAAAGCACAATAACAAGAAAAGTAGAAGATGGAAAGCTATTGGTGGTAAGTCAAAAGCCTTTCATATCTCTTAGATTCCTCCTTTATCTCTAGTCTATGTAAATTAGACCATGTCACTGAAAGTAAATAGAACCATGCCCAGCAGCAGAGATACCAAAGCCCCCAATACAAAGGACTTGTCCAAGATGCAAACACTAGCCTTCCTTTGAATCTGGATACGCTGTCTCCAAATAGAACATTCTCTGCACTGTACAGCTTATTGCTCATAGACAAAGGTGGGCCTCTAAGCAAGAGCACTGTCTTCCTTAGTGATGGCAGTAAGTTTATATTGAGTAAACTACACATTCCTGCCTGGGTCCTTTCCAATTCTTCCTTTCAGGAATAGCCCACTCTTACATCCTGCTTCATAGTTTACAAAATGTCTTCCTCCCAACAACCCTGTGAAATAGTTATATCATTAGCCATGGAACCTTCAGAAAAACTCTCCTTGCCAGGATCTCAGCTTCCTCAATGGTAAAATGAAATAATTAAATAGATTTCTATGGACCTATCCAACTGTAAGGCTCTAAGGTTCCAAAATGTCATGGGTTCATCCTCTACCATCATGGGCTTGCCCAGAGACCATTCTTGCTGGTTTGCTCTAGATCTTTGATGCCATGATAAGTTTTGCTTTTTTTTTCTTTTTCCTTTATTTTTTGGCAATTGGGGTTAAGTGACTTGCCCAGGGTCACACAGCTAGTAAGTGTCAAGTGTTTGGTCTACGGCCGAATTTGAACTCAGGTCCTCTTGACTTCAGGGCCAGTGCTCTATCCACTGCACCATCTAGCTGCCCCACCCTGATAAGTTTTCAAAGCATATGACATTCTGTTCTACACTTCCTCATACTCCTGAACCAAGATGTTATTAACACTAATCTGTTTTAATCTCTACTTTTTTTTTCCCCAGGACTGTATTATGAACAATGTGACTTGCCACAGGGTCTATGAGAAGGCTGAGTAAAGAAATTCCATCTTCATATGGGACAGGAATTAGCTGTTATGAATGAACCAGCTCAGTTCAATGAGCAAACTCTCCAACCAAACTTTCTTGCTTTTTTCTTCTTCTCTTCTGTACTGTGGTCTGTTATCAGTGACTGACTACTTGCAAACAGTTTTATTTCCAAGCTTTGATGTAATTAGGATTGTTTTGGCTAGTAAATAAAGAATTTTGCTGTTATTAGACCCTCTTGTCTTTCATTTAAGGAGAGTTAGAAGTGAATATTCACTTGAATTAATTTTAAATAAATTTTATACTCTGACCAGTCATGAGGTCACTGTGATTTGAAAATACAATCCAGGACTGTATTTATGGAGATATTTTTGCTGTAAACACTTTACATAGTTGTCATTCTAATAGAAACCAACATTCCACCCCCCAAAAAACCCCCCTATTTTTAAAATCTCAATCTTAAAATTAAAGCTGACTGCTTAGTGGAAAGGTGACTGTGATTGATATTAAATATTTAGCAGCCAGTATAAAGTTGTAAGAGGGTGGGGAGGGTAGTTGGAGCATAATAAAATGCAAGACCCTCCCTTCCTTTCCAGACCTGGCAGACTTAATGTACAATGATTCCATGACTCTCTGTTACACATTCTATTTCTTGTAAAAAAGGTATACCTTTCTAGAGTTGTATTCCAGACACCAAATCTCATTCTTATAAATCTCAGTGATACACACGAGGTTAAATTTGACTTCTTGTGTTAGAACCTCTGGTTCTTCCTACTTATTACCAATATTTGTGCATTTTTGTATAGATCTCTGAGGCCATGGGTTTTATCGATGATTCCTTTCTTGGATTTTATCTTTTGTGAAACACTGGCCTTTTCTATGGTTATTCTTTCATTATTTTAGTTGCTATTTTCTATGGTATCTTGCTTGTTTATTCATAAGCAAATTTCTTCCCTTTTTCTCTTCATTCTAAAGTCCTTTTGGTTAAATTTGCAAGACTGCTGACAGATATATCTTTGACATCCCTCGTTAGGGATTACATCCCTGGGTAATAGTCCACTGTGAACAGGTAAAAACCTGTTTTACTAGTATGGCTCCAACCCCAAAGCCTCGTAAACCAAGAAGCTTGGGCATTCCCTGACCATCTCTCAGCCTCTTGTGGATTGGCAAAGTTAGAATTATATTCCCTACCTTGCTGCCCTTTGATCCTCACTTCTTACAAATTATTCCATTTGGAAAATACCTTTCTTTCGCTGATCCTAACTATATTCTCTCACCGAGGACAGGGCAGCCTTCTATATGAGTTTGTCTATATAGCTAATGACCCAAGGGGCTCTAGGAGTTAGCTCAGAGTGAGAAAGCCATTGCAAGATTCCACACCTAGAAGCTACCTCACAATGTGCTACCATTGGAAGGAGACCTGGGCACACACTGAGATTGATCGTTGTTGGCATCTGTTCTCCCCCCGTGAGTTTCGCTTTGTTAGATATTTTTGTTAAGTGCTATTCCTGTGTGGCTTTACTGTTCTTCACCCAAACTCTCCCACACTACAAATTGTTGCCGGAAGTCAGATATGAAGAACATAGATAGCCAGGTAGCCTTTTGGGGAAGGATGGGAGGAAGGGAAGGGTTCCTCAGAAAGGGCAATGCTACAATGATGGGAATCTTACCTGAGGACTGGAATGACTGGGCACTCAAGAGAATGTTACAAGGGTGTTGAAGGGGTCAGAGTGTTCTTTGGATGCCCCCTTCCCCCTGTCCCAGGATTTCAAGCAATGAGTTGTTTGAGAATAAGAAATTAACCTCTTGGGGATGGAAGTTGTTTTTTTTTTTTCCCATTGGGTGCAACGTCCAAGTGGCCAAGAGTTTTAGATTATGAAGACATTCAGTGGTTGAACTACCCAAGATTCTGAGCAATGGGTTGTCCAGACACAAGAAATTAAGTTTTAAGGGAGTTGAGGATTCTATTCCTTGGCTGTTCCTCATGGTGGTGTAGAAGGGCTGGCTGCACAGAAAAGTGCAAATGGAGATAGAACTTGTACTGTTCCCACGTCTGACTCAAGTGATAACTTTTTGAAGCTGTCAATAAGATGAGCCCCTTGACATCAGACCTACAGATCTGGGAAGTTTCCCTTTTCCCCTCTTCTAAACTCCCTCCCCACCCCCCATCCCCACTTCCCTTTGACCAAAGGAGGGAGAGGAGAAAGAAATAGTAATGTTTTGCTAAGAGATAAAACATTAAACAGAAAAGGCTCCTTTAAGAACTAATACTTGTAGCGGAAGCAGGAAGCAGACTGTAGGTTGTGGGGTGGGGGGGACACCTTGTTTAGTAGTGTAGAGATATGCAGATGTAGTGGATAATTAGATTGGGATAGTGGGGCAAAACCGGAAGATCTAGATGAGGAAGATGGGAAGGGGGAGGGGAGTCACCTTTAGAACAGATTACAAATTAACCTTCAGGTACCTCTGAGGAGGATATACCCAAGAAGGATTTGTGCTCTGCTTGACTGAAATCTCTGGCCTTCAACTCTGTTATCCCCATCTCCCTCTGAGGTAGGGGAGGAAATCACACTCCAGCTAGTTTCTATTCTGATCTCACCCCCTCACCCCTAGCCAAAAGCTGGCTTCTCCCTATGGGCTTGCAGCAGGGAAGAACCACAGGCCTTATGTCCCAGTACCATCCCATGGCCAAGTGGGGAAACTAGACCTTTACTGAGTCTCCTAGACACCAGAACCCAAGTGACTATAGGACCAGAATGCCTACATGCAAGGGCCAAGAGAGTTTCCCTCAGCATTTTCAGCCCAAGACCCATGTTTGGCATCCAAGTGACTGCCACAGTTGCAATGGGACCATTCTAGCCTATCAAACTGACTATAGCATAACTCTGATTATAGATCTTCAGATTCATTGGAAAATCAAGTCTGACATAAATCCAGGAAGTAGGCACCCTGTGTTTTGGCTTAGCAGCCAAATTGAAAAAACCGATAGTGATAGTGAGCCCACTGAAGGGGGGTCCTTTCCTAAGGTGTGCAAATGGAATGACATTAAGCCCTTTAATTGTATAACTGATCTATACCCAACCAGCCATGGAAATTAAAAACACAATGATCTTCTCTTGGTGGACCTGTGAAAGGATACACCTGTTCTGGAAAGCAATTTGGAATTATACATAAAAAGTTACTAAACAGTGTGTGTCCTTTGACCCAGCTACACGAAATAAGAAAAGGTCCTATATGTACAAAAGTATTTATAGCAACTTTTTTTGTGTGACAATAAACTGGAAATTAAGCCCATTAATAAATGGCTGAATGAGTTATGGTATATGAATGTGATGGAATCCTACTGGGCTGTAAGAAGTGAGGAAATAGATGATTTCAAAGAGACATGCAAAGATTTATATGAACTGACATAGAATGCAGTAACAAGGAGAGGTTACGTGATTTGCCCAGGATCATGCAGATAGTAAGTGTCTGAGGCCACATTTGAGCTCAGGTCTTCCTAACTCCAGGCCTTGTGCTCTATCCACTGAGCCAGTTAAGTTCCCTATATCTCTGCCCCTTATCCCTCATTCCTTATTAGGTAATTTAGAAAATGCCCTTATTACACTAGGTCCTGATTATACCTTCCCTGTGTCTGTGGATGACAGGGCAGCCTCCTATTGGTGCCAGGTAGCTCTTGCCCTAAAACTCTACATAAGTGTGTATCCTGAGGGGCTCTGGGGCATCAACAAGAGTGTGAAAGTCTTTGTGGGGTTCAATATCTAGAAGCTACCCAACCAAGTGCTGCCTTCAGCAGGAGACTGGTCGAAAACAATGAACAATAAAAATATTTGCTGTCTCTAGTGGTTATTCGATCCTCCCTTTGTGTCAGCCTTGTGATCTCCTTCTGGACTCATTACAGGATTTCTCCTTATGGCTGGGTGATTTTGAAAATCGACCCACCATGATATCACGTATGTTTCTCCTTTCCTCAGTCCTCACCCAAACCACTGTTCTTCACCATTCACCCTTGTGATTTCTTGTGGATTTCTATACAGGAGTGAATACAATGCTATTCATGTTTAATGCTATTCTCTGAGCCATTTTATCCAGTTTCACAATTGTATTATCAACTACTTAACATAACTCAATTTTCTCCATGAGAACATTATATCAATGAAATGCCTTGCTAAAACCTAGGTTAACTATCTATAGCCTTCCCCAATCTGTTTATGTAATAACTGTCAAAAACAGGGAAAAAAAAAAGGCTAGTTTGGTATGACTTGTTCTTGATGAAGCTATACTGGCTCTTTGCAGTCACGGCTTCCCTTTCTAGACATTGACCGACTATCTCATGATCGGTACTAGAATTTTTCCAGTGTATCACTTACAAACTTACACTTGCAGATTGAGTCCCCAGTGGAATTACCACCTCTTTCCTTTCCCCCCATTCAAGGGACTTAATGAGTCCTAAAACTGTAATTCATGAGCCCACACTAATGTTGTTTACCTTTAATAGTCTGCTAGAAGACACAGCTCAAAGCAAAGGCATTTTCTGAAATGGCATCATAAAAATAGAAACAAATCATTCATCCATAAACCTAAGGGGCATTCTCCCACAACTATATAGAGCATGTCTATGGAAAGAATGAAGGAGTGGGTACACATATAGAATATACTAGTAGAAAGGTACACACTTAGGGAATATATGTGGCCAAAGGAATTCACATTTCTGGCACTGAAGCATCCCCAAAATCCTTTCTCTACTGGTGTAATCCTCATATTGCTCTCCTTGGTACAGTGTCTCTGCCAACCGAACTTGCTGAGTCTGAGCCTCTCTGAAATTTAATTCCTGATAATTGATGTTGGCTTTCTTCTCCACTCACAGCGCTAACACTCAGAACTCTCTCCTGCCTTGCCTATCTCTTTAAAGAGCTTGTCTTTTTTCAAAAGAAGGTAAGGGTGATATGGCTAATCCTTAATTAGCCAATGGATATTTTTTCCTTTCCCAACATCCTGGCACTTCTCTCATTTTCAATATTTCTGACCATGTATTAGTAATCATATCTGCCAGTTTTTTTTTTCAGTTCCCAGAATTGTAAATTACCTGGGCTGGTTATTGGACTTCATTTGGGGGTCTAAATCAGGACCTGCAAAACTCCAGACTTAGGGTCAGAACCCAATTAAAATGTAATTGGGAAATGTTTTTTTTTTAAGTACAATACAACATAGATAATATTAACTTGTAATTTTCTTTCTTTCTTTTTTTTTTTTAAGGTAACTGGGGTTAAGTGACTTGCCCAGGGACACACAGCTAGTGTCAAGTGTTTGGTCTGAGGCCGGATTTGAACTCAGGTTCTCCTGACTTCAGGGCCGGTGCGCTATCCACTGCGCCACCTAGCTGCTCCAATTTGTAATTTTCTAAGTCAATACGTGGCCCTCAGAGATGCTTTTCTATTTGAGTTTGACTCCACTGGTCTAGATGATCTTTCACTATGTCCTCATTTATCTCAGATATCAATTCTCTATTAGTCATTTTTAGAGCAAACATTATTCTCCATAATAAAGAAAACCGATGAAAAAATAAGAATTGCTCCTTTGGAATAAGGCATACCCTTCCCTTGGAATAGTCTATTTATGGCTTACACCCCAATAAACCTCAATAATACTCAAATATTATATTTACTTCTTAGATGTCTAAGGCCCCTCTTCCTGGGTATTTTCATGCGAATGTAAACGGGGGCATTTCCTCTACGATTTCTCTTCCTATGTACATACATATGCATATTGTTGTTTGTCCTTCCTTCACAGAGAGGACCATGCTATCAGGAAGATGATGCCATGACTTGCAAGTGAATTGGATTTAAATGAGGCCTAGCTGTTCAAAATCACCAGCCTCACTTTCTCCTCCGGAGCTATCTGGGTCCAGTAGCCAGATACAGATTGGGACAACTAGAGATGGCGCAGGATGCAGTGGGGAACATTGGCCTTTTTAAGCTAAAGTCTTTCTGAGTTATCACTTTGACTGAGATCCAAGAGAGCGCTCAGTATTTGCCTGGGAGTTGGGGGGAGTGGCCACCCCCTCCCCACTTTAGTCTGGCAGAGAGCTGAGGGGGGTAGGGAAGTGGAGGAGACGCTCAGCCTCTGGCGCCAAGGTGGCTGGCCCCCAGACCTTCAGGCAGAGATGCAGTGGGGGTGGGGAGGTGAGGAAGAGGCCCAGGTGGCTAGCTCACAGAGCAAAGGGTGAACTGGTGGGAAAGACTGGCAAGTATGTGAGGCTTTAGGGCTGTGCTTTCCTTGAGGGTGTTATACATACAGCTACAGACCACACACACACACACACACACACACACACACACACACACACAGACGTAACCGGCTTAGTAGTTATATAAAGTCAGTTTTTCCCTCTGCTCTATTTTTAGTTTACAACCTTTTCCTTCAGATCCATAGATCTCTAAGCAGATGTATTATTCATGGCTCTCATCAAACACAATCCATCCCTGTCTAAGATCCCATTATCATAGCCTTGTATCCTAATTTATGGCCTATAAACCCAAGCTCTAATTTTCAATACTGTAGTAACAAGATGTCCTCTTTTCATATCTTCCCTTCTTTCCCCAAACCATTGCTTTCATTAAACCTTTCATTTGGAAGCAATGATGAAAATACTTCTTCCCCTCTTATTCTTGCTTTCTACAATCTTCAGTTTTCCTGCCCAGGTTACTGTGAAGCGTTTTTTTTTTCTTTCTGTGTTTATATAACACTACATTTGGAAGAAATCTAGGTAGCAAGCTTTATTAATCACTTACTATATGTCAGACATTATAATGATTGCTAGGGATATAAATGCTACTAAAAAAGGAAGACAGTCTTTATCCTCAAGGAATTTATATCCTTATGGGAGGAGAATACACATTAAAGGAGAGGCTGAGGGGTACCTGTGCAGGGGCACAGTGGCAAAGTCCTTAGAGTCAGAAGCATATATAAGAGAGGAATGAAGAATGGAGGGCGCCTGAGCCTCTCCCCAAAATGAAAGTTCCCAAAAGGAATTCAATAATGGGAGCTGGCCAGCATGGTAGAAAGCTATTGCAGGGGGAGAAGGCTTTAATAGGAGGCCATGGTGACAAAGTCCTCAGAGTCAGAAGCACAGCTAGAAGGGGAAAAAAGACTTACACTACAGCCCAAAGTCTTTGAACTATTCCATTAAGGATAGTGTTCACACAAAACTCTAGCTAGTGGTATATAACAGTGGTAAAAACTTCTTCCCTAATTTAGAGATATAGGAAGGAGATATGATTTACCAAAGGTTATATGGAAAATTATGACACAACCTAAAACAGAACCTAGGTTAACTATTACAATTTGTTGCCCTAATAGGGGTGGGGATCTTGCGGCTTCAAGGCCACATATGGCTTTCTAGGTCCTTGGGTTCGGCCTTTGAATGAATTCAAGTTTTACAGAACAAATCCTTTTATTAAGGGATTTGTTCTATGAATTTTGGATTCTGTCAAAGGGCCACACCTGAGGACCTAGAGGGTCATAAGTGGTCTCAAGACCGCAGGTTCACCACCCCTGTACCTGACCACTGCTTCCTCCCTTCTCTCTATGGGAAAAAATATGCATACAAACATATGCATATGCAAGCCTTACAGCAATATGTAATGTCATATAAACATGACATATGTAGAAATTAGGCCTATATGATGATGAGATTATAAGCACCTTTTCCAATTTCTGAGGAAGTAATCTTATACCTTAGGAGAAGATCCTAGTTCAAATCAGCATTCTTTGTTCTGGATACAGGCAGTGGTTCCCAGAGGAATGGGGAAATTTAACAGATAAGTTTCTAGTACTGTTGTCTTGTACAGTAAGCACACATACCTGCTAACGTGAATGCTGATCAGCAGGAGCTGATATAACATTAACAAAAGCCATATGTTAAAAAAATATATCAAAAATTGATCTCAGAAATTCCTAAAACCAGAGTGTTAGGTGACTAGGGAATCACTTTTAACTGTTTAAAGCTAATTTTCTTTTGAAATTATAAGTGATACACTAGTGCCCTGAATATTATAGTGCCTGACACATAGTAAATGATTAATAAAGCTTGTTACCTAAACTTCTAAATGTAGTGTTATGTAAACACAGAAAGAAAAAAAAATCACCCCACAATAACCTGGACAGGAAAAACTGGACATTACCAAGCCATTGGGGAAAATCTGTGTAAAGAAGAATATTTCCATACAAATATGGATAACCATTAGCAATGTTTTTAGTATCAATAAATGTGCCCTTCCCTTATTGGTTCTGACTATACTTATACAACCACCTATGATATTAAAGTGTTCCCTATATAATGAATGATTAGAGTACAAAGTAAAGTATGGCTGTGCATGTGAGATACAAAATTCTATCTCAATGATAAAAATGAGAACATATATATATACATGTGTGTGTATATATATACATATATATGTTGACATATGTTATCTCATTAGGTCTTCACAACAATCTTTTGAGGTAGGTGGTACTATTAATACTCCCACTTTATAGATGAAGAAACTGAGGCAGACAAACATGAAATGACTTGCCCATGGTCACACAACTAGTAAGTATATAAGATATGATTTGAACTCTGGTCTCCCTGAGTCCCAGTGTGACATTCTATTTGCCAAGCTAAGCCATAATCTTTATTCAGTGCAGACTCTCTCCATCCAACTTTTCAACTATTTATAATATTTTTTTTCATTTTATATGGGCCATTTTCATTTCAGAGGCAAATATTTCATTTCATTTTTTTTAAAGAAAAATGCTTTATAAAACATTACTCTGTAAGTAATAATTGCGAATATATTTGAGAACTGCAAACAAACAGAACCATATGCATCAAATTGCTTGTAAGCGTACTGTGTCTACCCTAAATGGAGCCTAGTACCATGCTCTTGGTATGCAGAATGATGATGGGCCGGAATGTGAGGAGTAGCAACCCCAGGCATTCATAAGCTTCCTAGAAATTTCTAAGATATGATAATTCTGTCTGGACCCATTTCTTCAGTGTGTGATATTATTAGTTTATTTACCTTCTTGGCATGACCAACTCAAATAAAACAATACAATTTTAGGTCATTCACTCATGTAATCAATATGTGCTAGGTGATGTGGTAAATACCTAAAAAAATAAGACATGGTAATTACAGGAAGCTAAAAATCTATTGGGGACTAAGACACATAGTAGCAAATAAATATGATTTGCAGACAGAATGATAGCCAGCCTTAAGGAGCATCAAAAGGGGTGGGATGAGAGGCACAAACAGTACAAGCAGAGTCATAGTCTAACATATGCCCTAAGGAGACAAACCTTGTTAAATAGACTCTCCAAGTAAACTAAATCAGGCTACAGATCAAACTACTTAGAGAGCTCACCATGGGCTGATTTGACAGGAAAGATTTATATGTCACCAAGGTAACCAAGAAAACTCAGCAAACATAAATACCCAAAACAAAAAGCTGAAGCAATACAGTAATGATCATCATATTAAACAATAGCAAGTGGTAACCCACTCCCAATGTCTATTTAATTGGCACATTTCATCTTGACTCCCAGATGTCCCAGGTAGTTGTCCAGTCCCTGGAATCATCTTCCCTTGGAATCTGAAATGCTTCTCATTCTCAGGGCAGCTCTGAAGGGGGCTCCTCCTCATAAATCTGCTTCTCTAGTTCCAAGTCACATGCAGAGACTCCTAGTTCTGCTAATATCTGTCAGTAACAAGACTTGGTATAATTTAGTTCAACCTCCTAAATCTGGTTTTCCAACAATTAGTTTATTTTGTGGTGAAAACCAGATCAATCCTTATAGTTCTGATCTTATTAATAACAGAGCTATATGAAGAGCATAAAATAAGGAAAGCCATGAAAGGAGGAGAACTCCCTTAGCTCTGTTTGATTCCAGGCACAAGTCATATTTGACAGCCAATCATATAGCAAAGTTTCACATTATTCACAGGGCATCATAGTCTCAGAATTAACCAGGTGGGAAAATTTCTTGTTCAGAAGGGAAATGACACAATGGGAAATAGAGTCACGAGGATCCTACCTTTGCCCATGCAAAGTCATCCCCTCAACTTTTCTCAGTGACAGACATCCACCTGTAGTAGTTCTCAGACTGCATTCCTTTTGGGCAGCACATGGCATTCCCCTTGAATGATGGATTATTTCCTTAATGACAATTCAGACAATCATATATGAGATCAAAACCTAAAATAATATCAAATTATAATTCCACAAGATTTTACTATAGAAAAACTTTACAAATCACAGCTTAGGGCTAGGTTATTATTATTATTTTTCTCATGTTTCCATAACAGTTAACAACTAGCAAATATAAGGACATTTAATTTATTCTTTATTAACAAATCAAGAATAACTACATTCTGGAGATTTAAGCTTACAATGAATATCTGATAGTTGACTAAAAATCCCAGAAAGAAATCTAACTAACCCTTGGGTCTGTATTGCCTATTCAACCCTAAGGCAAAATTCAAATCTTTGAATCTACGGTCTGCTATTACTAAGTTGATTCAAAAATGTAACTTCAATACAGACTGTTTTATTAACAGGTGCTATTTCATAATTTTCATAAGTGACAGCTAAATAATCTATTGGATAAAATTCACTCTTTACTGTAAGTCTACCACTTTGACTGGGAGTGGTCCTGGTTTCTCAAACTTCAGTACTTTAGAATCTTACAATGTGCATTCAGCAGGGTTGATAAGATCATATGACCCTAACCATGTAGAAAGTCCCAAGAAACCTTACAGATTTTAAGGGTTTTGTGCTACTTTTCTCCCAACAGCAAGTTATTAGTATTATCCACTTTAAAGAAAATATATTTTATTCAGTATTTAAGTTTTCAAACATTTAATCACGTTCTTTTAACAGCTCAGTTAATAATCTAACAACATTCATATTAAAAGAGAAATGACTTTTTTAAAACAGCGTTTCTGATATAATGGTTTCCCAAATTTCACAATGTAAAAAAAATTTTAGAAACATAATAATAACATACAGAATGTGATGTATTTAAAACACAAAACAAAACTTGTTACTAGTCAGGTGATACCAATTCAGTTGAGTGCATTTCTACTTACATAGAAAATTGACATTTGTACACTAATCATATCTAAACTCAGTATAGAGTAATCCAGTGTAATTATGTTCAATATGAAAAATGATAGTGTTGCTATTTATATAGTTCTACCATGTTCTAGGCACTGTGTTAAGCACTTCACAATTATTATATCATTTGATCTGCACAACAACCCTGGGAGGTAGGTGCTATCATTATCCTATTTTACACATGAGGAAACTGAGGTAAACAGGTGACATGGCTTGCTAAAAATCATACAACTAATACATTTCTGAGACCAGATTTTAATTCAGTTTTTCTGATTCGTGTAGTTTTCCAAGCTTGTCTCCTTACTGCCAATATCAAGTGTATTTTTCATTAAGTTTTAACTTACCACAATTATCCTGATAGGAGAACACATCTTACTGTAAATGACACCAGATAATTTAATTTCAAGATAAAATTTCAATCAGATCAAGTTTTGGGTTTATAATCTTAAATGGTGATAGTTGAACCTCAATTTCCCCAAAGGCCAGACATTGCTAGTACTTCAAATTATAGGTCCAGCCAGCTATTTTCAGTTAATCTATGGCCAAAGATTTAAAATTACAGTTTTGTATTATCACCATTCTTTTAAAATCCATGAAGATTTTCTGAAATATGGTAGCTGCCAATATAACCTATGTTATGTAGTAATAAAATTATGAATTTGTATTCCTGACACAAGGACTAAAATAAAATATACCATTCTAATGATCCTTCAAGGGCAGAATTTTGGTATGCTATCTTCAAATAATTCAATGCTGCAAATATATTTATATATTTTACATATTATAAAGATTAACCAAATAAAGTTTCTCATATCTGTCTTATCTGAATGAAATCAAAACCTTTCCTTAAATATCTTTTTTCCAAAATCTCCAAACACTTTACTTTCAAGCCGTCTATTTACACTGTGAGCACAGACTACAAGTTTCTTAAATTTCTACCCATTTCCTCTTATCCCTACTTGTTTAAACTTTCTCTCTTCCTTTCTTAGTCTTTCAAAACTGTACCTGTTTTATTTCTTCCATATTCTGATCTGACACTTCCCTTACTTTGTTCTATTTGCTTAATAATCACATCTCACACTATTTATAGAACTAATCTTAATTCCACTGATTTTTTCTTTTACAATTTAGCACAATTTTTTTATTACATAAAACCAAATAATTGCAAGACTGTTGCCTTTGGGGTTCTTAAAAGCACATGGTCTATTCTAATTACCTTTTGGTGTTTTTGCTTCTATTTTATCTAGAAAATTAAGTTATGTTACATCATTCACAAAAGAAAATACAGTGGTGACATGAAACAGTCTTCCAGATTAAATTTTACTTACTTGTAAGTTGCTCCCTGATTTAAACAAGCTTCTCTCTTTTCATGGTCAAGAAAGAGTTAATAATAGACAGCTCTTAAATTTAAACTGCAAGCCCCCTTTCCCCCTTTTATCTCTACTCAGTAAAATTTCCTTCTTCCCTTGCACTAAAACAGTGAATGCCACTTTCCAGGGAAAGAGTGATAGAAGGTCAAAATGCTGTTTCTATGCAACTTCATTGTTTTATTCTCATTTTTCCTCTAAGGAAATACTACAAATTCTACAAAGTGGCACCCCAAACTTACTAAAATATTTCAGCATTTACAGAAACATTCAAGCCACAATTTGGCAATTCACAACAGAGAAATAATATTTCAGTCATAAGTTGAGTTTCCAGTTAGTTTATAATGCTATAAATTCCTGCAGACTGGTTAAAAGATTACCTTCCTTCTTTTTATCTGTCTTTTTCTTGTCTGTCTCTCTAACTTGACCATATATATATATATATATATATATATATATATATATATATATATAGAGAGAGAGAAGAGAGAGAGAGAGAGAGAGAGAGAGAGAGAGAGAGAGAGAGAGAATCTTTCTGAAGACTTTGAAAGTTCCTCAGAAAAGTTTTCACTTTTTATACTCTTTCCTTTGGCTGATCAGGCCACAGGAAGAAGTTAGTTTAATTTATCAAGACACAAAACCCATATAATATGACAAGACAGACACATGGAAGCAAAGTTTCCTCTTTTTATCTCCCACTCAAAGTTTAGTAAAAAAAACTCTAAGAGTAAGTCCCTGCTTGATATTATTGATAGCTGGGAGAGCTGTTCTGAAACTCCACCCTTCTTCTTCGATTTTTTTCCCTACAAAGTGTTTTTTTTTTAAGAGTACTATGGTTGTCGTAGTCATCATCACCATCATTGTGCCTCTGTCCAGGCATTCTTAGAGCTCTATCCTTAAACATCCCCTTCTGAATGGGCAGCTTTCCCTGTTTCCATAAGAATTTATCTGAGGGAGTATCCATAGCTTACTGGAGCTGGTACCTATGGTACCCTTGTCAGGAACCATTCATTCACTTACCATTTGAATGTGGTTTAGGAGGATGTGGTGACCTGGGGATGGGTGGTCCATCACCAAAGAAATCCCTCAGCAGAATTCTTAATGGAATATTCTAAGGTGTTCCTTCAGCTAAGGTCCCATCATCACACAGAGACTCACAGTCTCAGTCCCTTCATGGTTATCATAACTGCTATGGTGGAATAAAGAAACTAAGTTTCATCCAGACAAATAATTTATTTTTCCCCTTTTTTAAATTAACTTATTTTGAATTAGCAATAATCACTTTCATAAGCTTTTGAGTTTTTAATTTTTCTCCCCCTCCCTCTCCACCTCCCTACCCTAGATGGCACATAATCTGATATAGGCTATACATATATAGTCCTATTAAACATATTTTCACATTAGTGATGTTGTAAATAAGAATTAGAACCAATAAGAGGAACCACCAGAAAAAAGGAAACAAAACACAACAGAAGAAAAACAATTGCAAATAGTATGCTTCAATCCGCATTTCTTTGTGGATAGCATTTTCCATCATGAGGCCTTTGTAGATGTCTTAGATCCTTGTATTGCTGAGAAGGGTTAAATTTATCAATATTAGTCATCACACAACATGGCTGTTGTTGTGTACAATGGTCTCTTGGTTCTGCTCACTTCACTCAGCATCAGACTATACAAGTCTTTCCAGGTTTTTCTGAAGTCAGCCTGTTCATCATTTCTTATAGCACAATAGTATTCCATTACATTCATATACTACATATTTAGCAAGGCATGCAGTTGCAGAAACAAACTGGGTCCAAGGCTCTTGGTAGGGACACTAACCCTTGGTTTCTATAGTTATTATAGGTTGAAGGGAAAAAGAGAAACAGAATGTAGGGATTAAATCACTGTATTTCTTATTGATAGAGTGGATCAGGATTTTCCCCAAATCAGGTGACAGTGGGGAGGGGGGAGTAGTTTCACAATTTCCTTGAAATTAGGAGCAACATTGGGGAGGAGGGAGTTTTACCATTTCCCCGAAGTCAGGTGGCTCACAAGAGGTTAAAACTTAACTTCACAAAATGTCAGTCACCAATGGAGTGTCACCAATGGAGTTTCCAATGATATTTTAATGTAACATAAGCCATATGTTGGCCTTGGTTGAGGAGGGCATGAAGCTTCTCCCTTTACAATACTGTCTCTCTTCTGTCAATGGAGCATAGCCAGGCTGACAAGAGTCAGACCAAAGATGACAGAGCTTGTTTTAACCTTTTATAATAGTAACTCATCTTTACATAGAACCTTAAGACTTATAAGACACTTTTCTCACAATTACTAAGTGCTTAATAAATGTTGGTTTGAATGCTTACAACAACCCTGTGAGGCTGGCATACATGTACTATCGTCCTTATTTTATAGCTAAAGAAACCAAGATAAAGAGAGGAAAAATGATTTTCCCAGTGTCACATAACTAATGAATTGCAGTGCTAGAATTTGAACTCAGATCTTCTGATTCACAGGCCAGTGCTCTTCATTTTCATCAGGCTACTCTCTAAATTTTTGTGGCCCTCCTCAAGCCTCAGCAATGTTTTCCCATGTTTTTTTTCCCTGAAATTGTACATTTTAGAATTGGACTACATATATAGATAATTTGGAGGGTTATAAGCTTGTGAGCAAGGACCTTGCAAAGTGCCCATCACACTGCCTTGCTCAATAATTATTTCTTCTTCCCTTTGGTAAAGAGGAAAAATCGCCAGATTTGGAGCCAAAAAATCTGGGTTCAAATCCTATCTCTGTTTGACTGTCTACTTAACCAGTCTGGGCCTCAATTTCTTAATCTGTAAAATGAGGAAGTTGGATTAGGTGACCTCTAAGGTCACCAATATCTCTAAATCCATGATGTTATAGTCCTACTCCCTGTGACTTCCTGTTCTTTGACTATTCTGTCTACTTTGATATTAGCCACTAGACGTCACAAGTATTTGTATTAATTTCCTGAAGGCATTAACATAACATAAGCATTCTCTTAAGATATGTCCCTAAAAGTCCTGAATTTTCATTAAATTTTAATCATATGCCCTAATACATGATCAACTTTTGTTAAGGTGCCACGCAAGCAGAGAGATAGGTTTACTCCTTTCTACTATTCAAAATTGTCCAGAACGCTATATCTAACTTTTTAAAAAATATTTTTTGTTTCCTGAATTTTGTTCTTTATTTTATAGTTAAATTTGCCTAAGTCTAAAAGGCAGTAAATTAAGATCCCTCACTAGCATAGTTTTACTGTCTCTTTCCTCCTGTAACGCATTTAACTTTACCTTCAAGAATTTGTATGCTATGCCATTTGGTGTATATATGTTCAGTACTGATATTAATCCATTGTCAGTGGATTACAGTTTTAGCAAGTGTAGTTTTTTTGATCATTTCTTTTTAATAAATAAATATTGGGTATCTGTCTTTTATGTCCTTCTGTTGCTTTCAGCTTGGTCTGGGACCTGTAAGATTTTGGTCCTTCCATTATAGTGTGATCTGGGGAGAGGTCTGTTTCCTGTTCTGATCTGTGTACTGGTGTTTACATAGGTCAGATCCCTATTCCCTTGCAACTGTGACTGTTCCTTTCCACTGCGGAACTGTGACCTAGAACTGAGTAATAGGTGAAAGAGCTGCCAAATGCCTCCTGATCCTGTGCCTGATGCTAGTACAGGGGTCCCCCAGGATATCTTTCTGCCCAGGTTTTCAGTCTTCTTAATGCTCCTGGTGGCTGGGATGCTCTCTGCTGTGGCTGCTCCCCACAGCTTGGTGCTGCCACCACCACCTGGTACCACCTGCACTGTCCTATGTTCCTGGCCAGTCTCCACCCCAGTGTCCATAGACCTCTCTGTTTTCCTAAACTGCCTGGTCTGGAAAAATGACTCAATGTGACTTTTTCTTGGTTTTCCCACTCAGTATTCTGTCTGGCATGTTTTCTGTGATCATTGTAGAAGAGATTTTGGGGGAGCTTTTGGCAGTTGTGACCTCTCATTCTGTCATCTTGTCTCTGACCCCTATTTCATGTCATTCTTAAGCAGTCTGTAAAGATGGGCATATTGCCTTGCTTGCTCTGGTACTTGATGATAATAAATATTAATTTTGTTTAGTACCTCTAGTAAAATGAAAAGAGCACTCCATGTGGATTCAGAGAATGTGGGTATAAAACTCATAGCTGGCATTTACTCCTTTTGTGACCTTGGGTAAATTACTTAATCTTTATTTGCATCATTTTCATAAAATAAGAAGGGGTTGGACAAGACAACTTATGGGATCATACTCATCTAAGACCCTGATGGAGACAGCCTAGGACTTTGAATGCAAGAACCTTTAGAATATCAGTGTTCCTCCAACCTCCAGGCTTCCATCCAACCTCGTACTGCCGTCATTGAGGGGGGAAATCATTACGGAGAAGGCTCCTATCTTCCTCATCACCACTATAGCTGCTGACCAACTGCTATCAACAGGCAGAGGAACACAAGAGCCTGGGATGTGGCACTGCTCCTCAGCCTACTGCTTTCTGACCAACCCTCTGAGCAATCATCCAGCAAAGTAATCTCTGTGAAGAAAGGGCTAGCCAGCCCCACCATCTGCCAACCATCCACTATTTACAGGGCAGGCAGAGCCTAGCTGGGTTAGAATAGAGGACTTCTAAGTACCCTTTGGACACTAAATCTATGATTCTGTGATATTATTTTCTCTACTTTCTGATACACAGAACCTTAAAGAAGAATGTGAAGCTTAACGAAGGAATAAATTAAGAAGAAAACTATCATCTGTTACATATCTATTATGGTGAAGGAATAGAAAGAGGCTGCATAAGACTGAGAACTCTATTGTATTTGTCTTTGTTTCCTACATTGTTGTGGTCAATGAATGAATCATTAGTAACATCAATTAGTGTATATCTTATTGGTGACAAGCTTCTCCATATTTAGGTCCTCCACCTAGTAAACACGTTGAGACCATACTGAAAGCCTTTCCTGCCACTGAGACCTCACTTAAACTCTTTCCAGTTTGGCAGGACCCTGCAGACCTCAGGCTCTGCTGGGGTAACCTTTGAAAACCCATGCTTATCTCCACACCACGATAATGGGAGCAATGAGGATGATAAATAATAGCCCTTACCTCACAGGGCTATTGGTAGACATACATACAGCAATAAGATCCTAGTTACAATGAAGTGTTTAAATATTTATATCTATCTGTATGTGTATATATGTATGTATACACACATATATGTATATATAGTATATACATAAATGTGTATATATGTATGTATACACACATATATGTATATATAGTATATACATAATACATATATATGGAGAGACAGAGAGAGAGAGAGAGAGAGAGAGAGAGAGAGAGAGAGAGAGAGAGAGATGGCAATCAATTGAGAGAATTTATATTAAAGTTTTCAGAGTAAATTATCTCAATTTTTGCCTCCAAATACTTTTTGGTATGAAAGAATTATCAACATTAAATCTCCTTTTTGAAAAAAAAAATGTGCTCTATTTTCATTGTCAATAACATTACGCAGTAGAAAGATTGAGATGATGAAGAATCATTAAACAACTGAGCTACTCTGAAGGTCAAAATCATTGTGGAGCAGGGGCTTACCTTCTTCCTTCTTAGCGCTGGCAACAACTGCTGACCAGCTGCCAGCAAGACACAGACCTCCCCCAGACTCCTCAGCCTGTTTGTAAGCTAGCCCTTATAGACAACATCTGGGGAAGCAGCTCCTACATGGACGGGCCCAGCCATCTCTTCCAATTCTAAACCAAGCCCTACTTGGTCACTGTTTGGGCCCTGACTGGCTCAGAATGAACGTAAAGAACAACTGTTTCTGTTTTGGCCAGTAACCCTGAGGGTCTTCCCCTCCCAGCTCTAATTTTTTTTAAAGAGGCAATTTTTTTTGCCTCATTTTTTATTAAACCTTAATCATTGAATGGGCACTGCCTCAGCCAAACTGAGACCTTTGCTTGGAAAGGCCAGGGTCCTCCAGTGCATCCCGGGCTATCTCCAGGTGTCCTGATCTGTATCTGGCCACTGGACCCAGATGGCTCCAGAGGAGAAAGTGAGGCTCCCTCACTTAAATCCAATTCACTTGCATGTTGTGGCATCACCTCCCTGATGTCATGGTCCTCTTCGAGAGCAAAGGACAAGCAACAACAGCAACAACAATAACAACAACAACAGCTGCCATCCAAGGGCAGACAAGATAGCCTTACTGAAGCGGCAAGGAGATGTGAGGGAGAGGCAGGAGGCAACATGTGCTAGCCAAGTCAAGCCACTGCCATCGCCTGGATCATCACCAGCCCCTCAGAGCCTGAGGGAGACAGCCCAGAATGTGGATCCAATAGCCTTTGGGATAGTAATGCTTCCAGCCTGGTGTCCACAATCATGAACCCCGGAAGCAATTTGTATGGAGACGTAACCTGGCAGGTGCTGCAGTAGTGTCTATTGAAAACCCAGATAAGAAAGTCATTGTCACCAAAGTCCTTGGTAGTGTCAAATGATACAACATCAGAAACTGATAGAATTTTGCCATTGGAAATGACATTAAAGAAGAAGAATCACCATAGTACCCCTAAGGAACATGGCACCTTTCTGACATCATCATCGTCATCATCATCATCATCATCATCATCATCATCATCATCAATCACTAGCAGTTGTATAGCACCTACTATGTGCCAGGCACTGTGCTCCAATAAAAAATATGTAACAATAGAAACAAAGTTATTTGGAGAGAGGAATATACTGGCAGCTGGGAGGATTGAGAAAGACTTGATAACAAATGCAGCACTTGAACTGAGTTAAGAAGGAAACAAAGTATTTTAAGATGAAGGTGAGGAGGAAAGTAAATGCCAGGACTGTGAAATAACCAGTGTAAAGGTATGCAGAAAGTCAGCCAGTTAGTCAATGGGTATTTTTTAAGCTCTTTATTATATGCCACAATATGTGCTGGGGATACAAAGAAGGGTAAACAAACATTCCCTGCCCCCAGAAGCTTGTATTCTCCTGGGGGAAAGAACACGCCAGCAGCTATGTGTTGATGTTGTTCAGTTGTTCAGTTGTGTCCAACTCTAGGTGACCCCATTTGGGGTTTTATTGGCAAAGAAACTGGAGTGGTTTGCTATTTCCTTCTCCTGTGTGCCCCTATTTTACAGATGAAGAACTGAGGCAAAAAGGGTTAAGTGACTTGCCCAAGGTCACATAGCTAGTAAGTGTCTGAGGTTGGATTTGAACTCAGGTCTTCCAGGTCCAGTGTTCTATCTACTGTACCATCTAGCTGTCCAACAGCTATGTACATATAAGATACATATGGAGAAAATGGATGTCAATCTCAGAAGAAAGGCATTAGTCATCAGCGGGCAGGAAAGATCAAGAAAGGCCTCTTGCAGAAGGTGGAATTTGAGCTGAATTTTGAAGAAAACTGGGGAAGCCAGAAGGTAAAGGTGAGCAGCCAGTGAGAAGGCATGAAGTTGAGAGACGTAGTTTCAGGTGTCAGGAATAGCAAGAAGGCAAATGCTGTTAGATCAGAAAGCACGTGGAAATAAATAAACTCTAGGAAAACTAGAAGTAGAAGTCTGGGCCAGGTCATGAATGACTTTAAATGCCATAGGATTTTATATTTTCTTTTGAGTTTAATAGGGAATCACTGGAGTATATTGAGTGGGGAGATTATACGTTTTGTTCTGTGCTTTAGGAAAATCACTTTGGCTGCTAAGTAAAGGATGGACTGGAGTGGAAACTTAAGGCAGGGAGGCCAGTTAGAAGACTATTACAATGGTCCAGGCAAGAGGTGATGAGAGTCTGAACTAGGTCTATGATTGTGAGTGGAGAGAAGACATATTGTGAAGACAGAAATGATAATTTATCAAGAGACTGTATATGTGGAGGTTTTAGGGAATGGAGGAACCATTTTTTTTTATCAGATAGAATACGATGTGTTAAATGTGATGAAAAATAAGAAGACTAGTTTGGACTAAGTATGTGATAATATATAATAATTTTGGATAGTAGGTTGGGTCCAAGTTGAGAAAGGGAAGGGAATAAGCACTTATTGAGTACCTACAATGTGCCAGAAACTGTGCTAAGCACTTTGCAAAAATTATATCATTTGACCCTCACAATAGACCTGTGTGGTTGGGGTTATTATTATCTCCATTTGAAGTTAAGGAAACTGAGGTGAACAGAGGTTAAGTGACAGGTCCACAGTCACAAGCAAGTGTTTAAAAGCCAATAGGAACTCAGGTCTTCCTGACTCCAGACCCAGAACTCTTTCCTATTTATAAGCCTAACGAAGGAATTTATATTTGTTGCTAGATTTGATAGGAAACCACTAGAACCATGGCTATGTTGAGTAGAGGAGGGACATGGTGAGACCTTCATTTTAGGAAAATCCTTTTGACAGTTGTGTGAAGAATGGATTGGAAATGAAGCAATTAAAGCAAAGAAACCAATTAGGAGGTTATTGCTATAGTCCAGGCAAGAGGTGATGAGGACCTAAACAAGGGTGATGGGTGTGTGATTAGAGAAAAGGGGACAAGTGTGAGAAAGGCAGCAATGAAAAGACTTAGGGAATGATTGGCTATTTGGGATGAGTGAAATTCAGAAGCCAAAGCAGATGGTGCAAAGCTAGATGATTAGAAGGATGGTGGCGCCCTCTCAACTGAAAAATATGAATTCAGAACAGTGGTGGATTGGGGCAAAAGATAATGAGTTCTATGGGAAATTCGGTTTGAAAAGTTCAATAAGAAGTTAGTAATGCAGGACTGAAATTTGGGGAAGAGATTAGAGTTGAATATCTACACAGGGGAGTTGTCTGCAGAAAGCTGATAAATCCAATGGAACCAATGAGGCCACTAATAATCATAAAGGGTAGCATTTATATTTTAAGGTTTGCCAAGCCTTGTAGGCATTTTATCTCATTTGATCCTTACAACAACTCTTGTTAGATGTTATTATTATTCTCATTTTACAGATGAGTAATCTGAGGCACAGAGATGTTTACTGGCTTACCGAGGGTTACATAGTCAGTGTCTGAGGTTAGGAATTGAGTTAAGTTCTTCCTGAATCCAAGGCCAGAGCTCTTATCCTCTGTACCACCTAACCTGTTCATCTCACCATGTGAGTGTATGAGAGAGAAAATGGACAAGAACAGAGTTTTAGGGTATACTCATAGTTAGGGGACATGATATGAATGATGACAGATTTGGTTGATTCAATCGATTCTGTCCAATTACCAAAAACAAAGTCAGCAAATGTATCTATCCATAATTAGGTAGATAGATATATGTGTGACTCTAAGCAAGTCACTTGACCCTGTTGTCTCAGTTCTCCATCTGTAAAATGGGCTAGAGAAGGAAATGGCAAACCAGTAGTATCTTTGCCAAGGAAACCTCAAATGGGGTCATAAAGAGTTGAACACCACTGAAATGACTGAGCAATCACAATAATAGAGATAGATACACACCCATACATGCATTTTTTTTATAAAAACAGTCCTCTGTTTCCTGCTTATGGGTAAGACCCATTCGGTTCATGAAATTGGTTGACCTCAGAGACCTGGGCAGGTGAAGGATTTTTTACCTTTGAAAATGTGGGATGCTGAGCTATTCCTATCTTATACACTGATACCTAAACTTGAAGGGAATTAAATGCATCAAGAGGGGAAGAGGATTAGATCAATTCCAATAAAATATTCTCCAGGCTATTGAAGCTTATTAAATATTTTTCCAGGCTTGTCTAGTCAGATTCTTTCTGTGACTGGTACAAGCAACTTCAGTTGAACGAAACAGCTTACTTGAGGAGCCTGGGTGGCCTTGGGACATCAGGACAATTTTGAGTCCAGATTAGAGCCTGTCATGATCTAGGCTCCAAGACTATAGATCGAAGATTTATGTATCCTGATAGAATAACCTCCAGAGTGAGATTCCAGTCTCTGAAAACTACTGCAGTATTAATTTGCCTATAAATTGAAAAATTTAGAAATCTCCAAATTCTGCTGATTTTCTAAGTCTTCCATATCAACTCAAATGGACAAAAGAGAAAAAGGAAAATTTAGTGATTGGCTTTTGCATATTTTTATTCAGGGAACCAAGGGGAGGAGATGTTGTAGAGGGCAAAAGGTGCTTGACCTAGAATCAGAAGAGATCTGATTTCACATGCTGCCTCTGACATCCTCCTCCTCCTCCTCCTTCTCCTCATCATCATCATAACAACTAGCAATTACATGGCATTTTAAGTTTTGCAAAGCACTTTAAAATATCTCATTTTCCTGGTAAGCCTGGGAGGTAGATGCTGTTATTATTCCCATTTTACAGATGAGGAAACTGAGGCAGACAGAAGGTAAGTGACTTGCCTAGGGTCATACAGCTCAGAAGTTTCTGAGGCTGGACTCAAGCTAAGGTCTTCCTGACTCCAGGCCCAGTGTTCTATCCACTATGCCACCTAGCAATGTCATGCATATTTAGCTGGACTGAAAGGTGTGGGAAGAGAAGTAACGTTAGCTTGGAAAGGTTAAGTTGGGAAGAACTTTGAATGTGAAACAGAAGAGTTTATATTTGATCCTAAAAGTGTCTATCTGATGTCAGATAGAAAGCCACTGAAATTTATTGAGTGGTGGAATATCATGGTCAGACCTGCGTGTCAGAAAAATCATTTGGTAACAAACGTGGGAGGTGGACTGGAAGAGGAGTAACTTGAGGTAAGAAAATCAATTAGGAGATTATTATCATAGTCCAGGTGGTGAGGCTGGCCTGAAGCACGACATCATTAGTGGAGGAAAGGGCATAAATGTAGGAGGTGTTGCAGAGGCAGAAACAAAAAGATTTGGTAACAACTTGGAAATATGGGATGAGTGAGAAGGAGGAATTGGACATGGCACCAAGTTGACAAACTTGAATTACTGGGGGGATGGTTGTGCCCTCAGGAGAAATATGGAAGCTCAAAAAGACAGGTTTTGGTGGCTAAAGCAATGATTTCCATTTTAGATGCATTCACTTTGTGAACATTTTCTTTCTTTTCTTCAGGCAAGAAAGTCCTGGGGCCTGAGCTGATAAGTAATTTACTGAGATGGTATCTTGCCACTTAAAAAAATTACTTAAACACTAACAGCTTACATTTACATGGCTTTAAGGTTTGCTGAATATTTTCCTCATAGCAACTTTCTGAGGAAGATAGTGAAAAGATTATTACCCCCATCCTACAGATAAAGAAGCTGAGAGGTTAAGTTAACTTTAGAGAGGTGAAATGAATGGCCTGTGGTCCCAGCAGCTAGAAAGTTTCAGATTCAAGATTTGAACAGATGGGGCAGCTAGGTGGCACAGTGGATAGGGCACTGGCCCTGGAATCAGGAGGACCTGAGTTCAAATCTGGCCTCAGACATTTGATACTGAACTAGCTGTGTGACCCTAGGCAAGTCCCATAACACCATTGCCTAGCCAAAAAAAAAAAAAGATTTGAACAGAATTTCTTGACTCTTAGTCCCATAGCCTTTCCTTAATTACACTAAACTATCTGGGCATTTCAGCCACTAAAAAAGCATGCTCGGTAGTCATTTTGCCATCCTCTCATTTTTTTTTTTCCCTTCTTGGGAGTTCGGACCTCACTTTCCAAAGTGCAACTATATCTACCCTTTCTTAACACATCTTTCTGCTTTCAAGCCCTTTGGGACTTCTATGTAGAAATACCTTTTTCAGTGCCACAAGTTTGCATCAGGCCCAGCATCCTGGATCTTGTGCTGTGGTCATTAAGGCACAGGTAGGTAATGCAAGAAAGCTTGCAGTTTATTACAATCTTCTTGTCATTTCGTCGTGCTCTCTGTACTTTCTTTTTCCTTTTAAATACAAGCCGGAGGCATTCTCTTGGTTCGTCAGTGAGAGTATGCAGTGAAAACCAATGCTCAGCACAATAGCCGGGAACATCTTCTACAATGGGGCTTAAGGAAATGTCTCATTTTGAGGGACTCATTTTTTTCCCTACATTTATTTATTTTATTTTTAATTTATGGAATAAAACAAGCATTTCCATAACATAGCATAATAAAAAAAGATTGATTGCACACAAAACCGCAAATCTTGCTGTTCCTTCTATTTGTCAGGTACTTCTCTGGATGCAGATAGTATCTTTCTTCATATGTCCTTTACAATTAATTTAGATATTTATAAGGGTCAAAATGACTTATTCACTCAAAGTTGACTTAGTGATTTATTTGTTATCTAATACCATCTTCAGGAAAGATAATATAGGGTAACCAAATGTTTTAGTGCAGTTTAAAGCCTTAGTAGCCTTAAGCTATTTAAGTTTACTTAAGCTGTTAAAGCTTAAAACTGGACTGAGACTTTTGGAACACCTTGTATATGCCAGCGCTTTAAAATATGAAAACGCTAGTCAAAAATAAAAGTACCATTATTAATATCACAATCATCAAGAACAAATGTGTATTGATTCTGTGTTGTGGGCTGGGCACTCAGATAGCTGGGTACAAGATACAGTCTTGCCTTAATGATTTATGGTGAATAGGGTACGTGGAGATGGTCTAATTCAGCCTTGTAGTTTTACAGAAGAAGAAAATTGAAGTGTAGAGAAGGGAAGTGACTTTTCCATACATGTGGTAAATAATAAACTCAGCATTCAAAACCCAATCAATCACCAAGGATTTCTTCCTACACACAAAATTTAAAAACCACAACAAAAAACATTTATTAACTGCCTACTACATATCAGGGACTTGGTTATAGCAGTAGGCAAGAGGTGACAAGGATATGAAGACAAAAAAAATAAAACAATCTTGCTCGGAAGAGCTTATATTCTATTGGAGGAGATGGCCTATCTTTATATACATGGACCAAAGCATAGTGGTGGGAGGAATCATCTGTGAGGAAGAGAGAAGGCCAGTTTGACTGTACCACAAAGTGAATGAAAGGGAGTAATAGTAGGGCGGAGAGGTAGATTGGAGCGAGGTTGTGAGGGACTTTAAATAGCAAAACATTTTATTTTATTTTTGGTCCTACTGATAATAGTGAACCAGTAGAGTTTTTGAGAAGGAAAGTGATCTGGTCAGAATTATGCCTTAGGAAAATCCCTTTGGCAGCTGTATGGAGAATGAACTAGAGAGGAGAAAGAGTTAAGGCAGAGGGAAATCCATCAGAAGGCTGCTAATATAATCCAGGTGAAAAGTGATGAGGTCCTGACCTAGGTTGGTGGCTATGTAAGTAAAGGAAATGGAATAGTCCCCTGACTCCAAGCCCATATGCCATGCTGCCTTATAGACTAGTTGTGAACATGGTCCAGTCATCTAACCTGTCTGAGACTCAGTTTCCTCATCTGTAAAAGTAATACTTGTCGTAAATGCCTAATATTGCTGTGAGGCTTCAGTAAGATAAATAAGAAATGAAAACCAATGCTCAGCACAATAGCAGGGTATATCTTCTACAGTGGGGCTTGAGGAAATGTGTAATTTGAAGGGACTTCTTTGTTAATTAAGACCATCTTCCAAAAAATAATATAAGGTATCACCAAAGTTTAATTTTACATAAAGATAATTTATGTAAATATACATTTACATGAATAAGTGCATTTATTTGTATTACATTAGATATACAATTTTGCAAACCTTCAAGTGCTAGGTAAAAATTATTCTTGAACTGACATGGCTGTGGTTTTACTTGATTTAAACCTAATTTTAGCATCAGTTTTTTAAATTATCAAGTAGACTTTTCAAATAGTTGGAAGTAACTTGCTGCCTTAGTTGGGCTGTCCATGGATAACGTTAACATCACATTTTCTGCATCAGTAAAAATTGAGCTTTAATGAACACAGTGATTCTATGGAATTATTATGAAGCGATATTCAATTGTGTTTTTGCATTAGAAGCATAGCTTTCATATTGTATATAAGTTTATCATTTATAAAGCTTTCTGGGCATCAGAAATGGTTTTCCTTGAAATTAATTTAACTTTTATGTTCTCTCAATTTCCTCAAGCATTCTTAACAAATCCTTGTTTTTTTTTTTTTTTTAACTAAAGGCTTTAGAGTCATAATTATGATTGCTGTTTACTTAGGACTTGAAGTTTGCAAAGTACTTTGCATACGTTAGTTCACTCTAGCCTCACAGCAACCCTATCTTTCTAAGTATTACAGGCATCATTATACCCATTTTTCTCAGATGAGGAATATGAGTCTCAGAGAGTTTTAGCCACTTGTTCACGGTCACAGAATGTCAGAGGCAGGATTTGAACCCCAATATGTCTTTTTTTTTTTTTGATGAGGCAATTGGGATTAAGTGACTTTACCAGGGTCCCACAGCTAGTGAGTGTTATGTGTCGGAGGCCAGATTTGAACTCAGGTCCTCCTGACTCCAGGGCCAGTACTCTATCCACTGTACCACCTAGCTGCCCCCCCCCAATATTTCTTATTCCATATATAGCACTCATTCCATTCTTCCAGGCTACCTCTGAATACATCATCTTTCTAAAGGAAATTTTATGAAATGTGCTTGAAAAAGGCAATTAATTAATGCTGCCAAAGATGTGAACCACCATTTCAAAAGAATGTATATACACGCAAGCTTATTGAATTCAAACTGATTTTTTTATCTCTATGATGCCAGCTAGTCAATCTGATAAATTTTCAACCAACTACTTTAATATACATTTATATAAAAATCTTTTAAAAATCTACACTATAGACTCAAATAGTGTCAAATAAAAATAAGTCTATAACGGATCTTAAGGTCACCCATTCCAAACCGTGGCAACAATACTAGAGGACCAAAATGATATAAATAAGCCAAGTTCATGGCGGACACCTACTTGATAAGCATTGTCCATTGTATCAGTCTAGTCACTATGTGCCTCGCATATTTATCTGCATCTTTTTTTCTCACTTGTCAACTATTTTATCTGCATCCCCTTAAAATTCTATTCAGGTCATGGGGAAAGGTCCACAATATCAATAATAATGGCTCTAGCCCTGTTAATATCAGCTCCAGATGGTCAAGGTCCTCTTCTCTCTAGCCACAATACCTGTCAGTAGTTCATGCATTTTTTAATATTACTCATGGGTAGGCTGTACAGCAATCTCCCCAGATAATTGTCTTTAGTACGCTCAGGTTCATTTTCTTAGAAAAAAAGTTTTTTTCTCCAAATATAACCTTTGCTATTTTCTTCCTTATGACTTTGGACATATAACTTTAACTCTCTGGTTATATAATTTCACTTTTATAAAATGAGGAAGTTGGACTAGAATTCTACATAGGTAGGTTGGTAAAGCAGAAAAACAAAACGACAACAGCAAAAAAAGCACTGGGTTTGGAGTCAGAAGACCTAAGTTAAAATCCAGCCTCTTTCACTACCTGTGTGACCCTGGGCAACTTAACCTCTGTAAGCCTCAGTTTCCTTAATTTTAAAATTAAAGTATTGAACTAAACAGCTGAAAAAAGTCTCTTCTAGCTTTAAATCTGGTATCTCAACAAATCTGGTGATAATAATGCTTGTATTGCATGGTGGGATTGTAAAATGATTGAAAAGGATAGAATAATATAAGGCTACCTCAATGCATTGCTTTAAAGAAAGCATTTTGGAAACTTTAAGGTGATAATAAACAGAAATATTTTTAAGTAAAATTATATCCAAATTAAATGCTTCTGGAGGTAAATTCTGCACTGTTTCTTTTATGAAGTAATAATTGGCAGTCATCCTAGAGAAGCACGAAAAGTCTCCATAGGGAAAGACCTAGTTGCAGGTTTAAGGAAACTTGACCATATGCCTTGGAGAGTACTGGGTCTTCATCCATCACTTTAATTCCTTGCTGGGGCTTTCTTTTCAGGTGCTGGGGGTCAGAATCGTGACCCAGCACCAACTCTAACTGGAGATGGGAACCAGCTTTCTCTCCAGTTTGCCTTAGGCATTCTGTCTCCCACACAGGGAAGAATTATGACAAGGAATTCTTTCAAGCTAATGAAGTGCTAGCTGCCAAAATCTTTTGATCCCAGAGGGGAACGTCTGCCCTGAGAGAATGTAAAAGTTTAAACAGATGGATTCTAAAAATGAATGAAGAAATTGTTTCATTATTTAACTTAAACTGCCAACAATTTCCCTCCAATCTTCCTTTACTTGGGTTTTTTAACCCTAGTCTATACTCACTGGTCTAGGAGAGCTGTCAGGGTATCTGACATTAAGGACGTTAAGCAAATTGTGATTTGGTCTATTTGTTGTACAGTCATTTCAGTCATATCTGACTCTTTGTGACATCATTTTGGTTTTTTTTTTTGGTTTTTTTTTTTTCTGCAAAGATACTGAAGTGGTTTGCCACTTCCTTCTCTAGCTCATTTTACAGGTGAGGAAACTGGGGCAAACAGGATTAAGTGATTTGCCCAGTGTTACATAGCTGGTGCATGTGCAAAGCCAGATTTGAACTCAGGTTTTCCTGACTCCAGGTGCCCTATCCACTGTGCCACCTAGCTTACCAATTTGATTCAACAAACTTTTTAAAGGCACCCATTTTCTTCATCTTTAGGAAATAGTGAAAAAAGTTCTATTATGAAAGAGACAAGAATGAATATAAGCATACATGTAGATGTAGATGAGTTCCATAAAATTTTGAGAGAGATGGAAAAGTGAGCACATGGGTTAGTAGTTGTGAATATTCTCTCATTCCACTTCTCTAAGTATTAACAAGATTCAAGATTCTTTCCATACTTTTGTTAGCATCTTCTCTTTCATATATTTGTGAACTGATCCCTCAATACCATTAAATTTCAAACTGAGAAAAAAAGAATTTAAAAAAAAATCTGAATATTTAGGGTAAAAGTTATTTTAGAATATAAATTATCCACTTAAATATTTCAATTCTTCATTTTCTCTGACCTATAAAGAGATAGACTTGAGGAATTAATGTTGACAGTAGATGTTAAACAAGTAGTTGAGACTGGGAAATAAACAGCGGAGGGCTTTCTGTGGGAAATTGCTATGAAAGAATTTTCTTACTGAAAATGAACAGCAGCTGAGTAAAATAGCAAAAAATAGCAGCTGAGTAAAGTGAAATTTCTTTAAAAATAACTCTTGGAGGGGACTGAGTTTCTCAGAGGTTGGGTAATCACTCCTGAATACCTTGTTTGAACCTGTTCTATTTTAGCTAAGGGTATAGAACATGTTTTTGTTTTTCCTTATCGATGTAATAATCAGTCTCCACTGATTTCTAGTGGGAGTGGGAACTATTCGGCTCTCCTTTAAGTCTTGCCTGCTCAATGACAGAGACAAAAACATTTCCTCACTTGCACACTATTTTTACAGATGAGCCAAGATGAAAGAAAAACTGCTGCTAGCACTACTTCTGCTTTTTCTCCTCAAAGAATGACACATTATCGTATTTCTAAATCATAAAGGAAGGATAATTGAGTGTCCAGTGGAACCACTAAGCTTTTACTTTGGACAAGAGGCAGACTTTGTCTGATTCTCCTTTGTCTGATTTTTAAAAAAAAATTTAAATAAATATTTTGTGACCACAAAAAAAGCTGCTATAAATATTATTGTACATATGAGTCTTTTTTCCTTTTTTATTTTCTTTTTGGGATATAGACCTAGTGGTGGTATTGCTGGGTCAAAAGGTATGCAAATTTTTATAGCCCTTTGGGCAGAGTTCCAAACTGCTCTCCAGAATGGCTGGATCAGTTCACAACTCCATCAACAATGCATTAGTGTTCCCATTTTCCCACATCTTCTCCGACATTTGTCACTTTCCTTTTGAAAATTTTTTCCTATTAAGTTTATTTATTTTTGGTTTTCAACATGAACCTAGGTCATCCTGACTCAATGCCCAGTATCCTAGCCACTTTGTCATGTTGCTCTATAATTTCAAGCAACCGTAAATTTCACTGTGACTTTTAAAAAATATTTCTATTGGCATTTAAGATGTTGCAAATAGAATGAAATCATTTCACGCCTCTCTCCTTCATGAAAGAAAAAATGAGAAAAGTATTTATTAATCAGTATGTGCAAAGCATTGTGCTAAGCACTGAGGTTATAAATAGAAAAGACAGTCCCTGCTCTCAAGGAGCTCACTCTGGTGAGCATGGAAGACTACAAATCTAAGTTAGATGGAAAGGTCCCACTGTTTTTAGAGAGCAGAAGCAAAATAGATGGTAATACTTTTTTCTTTAATGTCATTTCCACTAACAAAGTCTTATCTGTTTCTGATGTTGAACTATTTGATGATGCCAAAGAACTTGTGAACAAGAACTTTCTCTTCTGAATTTTCAGTATCTGCAGGCAAAATTAGTAGGCTTCATCTCCACTGGTTTGGCTTCCCATGTTGGTGGCTGTGGGCACTAAGCAGGAAGCATTGCTTTTCCAAATACTTTTGACTTCAAGGTTCTGAGCAGTCTCCGTCAGTATCTGAGGAGAGATGGTGTGGGTGGTTTGAACTGCTTGGCATATGCTGCCTCCTCCCTACCTCCCTCAGAAGACTTGATGCTTCAGGGAAGATGGCTTATCTGTCTTGTGGGTGGTTGTTGGTGGGAATGACTGGGCTCTTCCACACAAAAGATGCCTCTCCAGAGGAGGGCTGTGAGGGCTGGTTTGGAAGCAGGAATGCTTCCTGGGAGTGCCGCCACTAACAGGGCTTTTATGCTTATCTGCCAGTTAGACAGCAGCTGTTGCTGGTGGTAAGGAGGAGGAAGGTATGTCTCTTTTCCACAATGATTTCTCCTTTCAAAGCAACTCTGTTGATTATGGATTCTTTATCACGTCATTCTTTTTACTGAGTGATGGTATTGACATTGGAAATTGAGCCATTTTTTTTAAAAGAGAGAGATATAATGTTGATAATTTTTCTGCCAAAAATATTTGGGGTGGGGGAGGAGAATTCAGATAACTTACTTTGAAAACTTTAGTATGAATTCTCTCCATTGGTTTCTAGTCCCCTCTAAAGAGTGTTAACTTTTTTAATCATTATATGCACACTTAAATCCTTCATTGTGCTTAGGATCGGCATTGCTGTGTGAGCTTCTTCCCACAATTCAGGTCACCATCTAGTCATGTCTCATTTGTAGGTCTTATTCAATGTACCATCATGGTGTGGAGATGAATCTGAGTTCTCAAAGGTTATCCCAACAGAGCCCAAGCTCTGCCAGGTCCTACCAAGCTGGAAAGACTTTTAAATATGGCCACAGTAATAGGAAAAGCTTTAAGCATGGTCTCAGAATAGCTATGTTTTCTAGATGGAAGACGTAAATATAGAGAAGCTCATTACCAGTGGGCTAGACACTGGGTTAAGCTACTGGCAATTCATTTGTTGGCCATGGCAACCTGAGAAACAAAGAAAGATATAATGTGGCTTTCAGTCATGTGTGACCCCTTTCTGTCTCATCATTATCCCAGATATGCAATGCAAGATAGTTTCCCTCTAATTTTATTCATTAATTTAACTTCATATTCATCTCAAAAGATTCTGAGTATCAGAAAATGGACAGACATAATATCATAGAATCATGGATTTAGAGCCTGAAGGGCACTTAGAAGTGTTCTAATCTAACCCCAAGTGTGGGAGCCCACAGCCACAGCTACCTATGTTGCTTTGATCTGAGTTTGAAAGTAGGGTTAGCATTCAACCTGAAGTGAAGCAAATTGCCAGCTGTCACTGGTTATCTCATATGATGTTTCCTGTTCCTGTTCTAGATGGAATTCTTGCTGCCTCTCATTCCTCTCTCCCCACCCCCACCCGTACCAGCTTGTGAACCTTTGACTATACTTTTCCTGTTCAGTCCCTGGATTTGGTGCCTTGATGCATTTGGACTTTCTGACCTTGGCTTTATTCATTCTTTGACTCTATTGACTCTTTTATCTCTTCTAGCTTTGAATTTGGCCATCATGATCCTTTATGATTTGTTTAGATATGGATGAGACATAAGCCTATTAATTTCCAACACAGGCCAGCTCTTCCAGCCATGGCCCCATCAGCCAGGGAAGGACTCAACCAGTTAATTCCCTCTACAATGTCTCTGAAAAATGAACAGCCAGCTTTTACTTGAAGACTTCCAATGACAGGAAATCAATGATCTCCCAAGGCATCCCTTGCCTTTCAGGGATGTTGTAATTATTAGGACATTCATATTGAATAAAAACCTATTCCCCTGTAATATCCATCATTGTCCATAGTTCTTCCACTGAGGCTAACTAGATCAAATCTAATCTGTCTTCTGTATGACCATCATTCAAATACTTGAAGATAGTTATCATGTCTTCCTTTAATCTTCGCTTCTTGAGACTAAACATCCTCAAGTTCCAGCAACAGATAATCACACAATATTTCTTTTCCTGTTGGATAATGAGAATTTTCTAATAAAACATCAAATTGAAATATGAGTCTACAAAGAAATACAGTAGTAGCTTAATTCTTTCTGTTGTATTTGAAAGGATAGTAGCAATGTATCCTATGGGTACTCAAGAGTAGGTAGAGTAAGCAATTGCTACATGATTTAAGATTGAGAGGCTTTGGGTAGGACCCTTTTGCTGAAAAAAATCTCTCCTAATGCCTGCCCTAGTAGCTGAAATTCAACCAAGATTCATGCATTTGAATATTCTAGTTTTGGGGTTTTAAATGACTTCAGAAAACATTTATTAAATACCTACTTTCTGCTAGCCAGGAGTGGGGAATCTGTGGCCTTGAGGCCACATGTAGCCCTCCAGGTCCTCCAGTATTGCCCTTTGACTGAATCCAAACTTCACAGAACAAATTTGGTACGCTCACGTGTATGTGTGTGTGCGTGTGCGAGTGTGTGTGTGTGTGTGTGTGTGTGTGTGTGTGTGTGTAAAGATACAATACTGAAAAAGTATTAAAAAAAAAGATAGAAACTGGAAGGAGTTCTGAATTTGAATTAATGGAGTCCCAGTTTTAATTCTACTTTTGACAATTACTGCATGTTCATGGGCAAGTCACTTCTTGAGTCTTATCTCACTTATCTGTAATTTGTTTTTGTTCAATCATTTTTCAGTTGAGTCTCGCTCTTCATGACCCCATTTGGGATTTTCTTGGCAAAGATACTGCAGTGATTTTCTATTTCCTTCTCCAGATCATTTTACAGATGAGGAAACTGAGGCAAATAGGGTTAAGTGACTTGCCCAGGGTCACACAGCTAGGAAGTGTCTAAGGTAAGATTTGAACTCAGGAAGATGAGTCTTCCTGACTCTGGGCCTGATACTCTGTCCACCTAGCCACCTAGCCACCCTCACACCTCTCTCCCTCCTTCTATAAAATAGGAATTAAAAAAAAAAAAGAAAATCAATACTGTGTTATTTACTTCATGGGATTATTGTATGAATCAAATAAAATAATAAGATCAGAGCTGGAAGGAATTTTAGAGACCAATAAGCCACATATTTCATTTTACAGAAAAAGAAAGGAAGGAAAGAGGAAACAGCATTTTTTTTACAAGTAAGAAAAGATTTTATTTTGGGGTGGTAGGAAAAGAGGAAGATATAAAAGATGGATGGGCCAGAAGAGCTTGTTTGCTGGATGAAACAACATTTATTAAGTACCTGCAAAGTGCCAGGTACGTGCTAAACACTTTACAAATATCTCATTTTCTCTTCACAATAACCTTGGGAGGTATATGTCATTATCCCTATTCCATATTTGAAGAAATTGAGGCAGATAGAGGTTAAGTGACTTGCCAGGGTCATACAGTTAGCAAGTATCTGAGGCTAGATTTAAACTCAGGTCTCTCTAACTCCAGTCCCAGCACTCCACTATGCACTTTTTTTCCCCTAGCAATTTCTAGATGAAGAAACTGAGTCTCAGGGAGGCTAGGAGGTGACCTCTGAATCCAGTTCTTCCTGACTCCAGGGCCACTATTCCCGCCACTACCCCACAATTCTTCTCTTATATGTAAAGTGTTTTGCAAACCTTACAGAACTATATCACTTTTCTTTTCAAATAGCTAAAAATATATAAATGTGGCACATGAAAAATAGAGGTCTAATACTGTGTGAAAAAATTTGATATGGGAGATATCACTTGTAACTTGGGGCAAGGGAGGAGGACCAAGGATGCATTTGTGGAATAAGTCACATCCAGGTTGGACCTTGAAGGAATGTCAGGATTTCAACAGCTGGAGTGTAGACATGGAGAAAGAGCCTAGTCAACAAAGACCCAGAGATGGCAGATGCAGATACCCTTGAATGGGATTATACCTTAATGTGTTACCATTCAATGTCCAATCCAATAAACATTGATTAAGCACCTACTATGTGCCAGGCACTGCGCTAAGTGCTGGAGTTCAGCCATAAGCTTTCATAGGAGTTAAAAGTTATAAAGGGCTGTTTCTGCCATCTTGCAGAGCTGCCACCATGGTGCACATGAAGGTCCTGGCGGATGCTCTCAAAAGCATCAGCAATGGAGATTAGCGAGGAAAACTCCAGGTTCTCATTAGGCCATGCACTAAAGTAATTGTCCGGTTCTTAACTGTGATGATGAAGCATGGTTACATTGGCGAATTTGAGATCACTGATGATCACAGAGCAGGAAAAATTGTTGTGAACCTCATGGGCAGATTAAACAAGTGTAGTGTAATCAGCCCCAGATTTGATGTTTAATTGAAAGATCTGGGAAAGTGGCAGAATAATCTGCTACCATCCCGTCAGTTTGGGTTCATTGTGCTTACAACCTCACCTGGCATCATGGACCATGAGGAAGCAAGAGGAAAACACACAGGAGGAAAAATCTTGGGATTCTTTTTCTAAGGGTGTAAAACATACATACAAATAAAAATGCTCCAATGGAAAAAAAAAAGTTATAAAGGACCTTCAAGATCATGTCGTATAACCCCCTCAATTTATAGACAGAGCAGCTCATTCTTCAGCGAATTAATGTTTTATACAGGCAGTAAGTGGAAGAAGTAAGATTCAAACCCAGGTCTCCTAATTCCAAACTGTTTCTATTATGCCTTGCTGTCTGCTGGCACCTTAGCATGAATTAGTTGAAAACTAGCTAAGAACAAGAAATAGATGATCCCGAGCCAGCTTACAATGTTGCCAATGTACTCTCTATTAATCAGCCCATGTCTGGCACACTTGATCTCAATTCTAGGAACCACATCTGAAGAGGTACTTTGATAAACTGAATCTCTTCCAGACCAGGGTGGCCCAGATGGCAAGGAGACTAGAAATTATGTCATCTGAGAATTCATTGAAGACATTGGGGATATTTATCCTGGAAAACAGAAGATTTAGGAGTAAGGGTAGACATGATCACTGTCTTCAAGTAATAGAAAGGCTGCCACATGGAAGGGGGAGTGGTTTCATTAGGTGGAATGAAGATAAGGAGTTTGAAGTCACAGGAAGACAGATTTGGGCTCAATAAAAATATTTTTAAAAAATCCCACTAGTGGGGGCAGCTAGGTGGCACAGTGGATAGGGTAACGGCCTTGGATTCAGGAGGACCTGAGTTCAAATCCAACCTCAGACACATAACACGTATTAGCTGTGTGACCTTGGGCAAGTCATTTGACCGCATTGCCTAGCCCCTCAGCCCCCCCCCCAAATCCCACTAGTTAACATTTAGAACAGTCCAAAATGGAACATGAGTAGCAGGGTTTCTCATTACTAAAGGTGCTTAAGAGAGGCTGGAAAATCACATGGAGCCAGGTGTGGGGAGAGGCACAAAAGGGGCAGTTTGGAAGACATGAAACACAACTTTCACCCAGTTGGTGATTCCGGATAAGAGAGAAAGATCTCTATGTACTGTCCTTGGTAAATTCTCCAAGATTCTCAGGATTGTCTTTAATGATCACAGGAAATGTATATGACCATATGGTATATGGGATGACTTGTTTGTGTCCTTCAGTTAGTATACTCTTCTTTACATCCCTGTATCTCAACAGCATAAGATAAAATACCAGCTCCCTTGTTTGGCATTTCAAACATTTCATAATCTATTTCCTGCTATTTTTCCAGCTGATTTTGTATGACTCCTCTTCATGCATTCTATACTATAGCCAAATTGCCCTACTTGCCACTTACCATTCACAACATCCCATTTCCTGCCTCCATTACTTTCCACAGGCTGTCTTCATGTCTGGAATGTCCTCTTCCCGCATTTCTTCCTCTTGGAAACCCAAGCTCCTTTTGAGGCTCACCTACAATATCAGCTCCTCCTATAGACTTTTCGTGACTCTTCCCCCACTGCCATTAGTGCTCCCTAACCCTCCAAAAGTACTTTGCATTATTTTATGCACACTATGTATTTTCTTATATGTGTGTGTGTATATGTGTGTGTGCATTGTTTCCCCCAAGAAGAATGTAAGCTCCTTGACAGCAGGCAGTATTTCATCATTTTCTTTATCTGCAGTACCTGTAAGTGCCTGTCAAATAATAGACACTTAATAAATACTTATTGAAATGAATTATTTCTATAATCTAATCTTTAGATTTCTTCATTGGCCATATATGCTAATTATTGAAGTCAGGAATCTCAACTATATAAGTATTTATCAGCTCTTATCCTACTGTGCCATGTACCAGAGGAAGGAATCCATTCCCTGTCCACATCCCTAGGCTATATACTTTTCACTATGTTTGCAAGACACACACAAAAAAAGAGGAAAGTATGCTTTGAATGCTTTGTCAAGTGAATTTCTTAATTCCTAAGTGAAATTCTTAATGCAATCAGATATATACAGTTGAATTCATGCATCTTGCTACATAGGACAACTCACTTGGAAGTAAAGGTTTGATAGCTATTCCTCTAAATCTCTATCTTAAATAACACTCTAATGAAAGAATATTTTATAAAATATCATCTCTGAAATCAAATCAACATATATAAATATATACACATATATTAATGCAATATACACAGTAAATACAGGGCTATTGTTGTTGTTTGTCCTTCATTCTGGAAGACAACCATGACATCAGGAAGGTGATGCTATGACTTGCAAGTGAATCTTATTTAATTGAGGGAGGGCTGTGCAAAGTTACCAGCCTCAGTTTCTCCCCCAATAATTTGAGGAGGGGAGCAGAACATGAGCAGCTGTGGGAGAGGAAAACAGGAACCTGCAGAATGAATGACAATTATTTTAGAAGGTGTTTAAATACCTCAAAAAGACAAATGTTCTTACAGGCATACGTGGTCTAGAATGAGTTTTAGGAAGTGACAGGGAAGCCTGAGGACTCGAGATGATATTAGAATAATTGTTTGTGAGAGGCAGCACATGGCAAAGATATGAACTCTTGTGAATTAATGGATATATTCCAAGGGAAAAATCTGGATAGTAGATTTCTTGGCAAGATATTCTTAAGGCCAGCTGTTTGCTTACATTCACTGTTAAATGTTCAGCATTAGTGAATATACTATCCAACTTTCCATTGTCTTCACTGAGTTTTTTGGCAGGCTATGATTGATGGGGGAAAGAATAGCAAGTTCAATAAGAATAAGGAAAGGAGAATTTGGGGTAGAGGAGGTTGTACTAAGGAAGGAGAATTGTACAGTCTGAGATCTTGGAATGAGAGTAGTTCTGAGTGATGGTAAAGATCTAAGAGGTGGCTATCAGTGGTTAAGTGGAACTGTAGAGATCCAGGAATTTTGATGCTACTGTTTAAAAGAGTCATTCACAGGAACTCTAGACCCCGAGTCACAGCTGAGTGTTTGCTAAAGCACGATTCATTTCATAAAATGGTTGTGGTAAGCAAAGGCAACAGATCTAGGGGTTTAAGGAATTGCAAGCAGAATATGAATCAATAGGCCTCCACAGAGTCTCCCTTGGGGAAAGATCCAATGAAAATGCTCTTTCAGGGTTGGCTGGCATACTTGCATACACTCTATGCATGTCTGTAATGATATGGAATCCAGAAAAGCTAACATGCTCTTGGGTTGCACTGATAGAGAGAAGTTGCTTCCAGGAGTAAGGAGATGATAGCACCATATTATTTTGCCCTGCTTGGACCACATATGGAGTATTAGATTTGGTTTTGGGTGCCACTCTTTAAAGATGTAGATAAACTAGAGAGTGTTCACAGGAGAGTAAACAGGAACATAGAAGGTCTTGAGATGCCATATGAAGAGGTTGAAGGAAATGAATATTCTTAGCTTGCAGAAGGCATGACTTGGTGGGGTGATTGTAAACTATCTTCAAGTATTTGAAGGGTTGTCATGTTGAAGACTTGTTCTGTTTGACCTCAGAGAACAAACCCGGGAGCAATAGGTAGAATCTGATAAAAGCAAATTTAGTCTAGAGTTCAGAAAAAAAAAATTCCTAATAATTACCCTTATCTAAATATGAAATTGCTGCCCCCCCCATGCTGGCAGCTCTCTCCTCATCTCAAGCTTCTAACTTCCCTGGCTTCCTTCAAGTCTCCACTAAAGTCTGATCTTCTGCAAGAAACCTTTCCCAATCCCTCCAAATGTTGGTGCCTTTCCTCTGCTGATCATCTCCAATTTATCTTGTTTATGTCTTGTTTGTACATAGTTGTATGCTGTTTCCCCATTAGGCTATAACCTCTTTGAGAGCAGTGCCTGGCACACAGTAGGAGCTTAATAAATACTTTTTGACTGCCTCAAGAGGTAGCAGAGTTTCTCCCCTTGAAGGACTTCAAAGACAGTCTGGATGATTGCTTATCAGATATGTTGTATTGAGAATTCCTTTAATAGCTTTTCAGGGCTGTTCATCCACCTTTGGTGTCCACCTTCATCCCACTCTCATCTTTGGCTCCAAGAAGCTGTGACATGCTCAGTGGCCACACCCGAGTGAATGGGTTTGGCAGATGGGCTAACCCAGGATGAGGGTAACTGATAGAGCTCAAATCTGTCAGTGAATTAGAAGAATGCTTGCCCCAAGCATGTGAAGACTTTCCCTAACAGAATAAATGGATGAAAATAATGTGTTCCTACAGCCAGGCACTGTGCAATGTGTAGAGCTCCGTCAGTCATAGATGTCAAGGCCATCCGCTGCATCCTAGGCCATTGCTGGTCGTCTTGACTTTAGTTCTGTCACTGGACTTTGATGACTCTGGAAGAGAGAGTGAGGCTGATGATTTTGAAACACTCTGCCTGACTTAAATCCAATACATGCTCAAGTCATCATCTGTGATATCATTGGTCCTCTTTGAAAATGAAGTAAACAACATTTTCTAGCATAGATGTCTATTCTAGAAGATGACTGTGATCCTTTCCAACTCAAAAATTCTGTGCTTCTGAGGTATGGCATCACATCAGGGCCCAATGTGCCACATAATTACTTCCTATTTCACCAACATGCCTCAGAATTTGCTCACTTGTGCTCCCTACTAGTGTGTGTGTGTGTGTGTGTGCGTGTTTGTGTTTGTGTTTGTGTGTGTGTGTATGTGTGTTTAACTTCCCTTGCTGGACTGTGTTCTCCATTCACTGCAGTTTAGATGAGAAAGAAGATGCAACCAATTTCCTTCTTCCCTTACCCTACTTCCTGCAAATATCAGACAATTTTTCTTTAGTGCTGTTGGTTTTCAGAGGATTTACAAGGAAATATATACAGGAGAAGTTTTCAAGTTACTGAGTGTTGTGTTTTAATCTTGGTGTTACATGCCAAATACAGGAAATAAAGTTGGGTTTTTTTTCCTAGTTCCCTCTTTCCTTACTTACTGATTCCTTCCAGGCTGGTCCCATCCGTCATGTTAGTTCAGTTCTAGTTCTCTAAGTTAGATCTGGATGGCAGGACAATTGAGTATCCATCCTTACTAAATCTGCTGCCCCAAGCCTTAACTCTATGGGTGGGAGCCCAAGGTCCCCAGCATGTGCTTTTCCTTCTTCTGTACCTCAAGTACCCTTTCAAACTTGACAATGCCTATGTTACTCTGGACAGGGGGTAGGAAACCTATGGCCTCAAGGCCACATGTGGCCTTCTAGGTCCTTGGGTGCAGCCTTTTGACCGTGTCCAACTTTTACAGAACAAAGCCCTTTATTAAGAGTATTTGTCCTGTAAAATCTGGGCCACACTTGAGGACCGAGAGGGCTGCATGTGGCCTTGAGGCTGCAAGTTCCCCATACCTGCCTGGACTTATTGGTCACTGACCTAGGAAAAACTGTTTCTGCACTCTATCTCCTTGGATAAAAAAGTCTCTTCTCCATATTCGCATTATTTTTCCTCTCAAGCCACCCCTCCTCCTAACTTCCCTGTTACTGTCAAGAAGCACCATCGACCTTCTAGTCTCCTGGACTTACAACCTCAATGTTACCTTGGACTCCTTACTCTCTCTCACCCTCCATATCCAATTAGTTGCCAAGTCTCATAATACCCCTGTGACAGCTCTTACACATGCCTCTCTCTCCTCTGACATTGCCACCATCATGGTGCAGGCCCTCGTCACCTCATACCTGGACTATTTCTAACAGTCTGCTAGTTGGTCTTCCTACCTCTGTCAGCTGTCAAATTGACCTTCCTAAAATACAAGTCTGACCATGTTACCCCCCTATTCAGTCAGCTCTAGAGGCTCCCTCCTGACTCCAGAATCACACATTCTGGCCTCTTCCTATGCCTTATACTGCCTTCCTTGTTACCATGTGATTCAGTGGCACTGGTCCACCTACTGTCCCTCAGACATGTCACTCTACCTCCTGACCCTGAGCATTGTCGATGGGTGTCCTCCATGCCTGGAACTCTCTTCTTCCACCTCCTGGTTTACCTGACTTCCTTCAAGTGTCTCTCCTTAAGTCCCCCCTTCTATAAGAAGACTTTCCCAGTCCTCTTTAAAGCCCCTTAGTGCCCCCCCCCATTGATCTATCTTGTCTATAACTTGCTTGCACATATTTGTTTGCATTTTGTCTCCCTGGTTAGACTGTAAGCTCCTCGAGAACAGGGACTGTTTTTTGCTTTTCTATATGTCCCCAGTACATAGTACTGTGCTTGGCACACAGTAGGTGCTTAATAAATATGCTGGTTAATGGACTTCCCCGGGACTCCATGCATGCCTTTTACTTCATAGGATCAGAGATCTAAAGCTGGAAAGGACCTCACAGGCCATCCAGTCCAATGATGCAATTTTACAAATGAGGAAACTGACACCCAAGGAGGTTAAATGACTTGCCCAAGGTCACACAGGTGGCAGAGGCAGAATTAGAATTCAGATTCTCTGATTCTGAATCTAGCACACTTTCCATTGTATCATGATGCCTCTCTATTTTCAGTACACAACTTCTACTCCCAACTATTTCTCAACTCAAGGGGTTCTAACATTTCTGGGGCAATGGGGAGGGGGGCTATTCCTGGAATCCAGGCATGCAATAGTTAAAAAAAATCCCACAAAACCTGGACAGATAGTGTATATTAATAAAACATCAGAACATCTCCTTTCTTTCCCTCTTTTCCCCCATAATGGCAGAGTATGTCATAGCATGGCATGCCAGAACAATTGCTTTCTCCTAAGTTAAGTAATAGCTTCCAAAGCACACACCACCAAGAAAAGTTGCTGAGATAAGCTAATTCTTCTAGCCACTCCTGATCTAGTCCTCATAAAACCCAAGCAATAATGCTGTAAGTGGAAGTGACTTCAGGAAAATGAGTGGTAATTGCAACATAGAGGAGTCTGGTCATCAGCTATTTTCTATAGCCTCTGAGGAAGACATAAGAGGAAATATTATTAAGTTCTTTTAGTGGCGGCTTAGTCTAGACACAAGGAAGAACCCATGATATGAATGGAACCATGGAATCATGTCTTTCTTTCTGGAAATCTTTGAGACTGGAATATCAGTCTTTACTAGTTGATCTGCTATTTAATCAAGAAGCAGAGAGCTGGACTAACTAATTTCAAGTGGTTTCTTCCAAAATCATCAAACGTGAGACAAAAAGCAACTTTAGAAATCAAGTCCAACATCCTTATTTTACAGATGAGGGTACTGAGGCTCTGTAAGGTTATGTGACTTGTCTGATGTCAAACATCTAGTGACAGATCCCAGAATGAACACTAACTCCCTGTCCAGGACTCTTCCTCCTATGCCAGCATTTACTGAGTGTGTGAATGCCGTGGGTATATAACAGCACTTGCTTACCCTTCAGGTAATGCAAGGGTTAAATAGGAACTATCCTTTGTATTTCTAGAAAGTTAAATATAATTTTTGTATGTTTGGTTTCTAAAAATACATTTGAAATAGATCTCTTTATCCATTTGCATCTCAATTGTTCTCCTAAGACAACATTTTTATACATTGACAACTTCTGGAAATCATAACTTCTTGAAAGGGTGGCTCTCTTTATATGTCCCTTCCCCTTCTTTTGACACTGGGGTGGATCTGATTATTTTAGCTTCTGGAGAAAGGAAGGAAACAAGCATTTATTAAGCACCAGCTATGTGCCAAGTACTTCACAAACGTCCCATTTGAGAGATAGTTGCTATTAGTATTCTTATTTTACAGTTGATGTAACTGAGGAAGGCAAAGGTTAAATCACTTGCCCAGGGTCACATAGCTAGTGTCTGAAGTAGGATTTGAACTTCCGTCTTCTGCCCAGTAGTACTTTGTCCACGGAGACACTTAACACTGAGACACTGAGGATTTTGTAATTGTCCCGTAGAGCTGATCTTCCCAGTTTTCTTTCACGGTACTTCCCTTCACGTACTTTATGTACATGGGAGAGTAACATTTGTCAAACTGGACTTCAGCTGTTCCCCGAACTCAACATCTCTTCTCTGTTGTGTGGTTACACAAGTTGCCCATCATACCTCTGGTACTTGTCTTCCTCAGTTTAACTTCCCTGTATTCCAACTCTTGGTCTTCCCTCTCTACTCAAAACACCTTGTATCTGCTTAGCTGTGAATACCATATCCCTCCAGGAGAATATAAGCTCCCTGAGGGCAGGGACTTTTTTTTTTTTTTGGAGGGGAAAAGGATTTTTGAATCTCTAGCACAGTGCCTTGCGCATTGTAGGCACTTAATGGTTACATAAGCCGAGTAGGTCAGGGGAGCTCTGATCTAGTTTGCGTACATATTTGTTAAAAAAAAAAAACACTTGCAATTAGTCATCTAAGAAGTATTTACTGGGATTCAAAGACAAAAAAGAAACAGCCTATACTCTTAAGGAGCTTATTCATTTATATTTGAGAGAAGTCTATTTGCCACCCTTTTTTTCACACTGCTAAAAGCACTCAGGATAGTAATTATTTGATTGTGTTCTTTTTTTCTTTCTTTAAAAATCATAAACTTTCAAGCATTCACAACTCTAAAATTAATACATAGATTTTGAGAGGGGGAGAGGAAGAATGAATTCCTTTTATTTCATCAAAACAAGGACTCAAAGGGAAAGGGGGGAAAGCCCGCTCTAGAAGCTGCTGCTAATGACCCCAGAAGGTACATAACACTTCACTGGTTTCTCGGACAGATGTGGTCTACTCAAGTTTGAGAGACTTGGACAAAATGATGCTTGAGTAATAATTTCTCTTATCATAAGGAAATGCCTCACCCATGAAGCAGTTCAAAGAATTGCTAAAGGTTTTGAGGAATGGAGATGGGTCTATATTCTAGGTATCTGGAAACTGCCCATAGTAGGTACAACATAGAGCCAATAATGACAATGCCAGCCTTCATTTTATATCCCTATAAGATCCTTTTGCAAAATCAAGCTGACACTCAAAACCGCAGGTGATGTGCTATGGCCTTCCCATCAGTTCTCCCCAGCCCTCACAAGATGAAAACAAAATACCCACCAATTCACTTTTGCTATAAGAAAAAAACAAAGCAAAACAACCCAATAGTTATTTTCTACCTGTGAGAATCAAGGTGAATTGAAAGTTTAACTATTAATCAGTTTGATGTGTTGTTGCAATTTTTACTTTCATTTGAGCCAGCCTTCATGAGGAATGTGTGGAATTTCCCTTCTCTTAGTGGAAAGGCCATACTAGGAATCTCAGCCATGCTGCTTGGAGAGATAGGTGTGAATATGAGATACGAAAAAAGACAAGCAGAGATAAAGTCTAGAGAGAGTAGGCATTTGCCTTTTACCACCTTGAGGCATCTATAGAATGCTTCTGGGATCTGTAAGATCCCTGAGGACTGGGAAGAGCAGCTGCACAGTGATAACAATGTAGAAGGCACATTTTATGGAGAGTACACCATGGGATGCCCTCCCATTGACAGAGGTGATAAGAACAGATCTGGGTTAGCAGGTAAAGAATGTTTCAGATCACTGCATTTTTAGCGGTAGTGAGCTAGCCTCATTTCCAGGAAGCCTTGGCCCCAGTTCAAGACTTGACCCTGACACATATTGTTTGGGTGACCTGGGGAAGTCATTTAACCCCTCAGTGTTAAGGCAGCTTTTTAAAACTATAAACTAGAGAGCAGTGGACAATCTGCATAAGGTTTACCTCATGGAGAGTTCCCTATATAATCATACAAGAGAAAACAAACAAACAAACCTCAAAACATTGTTTAAAAGGCAGTGGAACATAACAATGACTAACATTCCTAGTTGCAAACTAGAAATTTTGAAAAGTTTGCAAAGCACAATACAATTCTCTCCTCCACATTGCGACTTTCCCCATTGCAGTTTCAACATATTGAAATTCATTTAAATATTGATTGGCGTGAGAAATTAAATGGGGGTTAGCTAGGTGGCGCAGTGGATAGAGCACCAGCCCTGAAGTCAGGAGGACCTGAATTCAGATCCGGCCTCAGACCAAACACTTAACACGTACTAGCTGTGTGACCCTGGGCAAGTCACTTAACCCCAATTGACTAAAAAAAAAAAAATGGGAATTTTTGGGGAGTTTTGTGGAAGCTGCAGATGACACCAAAAAAGTTTAGAAACTCCAAAATGCATAAAATATATATATAATATCAACATATTTCATCTTTTAATACCATGATAATTCAGACCTCTCTGGTACAAGGGAAGGCCAAAAAATTTTACATAGATTTTCCAGATTATGAGGGCACTGAACCCCTCCCAAATCCTTGTGATGTAGAAGCGACAACTACGTATACATTGTTTTATTTGAGCCTTATAACAACTCTATGAGTTTTGTAGCTCCATTTTGTAGATGAGGAAACAGATTCAGAGAGGTCCCATGATCACACACACGATTAGCTTCTTCCAGAGGTGGAATTTGAACCCATTTTCACCTGATTCCATGTCTGCCCTGCTGACCAGTTTATCACTGTCTTAGTGACAGAATATAGTGGAAGATTGCTGGGTCTCAGATAGGGCTGAGCTGGTAAATATTTAACACTTTTCTCTCCCCCACTCCCCACCCCCCCAAAACAGGACCATGACATATTTTGAAGTTTGATCTGCATTATCAACACCTTCTTAAGCTTAGCAAGACGATCAACAAAACAGCAAACCAAGGGCTTATTGAGAGCACTCGCCAATTTCTGAGGTGTAAATGCTCACGTTGGACATTGAACAATCAGCTGTTTGGTCTGGCTCCAGAACACCCATGGCCTTGGAGTAAGGGCAGACCTAGGCTCAAATCTCAACTTCAACTTCTGCTAGCCAAGTGACCCCAGACGACTCATTTAACCTTACTAAGTTTTAGTTTCCTCATCTCTAAAATAGGAATAATGATACTTTTACTACCTACCTCAGGTTGCTGTGGAGAAAATATTCTGCAAACTTCAAACTGTGATACAAATGTAGGTTATAAATCAGTTGGTCAATAAACATTTACTCAATGCCTACTATGTGCCAGGCACTGTGTTAAGCACTGGGAATATAAAAAGAGGCAAAAAAAGTCTTTGCCCTCAAATAGTTCACTCTAATCTAATAAGGGAAATCACAAGTAAACAAATATGTACCGACAAGCTATATACAAGCTAAATAGGAAGCTACTAAGAAAGGGAAGGCACTAGAATTAAGAGGGGTTGGGAAAAGCTTCCAGTAAAAATGCGATTTTAGTTGGGACTTAAAGGAAGCCTGAGAAGTCAATAGTCGGAGCTGAGGAGAAAGGCATGGAGACAGCTAGAGGAGTATCTTGCTTGTGGAATAGCAAGGAGAGGACTGTGTCACAGAATTGAAGAGAATATGCCAGAGAGTAAGGTATAAGCAGACTGGAAAAATTATAATTAATAATCATAATGAGACAGTTAATAATAGTGATAGAGTTCCTGGTCTCAGAATCAGAAAGGCCTGGATTCAAGGCCTTACTCTGTCACACACTGGCTATGTAACCCTGGGCATGTCACTCAATATTTCAGTGCTCTGGGAAACTCTCCCAAACTACACATTTCAGAGTTTTCTACTTGCATCAGAAGAGGGAGTTCTTAAACTGGGAGTCCCCTCTATCAATGAAATCACAGGGCCAGTCCTTAGTCCTATGTAGGTGTACAGATGAGAGATGGAATGTTGGGTACAGAAAATAGAAAGTGGCCCAGTTTGACTGGAACATGGAATGTGTGATGAAGAACAATGAGAAACAAGCCTGGAAAGGTAGGCTGCACACAAACTATGAAGAGCTTTAAAAGTGAAACACAGTAATTTATATTTTATCTAAGATCTGAGATAGGCTCATAGAGCTTCTGAACCAGGCAAATGATGGAGGCATCTCTTGCTAATTCCCTTCCCCCACCCCATTTTTCAGTGAATATATTTTCCAACACCCAATTGTAAAAGGTAGGACAATTACTTCTCTACTGCTGTGGTTCTTGCTGTTCTGTAAGGCACAACATATGTGTATATATGTACGTGTATATACACAGATATATACATATATATGTATATATGTATGTGTGTGTGTGTATACATACACACACACACACACATACACACACACACACACTATGCACACACTATGGTTTATCAAAAAGGGTATAGTCCAAGAAAAGGCTGAGGAGTTTCAAGAAGAAATCTGTGAGTGCTTCACAACAGGTGGGGCTGTCAGCATCTGCTTTCTTTCTTTCTTTTTTGATTTTTTAAAAACTATATTTTTGGTGACCCTGGGCAAGTCACTTAACCCCAATTGCCTAAAAAAAAATTTGCCCAATTACATGTAAAGACAATTTTAACACTCATTTTTATATAAAATTTTGAGTTCCAAATTTTCTTCTTCTCCTACTTTCCCCTCTCTAAGATGGTAAGAAATTTGATATAGGTTTTATATATACATATATGCAATTATGTTAAACATATTTCCATATTAATCATTTTGTGAAAGAAGAAACAGAGAAAAGGAAACCCCCCCACACACACACACACAAAAAGTGAAAATAGTATGGTTCAATCTGTATTCAGACTCCATCAGTTCTTTCTCTGGGATGTGAATAGCATTTTCTATCATAAGTCTTTCGGACTTGTCTTGGATGAATGTATTGCTGAGAAGAGCTAAGTCAATCGTAGTTGATCGTCACACAATATTGCTGATCCTGTATACAGAGAGTTTTCCAGGGTCTTCTTACTTCACTTTCTATCAGCAACATCTGCTTTCAGAGGAAGACACTTATGTTCTATAAGTCTATGTCTATACATTTGATGTGGTGAAGTAGAAAGGAGCTGGAGTCATAGGAGCTGGGTGTTGTGAAGAAATCCGTTGTAAGCCTTAAAACACCATAGAAATGTCACAGGTATGTCAGATAGCAGAAGGACCACACATCCTACGATGCCTGGGCCCAGAGCACAAATGTTTATTGGAGGATAAGGATTACATTAATTATGAGGCTGTGTGCTGACACACTTGGCTATTCCATATTCTTTTCAGAATATAGAGAAGGAATGATGATATCTTCCAGGTTCATGACCACATGGAACAATGGAAGCTTCATAGAAGACTAGCAGTGATATAAGATTGTAAATTTAAATTTTATTTTTTTTTATATTGGATTCCACACAAATAATAGTCTTGACCAGAGAAGAATAAGCAGACAAAACATCTTGGTTATGGAAAAAGATTGACAACTCTTTTCCTTTTCTAGTGGATTAAGGTAAATAGAAGTTAAGTGACGGATCAGAGAGGCGGAGCCAATATGGTGGAGTGAAAGCAGTGACTTGCTTGAGCTGTCCCCCAAACCCTCCAAATGCCTATAAAAAAATGGCTCTAAACAAATTCTAAAGCAGCAGAATCCACAAAAAGACATAGTGAAGCAAATTTCCAGCCCAAGACAACCTGAATGATTGATCAGAAAGGTATATCACTCCAGGTGGTGAGAGGAGTGCAGTGTGGCATGGGCATGCAGGCCGCAGTGAACCTGGAACAGGCCTCAGAGGACTGAGTCTCCGGCAGCTGTGGCGGCTTCCAGACCTTTCAACCCACAAACATCAAAGACAACTTAGAAAGTCAGTGGGAAAAGTCTGTTTCTGTGGTGAGAGAGGCGCTAGGTCTCAGAGCCAGTTCCAGAATGCAAAGCGCCGGGGCAGTGGCTGTGTCCTGAGCTTCCGGCCCACAGACTGAGGGGGAATCGAGTGCCTGATCAGAGGGGGATTGCAAGGATCTCTTTGCCAGTGCTGAGGCAAGAATCTCTTGCTTTGCACATGCTTGGATCTGGGTCACAGTTCTGGGCGGCAGTCCTGGGTCAAGGAGGAGCGCTGGCGAGGTGGAGCTTGTAGTGGCAGTGAAGAGAAACTCTCCTCACAGTTCCAGGACAGAAAGGAATGCTTGTGGTCATTAATAGACCAGAGCACAGGCCAAGAAAGGAGTAAACACCTCGCCCCTTATCATACCACCTTGGAAGAACTGAAAATTTACAAATCCCTACAAGTATCTCTGAAAACAGCTATATAAACCCCGAAGCTTGAGACAATACATTCTCCACATTGGAAGCAGACTCTTACCTTAACAAAGAGTTTAAAACTCAAGTAATTGGCTAGGATCATGAGCAAGCAGCGCAAAAAGAGTCAGACTATATTATCTTACTTTGGTGACAAAGAAGATCAAAACATACAACCAGAAGAAGACAACAAAGTCAAAGCTCCTACATCCAAAGCCTCCAAGAAAAATATGAATCAGTCCCAGGCCTTGGAAGAGTTCAAGAGCGATGTTGAGAAGCAAGTAAGAGAAGTAGAGGAAAAACTGGGAAGAGAAATGAGAGTGATGCAAGAAAATCATGAAAAAAGTCAATAGCTTGCTAAAGGAGACCCAAAAAAATACTGAAGAAAATAACACCTTAAAAAATAGCCTAACCCAAATGGCAAAAGAGGTCCAAAAAGCCAATGAGGAGAAGAATGCCCTAAAAAGAAAAATTGGCCAAATGGAAAAGGAAGTCCAAAAGCTTACTGAAGAAAATACTTCCTTAAAAATTAGAATAGAGCATTTGGAAGCTAGTGAAATCAAGACATTGTAAAACAAATCCAAAAGAATGAAAAAATATAAGACAATGTGAAATATCTCATTGGAAAAACAACTGACCTGGAAAATAGATCCAGGAGAGAGAATTTAAAAATTATTGGACTATCTGAAAGCCATGATCAAAAAAAGAGCCTAGACATCATCTTTCAAGAAATTATCAAGGAAAACTGTCCTGATATTTTAGAACCAGAGGGCAAAATAGAAATTGAAAGAATCCACCCATCTCCTCCTGAAAGAAATCCCCAAAGAAAAACTCTTAGGAATATTGTAGCCAAATTCCAGAGTTCCCAGGTCAAGGAGAAAATATTACAAGCTGCCAGAAAGAAACAATTCAAGTATTGTGGAAACACAATCAGGATAACACAAGATTTAGCAGCTTCTACATTAAAGGACCGCAGGGCATGGAATATAATATTCCAGAGGGCAAAGGAGATAGGATTACAACCAAGAATCACCTACCCAGAAAAACTGAGTATAATCCTTCAGGGGAAAAAAATGGTAATTCAGTGAAATAGAGGACTTTCAAACATTCTTTTTATTTTGTTTTTGTTTTTGTTTTTTTGTTTGTTTTTAGGCAATTGGGGTTAGGTGACTTGCCCAGGGTCACACAGCTAGAAAGTGTCAAGTGTTTGGTCTGAGGCCAGCTTTGAACTCACGTCCTCCTGACTTTAGGGGCCAGTGCTCTATCCACTACGCCACTTAGCTGCCCCCCAAGCATTCTTGATGAAAAGACCAGAGCTGAATAGAAAATTTGACTTTCAAACACAAGACTCAAGTGGAACATGAAGAAGTAAACAGAAAAGAGAAATCATAAGAGACTTATTAAGGTTAAACTGTTTACATTCCTGCATGGAAAGATGATATTTATAACTCATGAGACCTTTGTCAGTATTAGGCTAGTCGGAGGAAAAAAAGCATATGTACGTATATATAGATAGAGAGATAGATAGAGGGCACAGGGTGAGTTGAAGATTAAGGGGTCATATCTGGAGAATAAAATTAAGGGATGAGAGAGGATTATACTCAGAGAAGAAGAAAAGGAGAGGTAGAATGGGGTAAATTATCTCACAAAAAAACAGAAAAGAAAAGGCCCTTACAGTGGAGGGGAAACGGGAAGGTAAGAGGGAATGAGTGAATCTTATTCTCATAGGATTTGGCTTAAGGAGGGAGTAACATACACATTCAATTGGGTATGGAAATCTGCCTTACCCTACAGGAAAATGGGGGGGGGACAAGAGAGCAGGGGGATGATAGAGAGGAGGGCAGATTGGGAAAGGGGGTGATCAGAAGCAAATACTTCTGAGGAGGAACAGGGTCAAAAGAAAGAATAGAATAAATGGGGGGGCAGGATTAGATTAAGGGAAATAGAGTTAGTTTTTCACAACATGTCTACTATGGAAGTGTTTTGCATAACTGTACATGTATAACCTATATTGAGTTGCTTGCCTTTTCAGTGAGGGTGGGTGGGGAGGGAGGAAGGGAGAAAATTTGGAGCCCAAAGTTTTAAAAACACATGTTTAAAATAAAATGTTTTCACATGCAACTGGGAAATAAGAAATACAGGAAATGGGGTACAGAAGTCTATCCTGCCCTGCAGGAAAATAGAAGGGGAAGGGGATAAGAGAAGGGGTGGGGAGAGATAGAAAAGAGGACAGACTAGGGGAAGGGGTGTTCAGAATGTATGCCACCTTGGGGTGCGTGGAGGGGTGAGATGGGGTGAAAATTTGGAAGTCAAAATCTTGTGGAAGTGAATGTTGAAAACTAAAAATAAATAAATTTTTATATATATATATATATATATGTATGTATGTATGTATATATATATATATGTGTATATATATATATATATATGTATATATATATATATATATATGTATATATATATATATATATATATATATATATATGTATGTATAAAAGAAGTTAAGTGACTTGCCTAGGGTCAAATAGCCAGTAACTAACTGTCTGAGGCTGAATTTGAACTCAGATCTTTTTTTTCCCTTCCCTTTTTAGGCAATTGGGGTTAAGTGACTTGCCCAAGGTCACACAGCTAGTAAGTGTCAAGTATTTGGTCTGAGGCCAGATTTGAAATCAGGTCCTCCTGACTTCAGGGCCAGTGCCCTATCCACTGCACTACCTAGCTGCTGGAGAACTCAGATCTTCTTGACTCCAGGTCCAGCACTTTAACCTCTGAGCTATCTAGTTGCTTCCTGACAATGTCTAGGAGTGGTTAATAGTGACTGAGGCAAGCTAAACCAGAAGCTTTATGGAGATAGCAGTGATTGGGAAGTAGACAATTGAATCAAGCCTAAACCTATCCAGGAGTATCAAGCTGATAAAATTTTGCACATCCTTTCCCTGTTGGAGCCATTCATCTTGGAGGAACTAATTTCTCTAACAACTTTAGGGAAATGAAATTGTACTCCTTTGTACACGTGGTTGGTATTATTTTTCTTCCTTTATTCATTGTTCTGACTAAATGTACTACAGTTCAGTGCTTACTTTCCTGGATCTTTGGCATTAGAACAAATGAATCTCTAGAACTGAGCTCATTTAAATTTATAGGGAAGAAATTTAGCTAGAAGAATAAGATCTCCTTGAATTTCCCCACAATTGGAATGTCAGGCCATAAGGGTCCAGAAATGGTTGAATATGAGCCATAAATATCTGTAAGGATGGATGGAAGGGAGGAAAGACTGAAGGTGGAAAGATCTGTAAGGAGGCTATTGTGATAGCCTAGTCAGGTGTTAATGACTAAGCTGGTAGCAGTGGGAATAGAGAAGATGGATATATGAGATATTTTGAAAATCAAATGAATAAGACTTGCTTAAAAGAGTGAACTGAAGGAGAAAGAAGATTCATCAACAATAAGTTTTTATTAAGTATCTATTATGTGCCAGGTACAATGCTAGGTGCTGTGGATATAAGTACAAAGAATTAAAGAATTCCTACTTACAATGGGTTTACATTCAAATAGAGGAGACAAAAATACATATAAAATATATACAGCATAAATATAAAGTCGACAAGTGCAAATATACAAAAGAGTTAAATTTGCTGTAGTTTGGGAGGGAGGACACTAGCAATTGGGAATTAGGAAAGACTTCATAAGGGTTAATGCCTCTCCTTCCCTCCCACCCCTTCCATCCCGCCTCCCATGCTCTATCACTGTGTATATTTATTTTGCATATGTCCCAGATTTACTTATATAATGTGTTTACTCTAGCCCTCTCTTTAGGCAAGACCTGTTCTCAGGTACCATCAGATACCTCAGGACCTTGAAGACTCTCTATTTTTTTTGGGGGGGTCCCATGACTAGCATTCTGTTCCCCTTAATCATTTAACCACTGTTGGCTTTTACAAAGAGATATTTACTTCGAAGATATAGCAAAAATAAGCACATAAACCCCAATAGTTCAGGGGTATAATCCCCTATATTACCTTGGGAGATGAGGCACTAGGCTCAACTTAGCTCATTTTATGCATAGCATTGGGCCCAATAATCCCAAGGTGGTGGCATCTTTGCCAGTTATGTCCTCTTCTCAGTTTGTGCTGGGCAGGGAAATCTAAGATCCTTCCAAGGCATTGATGTTGCACTGGCTGAGAATCATGGCCTGAGCTCTGAATCCCAGATTCTTGTGACTCCTCCTGACCCTTCAAAACTCCCCAAATCAAATATTCTGTGGGCAAAGGAAACATTGAGATCCCCCAGAAGTGATTGAGGCAAAGAGACAGAAACTGAAACTCACAGGCCTTTTTGAATCCCTCTCCAGTCAAAGATCTTCTTCAAAGTGTGGTCAGTCAGCTAGAACCAGTTACAGAATGTGAATACATGTTCCATAGCCTTTCTCTCCAAGGCACCTCCCTTACTCAACCTGATGATTCTCCCATCTCCCTCGTGGTCCTCCACATGGAGAGATGCCATGTCCTCACTAGTGTCTTCTATGTTGAGATGGCAGCTGATATCTTCTCTTCCTATCTTCCCTATATCTGTGAATATATTGTACCCCCTTAGTAGAATGTAAGCTGCCAGAGGGCAGAGACTGTCTCACTTTTCCATTTATATCCACATTCTCTAGTACAGTGTTTGGCATATATTAGGCACCAAATAAATGTCAGTTGACTAAGTGATGCAAAGGTCTGTCCTTGGCTGTTCTGTTCAACATTTTTCTTAGCATTAGCTAGAACTCCAGACATATTTATGCCTTGCTTCCTTGTTTTACATTCTGCCTCAGGATCAGACACTCCAGGCCTAGCCCTGGGCACTGCAGTCCTGATTGGTGAGAATTCAACATATCTAGGCACTCCCTAGCCCACCCTAATTCTCCCGGTTTGTATTTATGCTAGAAATTTCCCCCTCCCTCCCTCCCTCCCTCCCTCCCTTTTCCACTTCTTTCTCTGGGAATAGTAATAAAATCAAGACTACAATTTTTGGAAAGGACATGCCAATGAATTGTCCTATGATTTCATTCATCATTTCTATGACTTCCCTGCTTAAAACACCACTCCCTCTTTATTGTATGTGTTATTTTTCCTTATGAGAACCTAAAACTCCTTCAGGACAGGGACTGACTTGTTTTTTATACTTAGCACTTGGCACAGGGCCTGGCACGCAGTAAATACTTAATAAATGTGTTTTCATTCATTCATTCATCTTGGATAAAATTTATAGATGACACAAAGCTAGGGTATGGAGATCGCTTATGTATTGGGTGAGAGAATTGAGATCCCTAATAATTACTTTTACTATTTTTCTTGTTCAGTTGGTTCAGTAGTGCCTGACTCTTGGTAACATGATTTTGGGGTTTTCTTGGCAAAAATACTGGAGTGCTCTTTCCTCTTATAGCTCATTTTACAGATGAGAAAACTGAGGCAAAGAGAGTTAAGTGAGTTGCCCAGGGTCACACAGCTAGTAAGTATATTAGGCCAGATTTGAACTTACAAAGATCTGTCTTTCTGGTACCACGCTTGGTACTCTATCCACTGGGTCACCTTGAGACAACTCTTTTGTGCTCCTTTTCTATTTTCTTTTTCTTTTTTCCCCCCATTAAAAATCTTTCTACAGACCTCAACCAGGGATGCCCACTGGTCTCTGCCATTCTCACCAGTGCCATTCTTGCCATGACTTCTCTAGCCCTTCTCCACCCTCCATTTTTTTCTTTTCTTTCTGAAGACCTCGACTGGTGTGTTACAGGACACTGAAAGATGTTGGTACTGTTCCCTTCAGAGTGCCCACTGCTCTCACTGACAACAACTCAGATGATCTCATAAGAAAAAGAAGGGATGCACTGGGAGGGAGTTGGAGAAGACTGAGGGAAATTATCTCACAATAAAGAGGTTCAAAAGGAAGTGATTTTTGCAATGGGGGAGGGGAGCAGGAAATGCTTGAACCTCACTGTCATATGAACTGGTTCAAAGATAGAATATACATACATTCATGCACACATGCCTACATATGTATGTCAGACTGGACAGATGGGCTAGAGCTAAGAACATTCGATTTGAGAAGGATGATTGTGACTGCCGACATTCAGATTCAAAACATCAGTTACGCAAGTGGAGAATGATGATAAGGTTTGATAAGTACTTCCTCTGAAAAAGACCCGCATGTTCTAGTTGACTGCAAGGCCATTTTAAGCCAATAATGGCAATTGGCAGCCAACAAAATACTTATACAAAAAAAATGCTTATACAAACTTGGACTGAATTAATAAAAGTATAATGTCTAGCCCAGGGGATGCAATAGTCCCTATTGACCTCTGCCCTAGTGAGACTTGTGTGGGACACTGATAACCTATAGTTCATTCGGAAGAAGGAAACAGTATGGTTAAGGGCCTGGGAACTATGAGGAAGAGTTAAAGGAACAGGGTCTATTTAGCTTTATCAAATGAAGGTTCATTGGTGGGATGGGGATAAGGAGTTTGGAGAGGGGGGTTTATAAAATGGAAGGCTTTTTATGTGGCCGTGGGACTGAAGTTCAGTCTGAGTGGCCTCAGAGGATACAACTAGGACCAATGGGTAGCAGCTAAAGGGAGAGAGATTTCAGCAGAAAGAAGACAATTTTAAAAATGTTTATTCTTTTTTCTTCTCTCTCTCTCTCTCTCTCTCTCTTCTCTCTCATTTTTTCTTCAGAAAGAGCTATCAAAATGTAATAGTTGGTGCTGTTAGATAATAAGTCCCTCATTACTATAAATGTTCATGTGGAAAGTGGGTATCTATCTGTCAGGGACACTGTGAAGAGATCTCTGTGCTAGTTAGATGAGAGGTTAAACTACATGACCTTTCCAACTTAAAAAAAACTACAGTCAGCTGTTGCAGGCTACGTTTCCACACTATCTTATCTTTACTGCCTTCTCTGTAGATAATAGAGTTTGGAGGCCGAACACGTGAGGTGAAACTCCTTCTGCCAATGCACTTGGACACCAAAGCACAGTGAGGCTAAGCGGCTTTCCCAGAATTACACAGACACTAGGTGTCAAAAGTGGGACTCAAGCCTGCATCTTCCTGATTTTGAGCTGATTTTTCTATCTGCACTATACTGCGTGTCAGAGATAATGAAGGGAAAGAAAAACTCAGGGTCAAGCACGTTCTTCTATTGTCATTAAAATAAACAAACCAATGTGTCTCCCCCCCCCCCCCCCGCCCCATTTGCTTATTTATTGCGTGGTGATTTCAGCTTGCCTCTCTCAAGGCCGTCCAAACTAGAAGGATGCACTCAGTCAGCAGGTTGCCTTACTGACGCTCAAGCACCATCTAGTGGCAGAAACAGTAATTGTTAAGACTTCCACAAAGCTGGAATCTGGGAGAGGAAAGGAATACACCGGAGCACATTGTGCCACTAGGCTTATCGTTTTGAGCACTCCACTACGCTGAAAAGTGGGATACATCTGTGCTGTACTTCGGAAATACTTGCTACATGAGTATGCAGGTTTCCTTATACATGTAGGCCGTAGGATGCTAATCCCAGAAGGCACAGCCTGTGCGTCACCCCGGTTTGATGTGGTGAAGTAACTTTCCAATCTGTCCAGGACAAGCCAGACTAGATGGAGAGAGTGAGAGGAGGGTGGAGAGTGAGCTTCTGGGTGTCAGCATTGGGGCATAGCCAGGAAAGTCATTGGTGGCATCTAGGACACACTGGTAAATACAGTTATCCCTTCCACATCTCAACTTTCCTTCTTGTGGTTTTGCATAAGAAATTAAATGGAAATTTGGGGGGAGTTTTGTGGAAGCTGAAGATGATATATGAAGGCCAGCTTACAACACAGAGCCTCTGACCAAATATTTAACCCAAATTTCGCAATACGATACTGTAAACACCCCAGAAAAGAAAAAGAAAAAAAATTCAGACTTCTTCTCTGGTATGAAGGGAGAGCCAAAAATTTTTATATGGACTTTCCAGATCATGGCGGGGTGGGGGGGGGAAGGGAATAGGACACCGTGCCCCTAACCCCCACGATGTGGAAAGGATAACTGTATTAGGGGAGTCTGACATATGTCAAGGATAGTTGATTTGTTAGTAGGACAAGTGTGGCTATCATACTATTGGAATAGAATAGGATTATAATGAAACAGTATTGTATATCTAAAGCTGGAGGGGACCTTGGAAGTCATCTAGTTCAATCCCCTCATTTTACAGATGAGAAACTGAGGCAAGAGAGGTTAAATGACTTGCCCTAGGTCACACAGCTAGAAAGTAGTAGAATCGAGTCATCACAACTGTATCAGCATACAACAGAGTAAACAGTAAGGTCTCAGAGATCCAAGAAGGTCTCAAGATGGTCTCAAATTCAAGAGCAATCCAAAGCCAAAGAAAGTCATCCGAGGTCAGAGAGTCTGTCCGAGTATAAGAGCATAAGTGTATAAGAGTCTCAAGGAGATGTGGTAAGCCATTTCTTGTCACAGCTTTTCTATAGTTCTCATTTGGTTTCTTGGAGGTGGTCTAGAACATGGAGGTGGGAAAAAGCAATTTTGGCCACTGGGCTAAGGTATAGAGGGATGGAGCTGAAGCTCAAATATATATGTATACATTATTCACTAAGGCTCTTTTTCACTTGGGGAGACCTAAGGCCATCCAAGAAGAAGACTTCAGTGGATCAGTGACCTCACAGATGTGGGCCATCCCTCTAATAGAGCAACTTATTTACATCACTGCATCCTTTGAGATTCAAGTCCATGTTCTCCTCTAAATCATCTACTGTAGGTCCATACAATGTAATAGTGCATTATCCTAACGATTTCTGCCCAATTTTCTCTCCTTCCAGCTCAGAGGTAAATAACAGTACCCTTAAATCTTTCTGCAACTTCTACATCTTAATATTAATTCTGCTTTCTGGAGTAAGCAGAATAAGCTTCTTTTATGTGATAACCCTTTGGATATTTTTTTGGCGGGGGAGGCAGTTGGGGTTAAGTGACTTGCCCAGGGTCACACAGCTAGTAAGTGCCTTTGGAGCCCAAACAGAAGAAGGTTAAGCTGTTCCCCTTATGACAGCCTTTCCAATCTTTGAAGAAAACTATTATGGCTCCCCTGAGTCTTCTCTTCTCCAGGCTAAATGTTCTCACTTCCTCAACTGATCCTCATTTGGCATGATTTTGTGGCCCTTCAGCACCCTGGTTTTTCAGGAGGTACTTCTTCTGTGGTCTTGAGCAAATCCCTTAGCTTCTTTAGACCTCATTTTCCTCACCTGTAAAGTTGAAGGGTTTAGATTATATGACCAATATAAGGTCCTTTCCAATTCCAAAGCTATGATCCCATAAATCCCAATTCAGTCAGTCAGTAAACATTTATTAAGCATCTCCTATGTGCCAAGTGTCAGCACTGTAACAAGTGTTGGAATTAACCTACTTCTTTATCTTCTCTCCTGCCAGCTGTAAGGCCTAGCAAAGTGTGTAGAACAATGCAATGCTGCTCCAAGACCAGAATAATACAATGTTATTATTATTGGAGTGTGTACACCCTATGTCTAAGGAAGACATTGGACAATAAATCAGTGTTTCTTAACTGGCTTTCTCTTCACAACTCAGTAAGCTACTAGATGCAACCTCTCATTTTCCTCAACATTTTTAGCATCTGTACCTGATTGTACACCCACCGTGGCTTCTTTGAATTATCTATTCTTTATAAACTACCTATTCTTTGAATTATCTATCTTTAATTCTTCTCAGAGCACAAATGCATCCTCATGGGATAGGAACAAAATGCCCATCACCGTTCTGGTTGCCCTCTTTTCTGAGCTCTCTAGCCTATTGACATTCTTTCTCCTTTTGGTAGCTTTCGATTTTATTGAAAATGCAGTTTAGAAAGAATTGCAGTAAACCGACTTAGGGGACTATTTTTAGCCTTGTTCACATGAGAGATCAACTTATTGGAGCAGCAACAATCTTCCAGAGTTCCAACTGCTCTATATGTTCATAAACAAGGAACTGGGGGAAAGTAGCTTCAATTGGCTCTACAATAAACTCATTTTGCCATCTTTCAGTTTCTCTAGATCATTTAGGGAAAATTGAAAATGATTGTAAGCTTCACGTGTAATGTCCAAATGTCTAAGTGTGAAGTTTAGTCTTTTCTCTATTGATAAGCAGATTGTACAAGCATTTTTCAAATTGTGAGTAATTCTGTAGAGTGTTTTAAATAAAGCATCTGTGAGGTTGTCATCATAAAAAAATCAGCTGCCATTATGATAGTAGTATGAGCATATAAGTCAGAAATTTCTTTTTCAGACCAGCTGAAAGGAACTTGAGGATCAGTGCATAAGTCATCTTTCAGCCAATCCAGTTTTTTAACCTTAATCACACCTCCTCCTGTTGCAGTTAGGTTCCTGTTTAGGGCAACATTCCCTTTGCACATAGCCAGGAGATCTTCACCTACATCTGTGCAGTAAACAGCCTTAGCAACCGTTGCTGTGATGATGCTGGCAATCCCAGTGCTGGCCCCAACCTCAAGCACAGTGCAACATTTGAACAGGTCACATTGGAACAAGATGTAGTCAGCTAGAAGGAAAGCTCCTCGCCACACCTGTTTGCCAACATCTTCCAGAGGGGTGGCCGTGGTATACTCTATTTTAACCATATTGTGGTGGATATTTTCTTGCTCTTCTTCACTCAAATTTTCTGCTCCTTGGGTTAGAATTTTAGGATCTTTCTTTCTTTCTTTCTTTCTTTCTTTCTTTCTTTCTTTCTTTCTTTCTTTCTTTCTTTCTTTCTTTCTCTTTCTCTCTCTCTCTCTCTCTCTCTCTCTCTCTCTCTCTCTCTCTCTCTCTCTTTCTCTCTTTCTCTCTTTCTCTCTTTCTTTCTTTCGCTAGGCGATGGGGTTAAGCAACTTGCCCAGGATCACACAGCTAGTAAGTGTTATATGTCTGAGGTGGGATTTGAACTCAGGTCCTCCTTACTTCAGGGCCAGTGCTCTATCCACTGCGCCACCTAGCTGCCCCATTATCTTATTTCTTGGTGGCTCTTTTTGCTTTGTCTCGGAGAAAACCTGTGGTCTTCTTACCACTTCCAAGTGACCGTCATTATCTAACAGAGCTTCTATTCTCATACAAGGGTGAGTCTGAGTTTCATTCCTGTTCAGAAAATCTGTACCATTGTTATTCTTGCCTCAGGATTCCTGAATACTTCTGGCATCATGTAGAGTATTTTCTATTTGAATGTCTTTTTGTTTTTTATGCTTAACTTCAGTATCTTTCCAAGAATCTTTTTTCCACAGAAGTTTAAATTGAGACAGAAAAACAGGTTGGCCAACAGCATTCAGATGCACCACGAGGTTCCTTTTGTTTGGGATATTTAGATGCACGTCAGACAGCACAGTGTCACTTTTAAATGTAATTTCTTCCATAGCTTCCTCCTTTTGTGGGTCCACCATTGTGCAGTGTTGCTATTAATTTGTACAAGAGCATCTGGCTGCCAGGGCAATGCTGAGTCTGAGGGGACCCACCTACCCTCAAGACCATTAGTTGGGGGAAGTCTGAGCCCCCTCCTCCCCTGCCGCTGTGTTTGGTGCACAGCCATGGCCTCCTATTGATATTCTTAAACTGTATTGAACCCTGTCTTCCAGATGGAGTCTGGCCTTGGCAGAGCTCAGAGGAGCTATCACCTCCTCATTCCTGAAATCTGTCTCTTTTGCTTTTCTCTCAGGCTTTGGTGGGGTGCTGGAATTTAACCATCATCTGCCAATCAATCTAGCATTCAAAAAGTATTTATTCATTATTTACTATGTGCCAAGCCCTGTATTGAGCCCAGGGGATACATACAGTGAGAAAGCAAAAATGGACTCTGCCTTCATTCTAAAGGGAGTGATCACATGGCCCAAATAGAAAGCACTAAAACCTGAGGGAACCAGAAAGGGCTCCTGCAGAGCTTGGTACTTGAGCCACATCTTGAGGAAAGCCAAGGATTTTAAGAGATGGAGGGGAGGAAGGAGAGAATTCCAGGCCTAGGGACAGTCAGTGCAAAGGCCCAGAGATAGGAGATGGAGTGTTTTGTGTTGGAACATCAGTTAGAATGGTACAGAGGTGAGAAGAACCATACAGTATGTGGAAGGGAGATATGTCTAAGAAGACTGTTTGATCCTATAGGAATAGGGAGCCATTGGAGTTGATTTTGTAAGAGGTGATGCAGTCAGACCTATGCTTTAGGAAAATCTTTGGCAGCTATGTCCAGGACAGATTGGAGTGGAGAGAGACTTGAGGTAGGGAGTCCAATTAGAAGATGATTGATTACACTTTGGAGGAAATATGAGACATAAAAACATCATGAAACTGATAAATTAGGTATGATTATTCACATTCCAAAAGCAATTTACCAGTGTTTACATTAAGTAATGCTTTTCCTAATGGTTTTCAAATGTGATACCATTTTCTAAAACTTGATATAGCCCCCTCCCCAATTTTCAGAAATAGACCTGTTTTGCAAAGTAAGACACATCCACACAAATCTGATACTCTAGTCCTATAAACTAGAAAGAGAATTTCAGTCACAGAGGACAGTCAGTGCAAAAACCCATAAATGAGAGATAGAATGTTTTGTGTGAGCATTAGATGAGGCAGAGACTGTCTTCTGTCTTTTTTTGTATCTCTAGCACTTAACACAGTGCCTGGCATAAAGTAGATATATAATAAATATTGATTGATTGATTGATTGATAAACATCACATCTGTATCATTCTCACTTCCACTTATTGCCATAGAAGGCAATGAGGAACTATTTATCTGTAGTGAATTCAGTGGAAGCTGGAGAGGAATGTTCTCTTCTTCATAATCCCATCCTTGGGAGGGCCTGAGGTTGAGACTGTGTACAGAATGAAGTTGCTGCAGGTTCTACAGTGCTGACTGAAGCCTTCTAGAGATTTCACTTGGAATGTTCCCCACAGGTAGTGGGGGTGTGTATGGCACAGAATCAAAAGGCAAGCAGGGAGAAGTCAGGGGGCAGACATCCAGGTCTTGAATTCAAAGAGCCAAAGGCGATAGAGGTATTTGAAGCTGGTGCCAATGTTGGTAACATGGGAGTTTAAAGGGCCAGAGGTAGCAGCAGTATCTAAAATAGAAACTAGGCCCTAAATATAAGGAAGTTCCAGGCCTAGGGAGGCAAGGTCCAGGGTCTCAGAATCAAGGATTTGGCATAGAGTAAGCAAGAAGGAGAAGTGTCATGGTACAGTGGCTACAGAGCTGTCCTCAGAGTAAAGAAGACCTGGGTTCATTCAAGTCCTGCCTTAGACATGTTCTAGTTGTGGACAATATAAGTCACTTAATTTCTCATTGCCCCAGGGGATTCTCTAAGGCTTTCAGAATAGATACCAGTATGTATTGGCAGAGGGAGTTCCTCTCCTGGAATTCTTTACACTAATGCAAGCACAGATTAGAAAGGAAGGAAGAGAGGAAGGAAGGAAGGAAGGAAGGAAGGAAGGAAGGAAGGAAGGAAGGAAGGAAGGAAGGAAGGAGAAGAAAGGAAGGATGGAAGGAAGGAGAGAGAGAGAAAGGGAGTGAAGGAGAAAAGAGAGAGAGAGAGAGAAAGAGAGAGAGAGAGAGAGAGAGAGAGAGAGAGAGAAGAGAGAGAGAGAGAGAGAGAGAGAGAAACAATGTTTTGGTCACAACACTGCTTCCTGTCTCTGGCCCATTAATTCCACAACTCGTGTTCTGATATGTTATCTCGGCTTTTCTGCAGGACATTTCCGACCTCTATGTGTACTGGAAATACCTGGCTGCAGCCTTCCCTGCTCTCTCCAAATGAGGTTTCAAACAATGCCATGGTCTGTGTTTACTCACAGCCTCATGGCTGCCAAATAGATATTCCCAAAGCACAGGTGGCCAGGGCACTGAGAGGTTAAAGGCCTTCCTCAGGATCACCCAGCCAGGATGTGTCTGAGAAAGGACTCGAATCCACTTCTTCCTAACTCCAAGGATAGCTCTCTACCCACCATACCATGCCTCCTCTCCTGTTGCTTACCTCATATCAATTCCTTGATTCTGGGACCCCAGGCCTTAATTTCCTGACTTCCACCTTATAGCAAGCCTCTGGGACTTCCTCATGTTCCTGTTTAGGGCCTGGCTTCCAAAGACACTGCTTGTGCCTCCCTCTGTACCCTTTATTTTCTAAACAAACTGACCTACTTGTCATTCCTCATCCCACCTCTGTGCCCTTACATGAACTGGCCTCCATGCCTGGAAGGCATTCCCTCCTCACCTTTGCCTTTTAGAATCCTTAGTTTCATTCACTGATTAGCCCATGAGCTTCCTCCTACTTGAGACCATCCTCCTAGTTACTAGTGCCCTCCCTCCACCCATCATATTACTTTGCATATATTTCAAAATTTTTTTTGTGTGTATAGGTAGTTCTCCATTCAATGTCTAGAACAGCGGATGTCAGTATCTCTGTCCCTCAGGACATCTAGCTCCCTTCAAAGTCCAGCTCAAACCTTACCACTTATATGAGACCTTTCTTGATGGCCCTGGCCTATAGTAGGCCCTTAATTAATGCTTTCTGAATGGGTTCTGAGCCCAGAGATGCCATGGGAAAAAGTTCATAGCACATACTAGAGAAATAGCTTAATTGTGATTCGTGCTAGAAGATAGAACTATATTTAAGAGAAAGTGGGGTTTACTTCAATGGATGTTGGGAAAAGGATCCTATGGCAAGTAGGCCTAAATGAAAGTGGGGGATGGTGGGGATGCATGGGACACAGTCTCATATAATAACCCCAAAGCTTTTTTACTACTGAGCCATTCAGAAAGGTGGCTGAATCTTCCTCCCCTTGTGGTTCCAGTTCTTAATCAGGAACACACTGGGATACCTGGAGCTGACTCCAGCACTTAGTTCACTTTTCATTTGCAAGCTAGGGGAATGCAAAAATCATTCATTTTAATGACCCAATGGCGTAAAAAAAATATAACTGCTGGGTGCCTTCAGGGTTCGTGAGCCAAGAAGAAAGGGTAATGGTTCAGAGGCTGCAGCCAGAGCAATTTATGAATTGCAATGGAATTATAAAGCTGGGTGATAATTACTTGTAAACAGGGGTTCTTTTTGCTTGTATAGCAGCTTTCATCCAGGGGTGTGAAAGCATGCTCATCTTTGTTTTATATGGAGGAGCAATGCAGCCCTTAGGAAATGAGTGACAGAATCAGAGAAGTATCAATGAAGAGTTGGAAGTGCCTCACAATTCATGTTTATGAGGATTAGAAGGTCGACTTGGGGAAGAGAAGAAACAGGGAGAGAAGAGAGTTGCCTTCAAATACTCAAAGGATTGTTGTGAGGAAGAGGTTAGACTCATTCTGCTTGGCCTGTCAAAGGACAGAATTAGGAGCAATGGGTGGAAATTTTAAAAAGAAAAATGTAAACATGACAACCATTTTGGAAGGCAATGGGTAATTATGCAAAATGACTAAAATGTTCATATCCTTTGACTCAGAGAATTCATATACAGCTTATACCCAAGGGAGGCCATTGATAAAAAGAATGTACTCATATGCAACAAAAGGAGCAGCCAGATGATGCAGTGGACAGAGTGCAGGGCCTCAGGAAGACCTGAGTTCAAATACAACCTCAGACACTTATTAGCTGTATTACCTTGGGCAAGTCACTTAACCCTGTTAGTCTCAATTTCCTCACCTGTAAAATGAGCTGGAGAAGGAAATGGCAAACCACTCCAGTATCTTTGCCAAGAACACCCCAGATGGAGACACAAAGGGTTGGAAATGACTGAACAACAAAATAAATACCAAAATATTTACAGCCTCTTGTGATAGCAATGAATTTGAGACCAAAATAGGTGCGCATTAATCAGGGAATAGGTAAATGAATTGTGGTACATGAATGTAATGTAATATTACTATGCTATACAAAATGACAAATGTAATGAATACAGAAACATGATTTTTTCTCTTTTTTGTTGTTACAATTTATTATATAGGATGGCTCTGTGAGAGGGAATGAGAGGGAAATTACGGTGCTGTAAAAAAGAGACAGCAAAACTTCTTTTTAAAAAGTTAATGCTTTTCAAAGATCCTCCAATTATACAAATCATAGAATCATACATTTAGAGCTGGTAGAGACCTCAGAGCCTATTGAGTCCAACCTCCTTATTTTGTAGATGAAGAAATATAGGCCCAATGAGGAAAAGTGACTTTACAAAGTCATACAAGTAGAATTAGCAGAGTCAAGATTTCAATCCAAGCCCTCTGATTGAAAGCCTAGTTCTCTTCCCATAAAAAATAAGACATTTGAGACATGTTATACTGATTAATTCCTCAGGACTTGGTGATTAATTTTAAGTGAAAACCAAACAGAAGGGAAGAGTCAAAGGTGGTATCAAAATTTTGAAGCTGGAAAACTATTTGAATGGCGTACCAATGGCAGAAATGGTAGAGTCAGAAGGAGGAGGGTCTGCATATGTTTGTCAGCTGTTTATAAGAATACACTCATGTTATTTACCACATCATACCACATAGATGCTTATCTTATTTTTAAAAAACAACTTAATAGGGAAGGGAGTAAGCATTTATGTAGTGCCTACTGTGTTCCGAGTGTTGTACTAAACACTTTACAAATATTCTCTCTTTGATTCTCATAACAACCTTGTGAAGTAGATGCTGTAATTGCCCCCATTTTACTATTGAGGAAATGAAGACAAACAGAGGTAGAATGACTTGCCCAGAGTCACATAGTTAGCATGTATCTGAGGCTGAATTTGAACTCAGGGCTTCCTGACTCCAGACTCTCTATCTATTGTGCCATCTACTCAATCCCAAAATGGAAGCTCACAACAAAATGAAATCCATCGTGCTGAGTTGATAAACTATATTACGATGGTAATAGAACTTATTGCATGCACCACATTATCTGTTATGCTAAATTGACAATCTTTGACCCTGGGCAAGTCACTTAACCCCAATTGTCTAGCCAAAAAAAAAAATTGACAAACTTCTTAGTATTTTATTAAGGTACTTAAACCTACTCTCACTACAGTTGGGTTTTTTAAAAACCACTTAACATTTACAAAATTGTGGTACTATTTTTATTAGGTTCCTATCTTCTTTTATGTCACTGATGAAGTATTTGTCTCTTATTTTTCTCATAAGCTCTGTGTTTTTTTTGTGGTTTGACTGTGATTTTTAGGAACACACTTTCATGTTGTAGAAGAACTAACTGTAGTAGATGTTTAATTGAACCAATATGTATACATAGACATACATTCTCCTACGTCAGTATTTCCATTCCCTTCCCACACTCCCACTTCCCCAAAGCCTTTGCCTTTCCAGCAACATTCTATGTATCAATTGGCCCAGCTAAATCTCACTTTTGATGCTCAAATCTAAAAATGCCACTGGCTCTTGGGCTAGTGAATTTTCCTGGGGGTCAACAAACCTGAGCAATTACTATTATTCTACATGTCTAGGTAATCTGGCCTTTCTGTGTTACACATTTTTTTCCTATCTTCAAAATGAAATTCCTCTCCATCCCCTTTTAAGAGTCAAAGAATGACAGGTTTGAGTACTTTGTGCATTCAAAATGTTGTCAAATTGCTAAATATTATGCTGGGAAAGCAACGCTTTGAGAGTAGTCAAAGGTAGTAAAAGGAATTAATTTGTACATCTAGGTAGACCTGGAGTCAGGAAGACCTGACTTCAAATTCCACTTCTGACACATTAACTGTGAGGTCCTGGGCTTTGTAAGCCTTAAAGCCCTATAAATTATTATTAATAATTCTTAGATGCTATACAAACTCCTCCGTTTGGCATTTCAAGCCCTTTCCAGTCTAGTTTTATCCTTCCTTTCTAGCTTTATTATACATTTCCTCCCCTTTACACACTCTCTGTTGCAGGTAAACTGGACTTCCTGCTGTTTTTCACATGTACCATTCTGTCTCTGGGTCTTCCCTTGTGCCTGGAACACCTTTCCTCCTCACCTTTAACTCTCAGAATCCTTAGCTCCCTTTAGCTCATCTCAGATATCTCCTACTACATGAGACCTTCCTTGGTCTACCCCACTGCTAGTACCTCTTCCAAAAAAAAAATTACCTATTTTCTGTGCATTTTGTGGGGGTCTCATATGTGGACCTATGATCTGTGTTGTTTCCCTGATAGCGCAGAAGTTCTCTGCGTGCAGAGCCTGCTTCTTTTTTGCCTAACACAGCATGTAGGACACTGTGGGTTCTGAATAAAAATTTGTTGTTTGTTTTCTGGATTTGGAAGATCTTCCTTGTCTTTAGCGGCCAAGCTGCCTGGTTCTGTCCACCGGCGCCAAAAACAAGTCAAATCCTTCTTGATTTAACAGCCCTTTAAACATTGAAAACAGTAATCTTGTCCCCTCAGCCGTTTCTTCTTCTTTGCATTCACACTGTATAGTAGTAAAGTTACAGTAAGTGTGTATGCTTACTGTTTTCTTCTGTCCAACGCACTAACTTTGTGGTGGAAAAATAAATCAACTTCTGCTACAAAGAGCCACAATTTCATTCCATAAATCTATTAGAAGGTGGGCTGCCAGGAAACATGCCAGATCCTGTATGTACATGGATATAAAGGGAATTTAATCTTGCCATCAAGAAGCATTCCATTGGGAATTTCTAGGTTTCAAAAGACCTCAGCTCTGGAGAGCTGGGACTGTTTTCTTAATTACCTTTGCAAATGAGCAAATATTTTCCATTCCTATTCTAAAAGGAAAGTAATGTACTAGCAAATATTTATTCTTGCCCCTGTTCCCCGTCCCATCCCTACCCCCCAAGCCAGGATATGAAAATGCAACAGCTATCAGCAATTTCAGCCATCAATGTGGTTTTCTGGTTATAGAAACGAATGGCTGTCTGATTTTTTTTCCCTCAAATTTTTGATCCAGGCTAGCTTGGCTGAATGTGCTGAGGCATCTCAGGCGCTGTGCCATGTCAGATAGGAAAATGGTGTGATGATGACAGTGCTTCCTGGGTGGTGAATGGAGGATTCTAGGCACGGGGTGATGATCATTCAACAGAGCCCGGGCTTGCTCTGCAGTAGCAGAGAATTGCTTTGTTAGCCAATGGGAAGGCTGGGAAATGACCTGATCCAAACAAAAGCTGGCTCTGACCGAACAGCACTCCTGCCTACCCGGTAAGAAGCGATTAGGCAAAGCAGGACTCGGCCAGCTGACTCTTCACCCTCACAAAGCCCATGCTGTGCTCTCTTGGCATAGTTCTCCCACATGGATGAATAACCGAGAGGGACAGATGCCAATCTGAAGCTCAGCAAATAGCTTTTAGAAGAGGACATTCACAAGTGCGTGTAACCAGAGCCAGATCTTTTGTACAATAGTGTGACATAAAAAAGAGCTGTGGGACACATGTTTAGGGCAGTGGGTTTCATAACTCATGCTCTGTCCATTTTAAATCTGAAGCCTCTGCTCATTGTGGTTTCACATAGCAGGGAATGTACTGGCTCTCCGACATGTGCTGTCCTTTGGGAAGCCCACAAATCAGTCTGTGGAGGGCCTGTCCCCATGCTCTGGTGATGTGCTTTAGAGAGCAGCATGATGGATGGAGAAGCAGAAGTCCCCCTGCTATCTAAGTCCATGGTCTTTGGAAGTCTCCTGAATTCATTTGGAGTATAGAGGCTATCCATTGGTGATCCCTCACTATCCCCATGTGACCAGCATACTTCACAATAGATATCAAATACAGCTTGTCTATCCATACTAGGAAATGGAGGCCCTTAATGCAAAAGGAAATTAATCTTCTACACCTGGGCTTATTTTCAGATTGAGGAAATACTTCCTCTGCTGTCGTTGCTGAAACTGAAACAGCGCAAAGATGTGTTGGGGCAGTAGGACAGAGGTTCCCATGTAGGATATTAAAAATGCTGATTGCTAGCTTGCCTATTCTGCCTATGCTCCATCCTAGAATATTCCCCCAATAGCTGCACTTTCTCTTGGCTCCATGTAAATCTATTGAGGGGTTCTCTCTAAATGTTTATGCAAGGCAGCTTTAAGTGATCCTTTCCAGGGACTCAGTGTACTCTGGAATTCTGGGGTGGGAAGTAAGCAATTTGATGCCTTCATTCTGTAAGGACAAGGCTCCATAATTATGGTAGTTTTTGCCTTAATGCTTAAGTTTATATACATATATATACATATATTATATATATATATATAACATATATAATATCTTTATGTGTGTATGTATATCTACATGTATAGCATACATATATACAGCTACATCTCTGGGTATATATATATTTAATATAGCTATTATATATGTTTTCTTCTTATGGAGAAAGTCACATGACTATTGCCTTAGGTACACATTACTCAATGGACTTTGATTATAAAGGAAAAGGGGAGGGATATTAATGTAAGGCTATGAAATGCAGCAGAAATGCGATAATGGATTGTTTGCTTCCCTAAGAACTCCTCTGTTATTAGGATAGAGATCATAATTAGGTGACTAATTAAAAGCTTGAGAATGTATATGAGAAGCAAACTTGTGGTTCAGAGAAATAATTAAATGGGGGTGCTTTACCACCCTGGAGAAAGCATTCTTAGTATAGGGACTAAATTCATAGATCCATTAAAAGATCATATTTCTCTCCAAGTCTATTGTATAAGTACATTATGGTTTAGATATTCTTATTAATGTGAAAAAAAGCTAGCTATCTAGCTAGTCAGGAAACCTGGGTTCAAATCTTACCTCTGATGATTACTACCAAGGTTGCCTTGATCAATTCCCTTGATTTCCTCTCCCTGAGTCTCATCTATAAAATGAAAGATTTGTGTAAGGTGGCTTTTGAGGTCCCTAACCTATTTTAAAAGGTGCAAAAAATGCTTATTATCCTTTGGTTCATTTGAATACTAAGAAACAATTTGGCATGAAGCAATAAATGAAAAATGAGTCCAGATAATATGTCTAGAGGTTTTTTTTTTAAAAAAAAACCATTTAAATATTCTAGAGTCTCTTACTTCTTAGATACCAATGGAATAATTAGACAGGACATGGTATAAGATGAATAGCTTAGGGCAAAATATTGACTTGAAACAAGGTAGGTAAAGGACAGATATTTTGAAATCGTATTTAGAGCCCACTGAAAGCCCCTAGATTTGTGACAGTGATTATAAAGGAAATAATAGGAAATGAATCAGCCCTAACAGATGGAGTTTGATAACTACAGCAAAATGCTGATCACCTTGTTCCTCATCTGGAGCAAGAGGGCAAGTTTCTTTCAATTGCAAAAGAATGCCTTGGGCATTCCCCAGTGGTTTAGCAAGAGGGATGAACAATAGATTCCCAAGCTTCTTCCCTCCCATGCCCTGTCCCTCTCTCTGTGCTTCAGAGTTCATCAGTGGTTGGTGAGTACTTCAAGGTGGTAAGGAGGGAGTGTTACCTTAAACCAGCTACTGAAAGTAAAAGGTAGTTTTTCCCCACAAGCCCAATAACCACAAATATGTCCTCAAACAGGAACTGTATAGACAATTGGATCATAGGTTTGGAATTAGAAGACATCTTAGAGGTTATTGCTTTTATTTTCCTCATGAGGAAACGGGGGCCCAGAGATGTTACAAATTTTCTTGATAAAAACCTTTTGACCAAGTTCAAGTTTTATAGAACAAATCCTTTCATTGAGGGGATTTGTTCTGTGAAGTTTGGATTCAGTCAAAGGGCCACATTTGAGGACCTAGAGGGCCATATGTGGCTTCAAGACTGTAGGTTCCCCACCCCTGTGCTAGAGAACTTGCCTAAGGTAATACAAGTAGTCAGAAGCAGAGCTAAGTCTTCTGACTCAAAATCCAGTGTTCCTTTGCTGGCAGCCAAGTAGTCCTCTTTAGGACAGGGATCTCATTCTCTTTTGGATGGGTGTGAGCTCACAATAAGCCTGGACAAAAGGGTGAATGTGAGGGGGCTCATGAGAATTTTCTGGGGAAAACTGGAAACATATGTTGCTAGTGAAGAAGAGATTCAAGCATGGTATATGTGTGCATATATAAGTCTGTTAACTTACATATCATAAATTATAATATAGGCACACTGTCTCATACATATTTATGGCATATATACAAAGTAGATAGCATACAAGGTAGCAAGGGTAGAGATAGGAAAGACCTCGCTCACAAGGTGGATGCTTTCGTAGAATCTTGAAGAAAGTGCAGGATTCCAAGAGGTGGGAAGTGAGGAAGGAGAGAGCATTCCTTGTAGGGGAGGGGAGGAAAACAGCCAGTGCAAAGGCATGGAGATGAGATATGAAGCATGAGGTGTGAAGTAGGCCTGGACCTGAGACTACCAGGAGATGAGTGACATGTAAGCAAACTAAAATGATAGGAAGAGGACCCATTGTGAAGAGTTTTATATGCCAAACAAAGAGAGAACTTAATATTTCATCCTGGAGGTAATAGGGAGACCCTGGAGATTTTAGGCAGTAGGCTGCCTTTAGTGTTCTTTCTTCTCATGTTATGTTCTCTTTATCTGTGTGACTACAAACTCTAAGGATAGACCCTGGGATATTTACTTCTAAACTCATGTAGCTTCAATATTTGTCAATGTTTGTTTAATTGGATGGAGCAAAAAGTGAGTGATCCTCTCCTGCTCCCTTGTCTGCCTCTTTTTTCCCTTTAAGAAATAAAACAAGCATTTCCATAACATGGTAGAATAATGAAACAAAAAGAAGCAAACAAATTTTCTTGCAATAGATACAAAGACAGACATTACAAGAAAATTTGTCTACCTCTTTTTGAAGACCAGTCCCTTCCCCCCTTAGCCGTCTGTAGCCATTGGGATTTAAAAATCTGATAAGCAGAAGAGACTAAGATTGAGTGGTATTTAAAATAGCTTTCAGAACAGTACCAGCTCAGTGGAAAGAGTGCTGAATGTGGAGTCAGAGGCCTTGTGTCCAAATGTTGGTACCTGTGTGATTTTGGACAAATCGCTTCTCCTTTCTGGGCCTCAATTTTCTCATCTATAAAATTAGGGAGGATGGACTAAACTGCTTCTGAGGTCCCTTCCACCTCTAAATCTATGATCTCTATATGCTTTGCTGCTTAGAATGATTACTTCTTTTTCCTTTACAAACTGTGGACTTAGCCTGCTAAGACAGATAATTAAGATATTACAATCTTAAATCAAAACAATTTCAGATAAAGATTGAAATGGTGCCATATTTCAACTATGGATTTACATGCCACTGGCTATTTCTCTGTGTTAGCTGCTTGGCTGATCTTAGGCCTTTATCCAAGACAGATAATCTCTAAGGCTCTAGCTTGAAATCCATGGTTTAATAATGACTTGGGGAAAGAGCAGACTTTTGGTTTGGATTAGCTGGCATGCCATTAAATTTTCTTTTCTTTTTTTTTTTATAAATTTTATTAATATCTATTATCATTACATAAATTAAAATTTCCCATGTATTCCTTTCTCCATCCTCTCTCAGGGAACTGTCCTATGAGAGAGAGAGAGAGAGAGAGAGAGAGAGAGAGAGAGAGAGAGAGAGGAAAAAATATAAGCAAAGCTGATCATTACATCCCCCAAAATCTGACTACATAAGTAATGTTCCGCAATCATAGACCTATCACCTCTGAAAAAGAATAGGAGGAGCTTTTTTATCATGTATGTTCTTCATAATTTTCCAACATTATTTTTAAAATTATTTTGTGGATTTCATCCTTTCCGTTTATACTGTAGTCATCATTGTGGATATTGGTTCCTTAGCTCTGCTTACTTTGTTCCTCATCAATTCACGTCCATCTTTCCATGCTTATTTATGAGCCTATTTATGAACTCTCTGGATCAAAGGGTATGGACATTTTAATTACTTTATTTGTGAGATTCCAAATTGCTTTCCAAAATAGTTGTATTAATTCTTCACAGCTCCGCCAACCATGCATTTAGTTCTCCCACCTTTCCACAACCATCATTTGTCATCTTTGCTGATTTGCTAAGGTAAAACCTATACAAAGAAAGGTAAAAGACTCGCTGTCCTGAAGGAGTTCATCATTTAAAGCAACAATTTTGTAACAAGTTGCAATTTTGCAACAAGCAAACAAATGCATACAAACCATCTATATACAGGATAAACAGGAAATAACTAACAGAGGGAAGGCATTAGAATTAAAGTAACTTTATGGCTTCTCATTTATTCTCTGCCACTTCTTTCTCCCTCAATTCTGGCAGGCTAATTAGTGAATAGGAACATAGTAAAGGTTCTGATGTTGGAGTAGATAAGAGCACAGTGTGAATGAGTTACTTAAGTACTGATTTCCAATGTGTTAAATTTATCAAGCATGTGAATGCAATGTGTTTCCAAAAGCATAATCAGTGATTTAGTGTGACTCACAAATCGGCAGGGCAAAGCAGAGACAAATCTGATGCAAGATTAAATCTCAATGACCGTGAATGATGTAGATCTATGAGTAAGCAATGAGACAAATAATTAATCTTAACTATAGTATTTGTGTGCATGTATAGATCTGTTAACTTACATATCGTAAGTTATATACCTTTTAGGTCGCCAGTTTTTTTTTTCTAGACACCATGGGGGGAAAGTCACAAATAGCATGCTTCTCAAATTTACTGATGGCATGAAGCTTGGAGGGACGACTGACACAATAAATCGAAGAATTAGTATCTAAAATATCTTGAAAAGCTAAAATAATGATCTGAATCTAATTATATGAAATTTAATGGGATAAATATAACTAGTAGGGAGCAGCTAGGGGGTGAAGTGGTTAGAGTACTGGACTTACAGTCAGAAAGACTCATGTTCCTGAGTTCAAATGTGGCCTCAGATACTTACTAGCTGTGTGACCCTGAGCAAGTCACTTAGCCTTGTTTCCCTTTGTTTCCTCATCTGTAAAATGAGCTGGAGAAGGAAATGGCAAACCACTCCAGTATCTTTGCCAAGAAAACCCCAAACACAGTCATGAAGAGTAGGGCACTACTGAAAAATTACTGAACTGATAACTATTAGAGCAAAGAATGATTAGGAGAGTCTTTGATCAATTTGAAGGATTTTCAACTCCTCAACCTGATGAGTTTACAGGATATGCACCATTTGGAGAAATCACTTTGTGAAATGTGAGTGTGTCCACTGTTGATATAATAATTGGGTTGTGGAGACTGGAGCTGCCTGCTGATAATGGCTGATTAAGAATCAATCACTTATCCCTTTGGGCAAACTGTGAAACCAAGTCTAGCCCATCCTGTCTTTATCTTCGAGACTACCCCTTCTCCTTTTCCCTGGCACCTTCTTCCAGAGTGCATCAAGTGGTGAAAAGGCAGAGAGGAGTTCTCCTTTTCCCTCTGACCAAGAGCAGTACAACCCTGAATTACAGTAGAAGCATAAACTGTGTTCCCCTTTCACTTTCTAATTTATCATGAATACATTTATCTATCTCTATATGGTATTCCTCCAGTAGAATACAAACTCCATGAGGGCAGGGACTATTTTAATTTTTGTCTTTGTATCCCCAAGGCAAAGTAGAATACCTTACATTTAGTAGGTATGTCACAAAAGCATTTTAGATTAGAATTAATTTTATTAATGAACCTTAATTATTATGAAAAAAGAAGCGTAAGTCACTTGTCCTGCAAAAAAATTTATGAATACCTTTCATGACCCCTAGCTCCTCTGTGGATTTCCTGATACAGGGCAGTCCTTGGAGTAAGAAGAGAAATAACCCACAGAGTTCCTGTGTAGGGGCCCACTTGGAATAAAAAGCCAGTGAGTTACTGAGAAAGTGATGGTCTGAAGGTCTAGTGAAAATGGGTTTGTGTGTTCAGCATCCTCAGCATATCTTTACCTTAAGGGGAAGGGGGAGGGAGGGAGTGGGAAGAAATCTAAATACAGATCATGCTACAAGTCTTGGGGAGACTTGTAGGGTTCTATGAGAAAGAACCCATTAGAATGAGTATAATTGTCTTAGTAGCAACCACTAATTGTCATTGATTCTTTTCCAGGGGAGCAGATGGGCTGTTTCAGGGCTTTATGTTTCTGTAGCTGTCTGTGTACTCCAGGAAGGCCTTGGCATCTTTTGATATTTTCTATGGGATGAAATAAAGCTGTTCCACGCCTGATGTGCAGTTGGCATCTAAAAAGTGCCTATATGGGATCTGGGCCCCCTTTTGCCTATATTTGAGAAAACCTAGTCATAAGTTATACCATGGTATTTTTAGAGATTAGTTCAGGTGGGACAATCAAGCTAAAAAGAGGAAAATGATCCTCTTGGGGTCAGACCCCCATGACTGAATCTAATTCATGTGAATCCAAAGCCTTTATAAGGCCCTGAGCTATGAGTTCTATTACATCCTAAACTTGAATTAAAATTTTTTTTTTCTTCAGAAGTAATGGATGGATAGACAAGTGAAAAATGCTTAGGAATTTTAGTTGACTTCAAGATCAATTATGAGTCAATAGTATAATGCAACAGACAAAAAACTACCAACATTTTCTGTTGAATTAATAAAAGCATAGTGCCCAGAAAAAGGGAAATGAAGGCCCCACTGGATTTTCTTCTAGTCAGACCTTATCTGGCATACTATTTTCATTTCCTGGGACCACATATTATATTAGAAAGGACATTGATAAGCTGGTGCATATTCAGAAAAGGCCAATAAATACTTTGATAGAGCTAGAGACCATACCATACAAGGAGCTAGTGAAAGAACTGAGGATGAATAGAAAATATTGTTAACACAATTGCAGTCTTCAAGTATTTTAAGGGCTATTATATGGACTGTGGGTATATTCTAGATGGCCCCAGATGCCGAAACTTCAAGAAATGTGTACAGATTGAAAGAAGACAGACTTTGATTTGATTAAAGGACAAATTGCATAGTTATAAAAAATTGAAATGGACTGCTTTGATGTGAGTTACCTGTCACTGGCAGTCTTCCTTTGGAAGCTAGATGGCCATTGCAGAGAGTGTTGCATATGGGATTCCTTTTGAATTACTGGTTGGACTGGAAGACCTCTGAGGTTCCATCCAATTCTGAGGTATTTTTATAAGATTCTAGGAGTCAAGAGACCAGGGTTGGAATCTCAGCTCTGAAACTTATTGTGTGACCACAGGCAAATCATTGACCCACTCAGCCTCTGTTAAAGGTGGATAGTAATACATGCATTAGGTTCATAATAACTTCACAAAGCTGTTGTGAAGATTCATATGCCTTAGAGTTCTACAGAAATGGGATTACTATATTTTATAAATCTATGCCTTCTTATTTTTGAATCTCCAGCTTTTGGAAATCAGCTAACCATTCCCATCCCCCATCTTGTCAACCTGAAATATTCCTTCCCAGCCAGGGCACCTCAACCCCAGAAACACTGGACACTGAAACCCCACTGCTAGTTCAGACAGAGCCATTCCAATCTCACCAAGCTTCTGCATCTGCCACTAAATTGAAGCCAGAGGCTAGAGAGTGACCGCCAGAAGGGAGTCAAAACCACACAGATGAGTCCTGGCTTCACTCACTATAATGAAGAAGAACTGACCATCATGATGCAGTTCCTTATACAAATCATTACTGCCTAGTATGAACATGGTTTAACCATTTAACAATGGCTAAATTCACAGCAATTATGAAATTGCACATACAGAACTGGTAGGAGGTATTTGCCAAAGTCTCTTATTCTACTACTATAAAAAAGTTGTAGTTACAGCAAATTTCTCAGGTAAAGGTTTGATAACCAAGATATACAGAATATCCCCAAAGTCTTAGTACCTATTATTCTTTGTTACCCTTCCCTATTTCTTACCTTCTTACTTCTTACAAGAATACTTTCAAGGTCACCCTGAAGAACTTTAGTATCAGTTGTGAGACACAGTAGATGCGGTACAGGATGATCTAGTATGGCATGCCCACTTTTGCTCTATGAGCAAAGCAGGATCATGGAAGCACAAAGTAAACATGAGGTGTACACATATAGAGACATCTCCACCCCAAATGTTCAAACAGACTGTGCCTGACCTGGGGTAGAGCCTTCCACACTTGGATTGGATTGATCAACTGCAGCTGGACACACTGTACTTTGACCCCAACATCATGATGTTCAGTCCCCTTCAGGTATGAAAGGTGAACAACAACCCTTCTCCACTTGGTCTGAAAAAGAAAAACAGAAATAGCAAAATAGGTTTTGAGGCTATTAAATACAAGATGCTAAAATGTAATGGAAAAACACAGCATTCTGGTGAGTAAAGAACTTGCTAGGCTCGTTTACCATGCTCACAGAGTCCGCTTGAACTGTTTTCCTATGAGCTCTGCTCTGTTGGGTCGACACAACATCTTGATGATTAAACAGATGGCTGAACTGATCCACAGTGCTCAAAGATAGCCAACCAGCTGAAGTCTGGAGTTCTTAGGCTCAGCTGAATTAATTACTTTCCAAATTATACTCTGTATATACCTTGTGTATACCTAATTACTTACATGTTGTCTCCCCCACAAGAATGTAAGCTTTCTGCAGGTGGGGAATGTTTTTGCTATTCCTTGTATCCCCAGCACTCAACACAGTGTCCAACAATAGTAAGTTCTTGAGGGCTTGCTGACTGCCTGCCTTAAGAGTAACTGTTGCCTGGGGCCGCTAGGTGGCACAGTGAATAGCGCACCGTCCCTGAAGTCAGGAGGACCTGAGTTCAAATCCAACCTCAAACCAAACACTTGACACTTGCTACTGTGTGACCCTGGGCAAGTCACTTAACCCCAATTCCCTAAAACAAACAAACAAAAAAGTAATTGTTGGCTAAATTAAGAGGGTTAACACTTCTCCAATAAGGGTGATTTTGAGTTGAAAAATATTGCAAATACTACATTAGTTCAAATTGAAAAGAGAAGAAGATTTTCCCAGGTAGAGAACAATGGGAACCAGCAGACAAGTAAAATAAAGTACTCAGTGCAAAGGAAATTAAAAACGATAGAAGAAACATAATAAATGCCTACCAACAAGACCAGAATTCAATATAACTGAAGAATTTTTTAAACGATTATTTAAACTGTATACATAAGCAAGATAGACAATGGGAAATGGCAGATTCATCAGAGACATAAGAAGGATGTAGCACATTACCAAAGATGACTTGTGTAGAAGTGGTATAAAAGAAAAGGAGGTGAGCAAGGGATAACAGAAACAGTCTGCCTACTGTACTGGACCCCCTAAATTTTACGAACTAAAGGAAGGCCTTCAGTACATTAGATAAATCCTCTGGTGGAGGATTTGTGGAAGGTTTCGATCTGTACTATTGGAGGGAGTACCCGCATTGAGACCATTTATCCATTTGAAGTAGTGAATATTTAGAATAATATTTAGAATATTTAGAGTTAGAAGAGAACATCTAGCCCAGAGGTTCTTAATCTTTTGAGGGTCATAGATTCCTTTGGCATTCTGGTGAAGCCTAGAGGCTCCTCCAAATAATGTTTTTAAATATAAGAAATAAAATACATACAATTATAAAAGAAACTAACTATATTGAAATGAAGTTATCAAAATATATTTTAAAAGTTTATATTAATAATCTGAGCCTAGCGTTGGCCTAGCAAGGGTGGGCACATGTGTCCTCAAGGCCATAGGTGACCTTTTAAGTCCTTGGGTGTGGCCTTTTGACTGAGTCCAAGTTTCACAGAAGAAATCCTTTTGTTAAGGGGTGTTTGTTCTGTGAAGTCTGGATTCAGTCCAAGGGCCATGTGTGGCCTCGAGGCCACAGTTTCCCCACCCTTGGCTAGACTATTTAGTCTAATCCCCTTCTTTCATGAAACTTTTCTTAACATCACAAAGCTGGATAGTAGCAAAGTCAAGGCTAGAACTCAGGCCTTCTGACTTAGTCACGTTTTATTCCATCACACGACATTCATAGACCTATAATATTGTGTTCTATTAATCTCCAACTTGACAATTACAGTTCAAGTTACCTCAAGATAAAAAGGAGATTGTCAAAAAGTGACTGTTCATAATTGAAAAAAAACAAACTCTAAGTATTGATTAATGAGGAAAAGGATTAATCATATGACATGATTTGATTAAATAAAAAATTTAAACTACCTATACATATTAATTAGGAGAGAATTTTGCTTTGGGAATAACACAGTCTCAGTAGTATGGTAGATATGTAAACATTGGAGTGGGTATGTCCAAGGAACATAAATGCCATGATCTCATTAGGAACTAAGTTCCTCAGAAACTGATTCATGAAATCATCAGGTGACAGTGTTATTCCACTACAGACTTTAGTTAGATAAATATGTTTTTCACACATTTAATTTTAAAGCTGCAATGAAGGTCTCAGGAAGGGCTGACACAGACTGGAGCCCAACATAGTAATTCAAGTTAAGAATTCAAGTTAAAAAGTGCTAATTAAATACTTATCAATTGTCAAGTACTGGTCTAAGTGCTGGGGATAAAAATGAAAAGACAGACAATTCTTGCCATCAAAGATTTTACATTCTAACAGGGGAAGACAACACAAAAAAGAAAGATGAAAAACAGGAGAGAGAAGGTATGATAAAGAATTCCGGAGAGGTAGGAGCAGGTCAGGGAGAGGAGTAAAAAGGAAGCATGGCAGCTAGGTGGCACAGTGGGTACAGGGCTGGGGTTGGAGTCTGGAAGCCTCATCTTCCTGACATTTATTAGCTCTGTGACCCTGTGCAAGTCACCCAACCCTGTTTGTCTCAGCTTCTTCATCTGTAAAATAAACTGGAGAAGTAAATGGCAAATCACTCCAGTATCTTTGCTGAGAAAACCCCAAATGGGATCACAAAGAGTCAGACACAGCTGAAAATGACTCAAAAATAACAACAACCACGAAATGGTGAGCCTGGGCACTTCCTCAAAATGGAGGTTCAGGAAGGAACTCATCAGGGGGAGGAGGGAGCAGAAAGAGTACAGGGATCTTCCAGGGTGAGAAGGCAGCTGGAGAACGAATGGTAGAGAAGTCCAGAGCATCAGGAGAGGAGCAAAGGAAAGATGGAGTCAGAAAAATAGAGGAAAAGAAAACATGAGCCATATCTACATCATCAGGTCCCCTAAGAAAAGAGATTCCTTATTGCCTCAGATGTTCTTCTCCAGAAATGATTTTGTATTTATTTTCTACATGTTTATATTAAACATATCTTAGGGGTGTGTGTGTGGGGGGGGGGTTGCTTCCTAAGCCATTTCACATAGTGACAGAATATCATCACAGATGATGAGGCTTTAATGCATAAGTAATACGTCCTGATCTCTTTATCTCTCCCTCCCAGTACGATGAAAGCTCCTGGAGAGCTTTGACTGTTTTGATTTTGTTTTTCTATCCCTAGCTCTTAGCATAGCATCTGACCCATGGTGGGTGCTTTCAAGGCCATGCCCCATCTGCAGGCTCCTCCTGGAACATCCATTTTTCCTGCAGCCTTCTCACCCTAAAACATCCTATGCTATGCTGGTCCCCTTCTCTCATGACTGCATTCCTACTGGAACCTCCATTTTGTGGAAGGGCCCAAGTCAGCCAACTCTCCATCACACCTTTGCTGTGTTTCTGAGTTTCTAGACTTTAAAAACCTCTCACCCTTATGGGTAACTTCGCCATCACCCCTCTTTCTAGTTCTTTTGTCCTTTTGTCCTTTTGCGTGCTTCCCTCATTAGATTGTAAGCTCTTTGAAGGCAGAAGGGTGTCTTTCTTTTTGCTTGTAGTCTTATCCCCAGCACTCAGCATGGTGCCTAGCATACAGTATGCACTTAATAAACACTTGTCAAATTTAACCTAAATAGATGTAGGAGACTTTCCCTTTCGGTTTTGGGAGGAAGGCTTGCTACAAGAAAGACTTACTATAGGAGGAAAGCCTCCTAGGAGACTTTCTACAATATTTGTTAGTTCCTCTGCTGAGACACTTGAGCCTTCCTTGCTTCTTCAGTTGGCAAGTTTTTAACATCCTTTCCATTGGCTAGTTTGCAATGCTGTGTGGAAAAGCCAGCATATGGAGCTTAGAGAGTATTTGAGATTTACAAGGTAGGTGATGATTTGATCTCATGTTAGTAAACTAATAATATTTAAACTTTTGAGTATGTGAATCTATACACTGACAATTTTCTAAGAAACAATGACCACGCAAAACATGGAAACTGCTATTGAAACTGTCTCCAAGTTAGGGAAATTACATTTAGGGGATTGTGAGACCTGTAAAACATAATCCAACCCATGCCTTTTCATTTCCTACTGGATTTTCAGTTTTGCTCAGTTGAGTGTGCCAAAATTAAAATGCCCCCAATGAGATCTGACAGGGAAATTCTGCCAGTTTGGCCGTTGGAGCTGATGACAAGGCATTGATTTGCTACAGATTTTAATGTTAGAGCAACTGCTGTTTATTTCATCTGTTTCTCGAAGGCACTTTCTGTGAAAACATCCTGTCTGCAACCCTGGGGACATTTGGTTCAACTTGCATTTGTTAAAGAACTGTCAGCTACCCCTTATTTGAGCTGACAAAAAAATTAGGATTCTGACCATGAAACTTTCTTAATTACCTCCTTTTTGCTTTTCCATGCCTTCCATGGAATGACCTTCAGCCTGAAAAGTTCAACCAGAAAGTCATTGTTAATTACTGCCATTGCTTTTCCTCACTGATCTGTAATACACAGAAAGGACCAGATGTAACCCAGTCAAATGCATTACAGATTTGCTACCTGCTTCTTTTAAAGGGCACCTCTGTCAATTTCACTGCCATTACCATCCCTTCATGCTCATTAAAACCCCAACTTTTATAGCTTTCTGGAGGCTTTTTTTTTCTTGTTATACAATGTGAGTAAGGAATAATAACCTTTAAACTCTATTACCACATTCTTAACAAGTATTACAAAGAAGGGAAAATAAGGTAAGAAGCAAAGGCTGACACAAGGTTATTTTAATACTTAGCTAATTCTTTGACCCAATATAAGCTGGCTCCTAAAAACCTCTTTCTTAATGTCTTAGCAATGTCAAGCATGTGCTGGCATGATCTAAAATGCTTAAGTGGATGAACTTGAAGAGTGTGTTGGCAGTTTGCAGAGTGTATTTAAAAGAAAGGAAGAAAAAGAAATAAAGGAAAAAAGAAAGGAGGGAAGAAAGGAAAGAAGGAAAAATGAAGAAAGGAAGGAAAGAATGAAAGAAAAAAGGAAGAAAAGGAAGGAAAAAAGAAAGGAAAAAGGTAGGAAGAAAGGAAAGAAGGAAGGAAAGAATGAAAGAAAGGAAAGAAAGAAGGAAAACTCTCTTTTTTAACTGTTACAATCTCTGGCTTAACTCAGGGTCATGGTCAAACTAAGCCTTCAGAGCGTAAGGGAAATTTTTCTTGTTGCAAGCTAATGGTGGAGAAAAATAATATATTATATTGAATATCGAAATAATCTCTTCTACCCTATCAAATTGAAATCCTCTACTATTCTAAGATTCTTTTTTTTGCAAGAGCTTTTTCCAAACATTTTCCAAACACACTCCAGTTCCAATATCCGCTTATTACACAGAGACTGAAATTATAATGAAGGCACCAATACTTAGAAAATGGAGGTAGATTACCAATTCTCTCACCCTTTTGAATTTCTAGCCACTTTGGAGAAGAGATTTACTGCTACTGTTGAGTCCCTCAGGCAGAACTTGCAATAATACTTAGGTAAGTCAGACTAAGCCACATCAGATATAAACCCAAGAGAGTATATGTACCTACATGTTTTTCTGCAGGTACAATTCAAGGGATGTTTTATCACATTACTGTTTATGAATATGCATGTCTTAACACCAACAATTCTGCTTTCCATATCATGTAGATATTTATTTTGTGGTAAGTTTTTGTGAGTATTTTGGCGAATGTTCAAACCCTTGGTTGAATGGCATAGACCAGAGGTGGGCAACCTGCAGCCTTAAGGCCACACATGGCCTTCTAGATCCTTAAGTGTGGCCTTTTGACTGAATCCAAATTTTACAGCATGGGATTCAGTCAAAAGGCTGCACTTAAGGATCTACAAGGCCAAGTGTGGCCTTAAGGCCATAGGTTCCCCACTCCTGGCATAGACAGAGGATGCAACTTACAAATGAGGGGATGGGAAGTCTTCTAAACTTTGGCACTAAACTAGTGCACACAGATACCTTGTCCTGCCTTTGCCCTCAACTGCTAACCTGATGATTAATGCGCATTTTGTAGGTTTTAGGTTGCTAATTTCTTAATGAGGTCAATTTCTTATTTCTTGACTAGTACAGAGGGAAGAGCACATCAAAAATGCTAGGTGGATTCTCTCCTGTTTACTTTCTTTCTCATTGTTCTTTCCACTTAGAACTTGTTTGAATAGACCTGTATCTCCTTCATTCTGCATCATGATTGAAGTTATTTAGCGTTTGCTGAGAATGAATCTGTTTATTCTTCTTGCTCAAATTAACTCCATAATTAGAAATTAGGAATCTTTGAATTTTAGATGTAGGAAGGGACTATAGAAATCATTTGATGATAGGATAATAGACTCATCCATGAGAGACAAAGTGACTTGCTAAGGATCATAACCTTAGCAGTGGTGCTCAGGTAGGTCACTATAATTCCAATCCAACTTTGCTTTCACTCTGCCTCATTAATTTGTAGAACCAATTTAAGAAAAAAACACTAACTACATCTAAATGTAAATAATACATTTATATCATGTTTTGCTGTTTATAAAGAGCTTTCCTTCCAACAACCTTGTAAGATCAGTAGTAACAAGTATTATTCCTATTTTACTGAGGAGGAAACTGAACCTCAGAGATATTCAGTTATCTGATTATATGGTAACATGGCTAGTTAGTGACCCATTATTAGCAAGTGTTATGGAAATGAGAGCAAGACCACTTGGAAGCTGGCTTACTGGTCTTGGCAGTTTAGAGATATTCAGGGAATAAGATTATCATGCTTTGCAATGGAGCAATTCTGTACTCTCTAAGTTTGTTTTCTTTTGTTCTTTTCTCCGTGGATGATATGAAAGTCCTCTAGAAAAACAAACAAACAAATAGTCTCCTCAGTTGCACTAAGGGAAGAGAAAGGAGCTATTCACAGACTGGTGGTTATAGTAAAGAGAGCCACAGAAAGGTTACTTGGTAGTTCAATAGGGTTGACAAAGAGTAGTGAGTGAGTGGGTAAAACAGAAAACACAGAGAATCTTGAGGGTATGGACACAAGGACTTAGTCCCTTTTTCAGGAATTCTGTTTTTCCAAAGGGGCTACTTGAGAGAGATCTCTAGATGAGGATTAAAAAAAATGATGCCTTTCTTGCCTCTTTGGAGGATGAAAGTGAGTTCATGTACCTGTGGGCTGGCATTGCTTCACAGCTGGCACTGGCCTAGTGATGAGAGACAATTCTAACAGAAGCAATGGGGTATAGGAGATAGAATGCTAAATTGAGAGTCAAAGGATTTGAGTTTGAATCTCAACTCACTGCTCTGTGATCTAGAGGCAAATCACTGAAACTCTTCAAGCCTCAATTTCCTCATCCAGTTTCAGTCTCTACGCAATGAGAGATATTGGAACTGGAGTGTGATTGGACAATGTGAAGCTCTTGCAAAAAAGAATCTCAGAAGAGGATTTCAATTTGATAAGGTGGAAGAGACCATTTCCAATATTTCCTTCCTTTGGAATATAATGTGTTATTTTTCTCCACCATTAGCTTGTAAAATTTCCCTCACACTCGGAAAATTTAGTTTGACCATGACCTGAGTTAAGCAAGTGATTGTAACAATTGGAAAAGAGAGCTTTCTTTCCTTCCTTCTTTCCTTCCTTCCTTTTCCCTTTCCTCCTTTCCTTCTTTCCTTCCTTCCTTCCTTCCTTCCTTCCTTCCTTCCTTCCTTCCTTCCTTCCTTCCTTCCTTCTCTCCTGCCTTTTTCCTTTCTTCATCTACCCATTATCTAGTTCTGCCTTCTTAAACCAAGCAGAACACACCTAATCCCTCTTCCAAAGATTTAGTAGTACAGTGGAAATAGAACTGGATTTGAAGTCAGAAGATCTGGGTTTGAATCCTACCTCTGCCAGGTTGTAACCTATGTGACTCAAGGCAAGTCACTTAACCTCACCGAGCCTTAGTTTCCTTACCTATAAAATGGAAAGGTGGGCTATGTAGTCTCTAAAGTCCCTTTTAGCTCTAAGCCTATGATCTCATGAGTTAGACAACAACCCTTCAAATCTCTGAAAACAGATATTATGTCTTATCTAAGTCTTCTCTTCTCCTATCCCTTCAATACCTCTTCATATAGTACTGTGTATGTGAAACTTAGGCTCTGTCCTCACAGTTGAAAAGTACTGTGCCAATACAAGGTCATATTGGTTCTTTTGGCTGTCTTTAGTTTACTTATAGTCCCACTTGTTTGATCATATCAATTATGTAGAAATCGGCTGTTGAGACAGGTTTGTATCCCATAACCAATTGTTCCACTGATCCAGTTCTGCCAAACACATGTTGTTTTAATCAGTAAACACAGCTAAAGAAACAAAAGTGCAAGTCAGCTTTTGATTTTAAGGTAAGATGTTTGAAGGTGATTTAAGGTTGCCATATTTTTGGTGATGTAATAAAAATAATAACAGCTCCCATTTATATATCACTTCAAAGTTGACAAAGCATTTTCCTTATTTACAATAACTATTTGAAGGAGGTAGTAATTAGAATAGAATCTGTGGGACTCATTAATAGGTAAAGTGCCCACACAGGGAAAAACTGGCAGAAACCTTTTTAGTGAAAAATGCATTTTCTTGCAATACTTCAACTTTGTTACTTTTTCAGGGGCGATTATTTCATTGCTATAGGCATCCTTTCCTCTGCCTCCCCAGTCCTCTCCTCTCCCCCCAACACTAACGAAGAACTCAAGCCCTCCACAACTCTGTAGATTGTCCTTGAGAGTTATTGTGTCTGAAAAATTCATCATTCTGGGACTAATGTGGTAGTGAGCATCTTCAAACTTCCCTTAGCTGGTCCTTAGGCCACAGAAATACAATCTATCATTGGGCCTGCATTCAAAGCCTTTCAGGTTGGTGTGATCAGCCTAGCAGAGCTTATACTCTGCTGACAGTGTTACTTCCGAGCCACAATGAGGCATCAGAGCAGGGTTAGGAGATTATCTTTTAAGTACCTAAATAACACCTACAACATTTCCTTAGACATTAGTTGTTTCATCTTGCTTCAGGTCATTACAAAGCACAGTAATCAGATTTTAATAACTATATTTGAGAATAAAATAACCAACTTACTATTTATATATATGTGTGTGAGCTATTGTAATTTTTATTATATCACCATAATTTAAAAGAAATTTCGTTGAGATGTCCTATATCTCCCTGTCATTACGTTATGATAGTCAATCAACTGGCATTTATTAAGTGACTACTATCTATCTGCCAGGCATCATACTAGGTGCTGAGGATACAAAAAAAGACCAAAAAAGCCCTCTTAAAATAAAAAAAACTCAACCAGGCTCTCAGAGAGCTTATCTACTAATGGGGAGATAATATGTAAAGAGCAAAGTGCACACAAGACATGCACAGCATGAACTAGAGATAAAAACAGAGAGGAAAGCATTAGTTTAGGCTTAGTATTATTGATGGATATCCCATAACAATGCTTGCATACTTCATTATTTTCTGTAAGTAGCCAAATAAAGTCAGATGGACACCAGATTTAATTTGGATAAATATATACTTATTTAGAATATAGCAAGCAGTGAATTATATACTCTAGAGGTAAGCAAACTATGACTCCCTCCCCCCCCCCCCGCCAGATCTAGCCTGCCACCTGATTTTGTATGGCCAATGAGCTAAGAATAATTAATAAATTTAATTAATTTAAAGTAAATGTTTTAAATAATTTTAAATGTAAATTTAAATGTAAAAATGTAAAAACCATTCTAGGAGAAAGATGGGTATAGGTTGTGAACCAAATTGTGGGCTAGAGTTTGCCAACCCTTGCAAAAAACTAGGGTAATTTTAGACAGTTGAATCTAATCTTTGATTGATATATTGGAAAACGTGGTTTAAAGAAAACTCTGCTTTGCTCCAAGTCAGAAAGGCTGACCCCACACATAATTTGAAAAACAAACTTATTTTTGTTTAATTAGGAACACTGATTAACATAGGTGTCAGTTAATTTAACTATCAACCTTAAAGTTTTAAATACAACCTAAAGGATTGAAAAGGCATAGGAAACTGAAAAAAAAAATGAGACAAGCACATTTCTATTGTGTGACAGTCACTCTTTTTTAGAACTTGGAAGAGCTGTTTGGTACAAGTCATGATAGATTGCATTTACAGCAGACTTAAGAGTTTTATGAAGTATTTAATTACACAATTTTATTTTAATTTCACAATAACCCTGGGCAGGGGTATTGCATTTATTATTATCCCCATCTTAAAGATGAGGAAACTGAGGCTCAGAGTGCTTAGTTGCTTGCCCATGGTCACATAGCTAGGAAATGTCAGCCCCTCTAAGCCTGACGTTCTTTTCACTGTTCCGTGTAACCTCTCAGAGGAATCCACGTTCACCTATATGAACTCTTGTCTTTCATCCACATTCTTGCTTTCAGCCTTTAGGAGAGTCATTGCAACAGCCAGCCCATTCTTTGTGCAGCTTGAGCAAGAAGGATATACCTGTTCTTTCTTGTCTCAGTTATACCACACCTTCCTTTTAGACAAGAATGGTTGGTTCACCCACAGCCTTGTGTGTGTGTGTGTTTGGAGGGGTTGAGGGAGAGTGCTCCTACCCCACCCCAACTCAACTCCGGGAATCTTTTGGGTAGTATAAGGTAAAGGAGATCTTAACTTTAGGGGATACTTTAAAGTTGGTGGTTAGAATTAACTGACATCCATGTTAATCAGTATCATTAATAATTAAATTATTTGAAACTTAAATTGTGTATAGCGGCACTGTTTCTGACCTGTAGAGAGATGGGATTTACTGAGTATACAATTTCATCCAAAGCATCTTTTTGGAGCCCTTGCCCCAGGCCTTTGCTCCCTGACAGGAGTGGGAGGGGTGCTCAATGACTCTCTTCTTTGTGCTGTTCATCTAGAAAGACATAAGGGAGCAAGAGAAGATTGTACCAGGCAAAAATACAAATAAATGGTAATGAAGAAGCTACTGTATGTGGTAGCAATAGAACAATGATGAATTATATGGTTGAAGGCAATATGACCTTGTGTCTGAGCACAAGTCTAGAAGCCAGACTCTGAATTCCAACTACAGATTCATGGGTGACCTGTGGAAACCATTTGATCTTTTGATGTCAGTTTCCTAGCCTACAAAAGAGGCAATGAAATGGACAGAAATATTATGTGGAATACACTATTAATGACTTAAAGGACCTTGAAAATATATAGATCTATAAAATTTTACATTCTGTATGCTGGTTATATATGCCATTTGGATTTTTGTTCTTGGGTGAGAGTTGGAGAAGAACCTAATTTCTTCAGGAAACCATGAAGCCACATGCCAGAGGAACCTGTGGGGGAAAATAGATCATTTTTCAAAGTTTCTATCCTATACCACTTAAAAATTTGTTATTAGCCCTCTCAACTTCTAGAAATTATTTTGTATTGTTTTCATTTATTTATTTAGTTGTATACATGTTAGATCTCTCCCCAACCCACCCCCAGCAGAATTTAAATTCCTTGAGGACAAGAACTGTGTGTGTATGTATGTATATATATGTGTGTATATATCTGCATATATATATATACACACACACATATACATACATACACACACAGCATGCCTTATATAGTAGGTTGCTTAATAAATGGTATATAGAATTGAATTGAACTGAATTAAGATATCAGGCACTCCAGTAAGACAACCTAATAGATAGTTCCATCCAGAACAGAAAGATAGTGATAGCTCCAACAGAAATAGGAAAATTTCAAAGAGGGGAGGGTTGGGAGGAAAGATAACACCCATTAAAGGTATGATTGTAAAAGGAGGCAGGTAGGTAGAATGTTTAAGTACTGTAATGGTACCCGGGGAATAATAAAAGATAGAGTAAGTAAATCTTTCAGCGCATTGGCTAGGTCCTCTATTGAAGATTTGCAGAAGGACTCAAACAAAGTCTTACAAGGTAATTTGAATAGGTTGCAATCTGTACCAATGGAGGGGGTCCTGACAATGTTGAGATCATGCATCCATTGAAATATTAAAGTCCAAAACCATAATCAACTTTTCACTGGCTTTTTAGAACACTGAATTAGAGTTTTTAAACTGAGAGTGACCTTAAATAATATGCATTCTAATTTTCCTCCACAGCTTTAAGCATCTGACTGCAAAGAACCTTTAGCACATGTCCAAAATGGAACTATGTTTTTTTTTACTGCAAGTCCTTCCTTTCTCCAAACTTTTCTGTTTCCCCTGAGGGTACCACCATCCTTCTAGCTAGGCTCCTGACCTCAGCATCATTCTTCACTCTTCCCTTTCTCTTCAATCCCATACAGAATCAGTTGCCAAGTCTTGTTGATTCTACCTCCGCAATATCTCTCCCATATGTCTCCTCTCCACTCATACAACTACAACTTTAGTGCAAGGCTTCATCATCTCTCTTTTACTATTGAAAAGGCCTCCTAATTATCTTCTCTGCTTCTCCTCTCTCCCCTCTTCACCCATTCTTCACAAAGTTGCCAAAATCATAACCCTATTCTCATACCACACATCAGCAATGACTCTTTAGGGCCACTAGATTAAATGCAAAATCCTCAGCTTAGCATTTAAAGTCCTCCATAGTCTATGCCTCAGCTACCTTTTCAGTCTTATGCCATATTATTCTGTTCTGTGCATTCTGTGCTTTAATCAAGCTAGCCTACTATTTCCCATTCACAATAAGTTCACTTACTGTACCCTCATTCTCATACTTCTGAATTCTTCTGCCTTTATGCAGAACATGGGGGTTTTGTCTTCTCTAGCTGTCTTCAAAGATCAGCTCAGGTGCCACCTCCTCTACAAGACTTTCTCTGATCTCCTCAAATATTATTGTTTTCTCCTTCATATAATTACTGTGTATTTACATATTCACATGCATGGTCTATTCACACATACCAACACCCCACTGAATATAAGACTCTCGAAGGCAAGAACTATTTTATATTTCTCTTTGTCTCCCAAGTGTCTACAGTAGTGCCTTGTAGATGGTAGAGTATTACAGTTTAGAGCCAATGGCCTTCACATGTATCTGTATGGGTTTGGGGTGTGTACCCTAATCAACAACCACACCAAAGTCCCACCCCTTAGCCTGCTCCTTGGACTGATTATCTTATTTATTCCCATTCTAGTTTTAAGGCAAAAGGCATATTCTTATATTTCCTCATTAATTACTAAAATTACAGCTTACATTAATTAATCAATTCTCTCCAAGCCCCCATGCCAGTTTATTAAATAATATTTATTAAGCAGGAGAAATTTCTTTTCACATAAGCTTTTGCTCACCTTTTTTTTTTGTCTTTTAACCCTCCCACCAATAACCTAGGCTTAAATAAATATCAAGGTTATTGGCATATAACTTATTAACAGTGTACTCACACATTCAAATAAATCTATGATCTCAGCAATTTATGTGTTCCTTTCAGCAATGCAAATTGAATCCATTCATTCCTGCCCATCCTGTGTAGCTCTTATCCAAGTCCTCTCATTATTTTTGTTATTTGTTTTTCATAGTATAACAAACAATAAAACAATGAACTAAATATTTATGATAAATCAACTATAAGAAAAGTCACAGCCAGAGTCACTTTTAAACACCACCACTATTGCTGCCTTCTCTTTGGTTCTGGAAATGCAGTCTTACCATTCATCTCTCTTATGATGGCAACTAGTTTCTTCAGAATTCTCTTTACTGATTGTTCATAAGAGTTAAATTCAGTATCTAATAAAAAGAAATTATCTAAGTCCTTTATCTTTTTGCTTCACCCCATCTCTCCCTCCAGAAAATTAAGTTACTTAACCTTTAAGTGCTTTGGTAGCTCTTTAAGACTATAAGTTGCCAAGAAGATGTCTGTCTGCATCTGTGCAGGGAATTTCCTTATCCAGGAGTTCCTACTAATGAAATCATAGTCTCAGTTTACCTCCTATGCCTAACTATACAGCAGGTTCTATAAAAAAACAACAACTACAACAACAATAATAAAACAAAACTAGGGCAATAAGTGGACTACAAATTTAATATGATTAGAGAATGTGATATGGCATCCAAAAATTAGGCTAGATATTTTTTAAAGTATAGTGTTTCTAAGGAAGGAGGTAATGTCTTCAATTGTTTCAGTTGTGTCCTACTCTTTGTGACCCCATTTGGGATTTTCCTGGGAAAGATGTGGAAGTGTTTTACAATGTCCTTCTCCAGATCATTTTAAAGATAAGGAAACTGAGATATACAGGATTAAGTGACTTGCCCAGGGTCACACAGCTAGTAAGTATCTGAGGCTGGATTTGAACTCAGGAAGATGAGTCTTCCTGACTCCAGGTTCAGCATATTATCTATTGAGCTACCTGGCTACACACACACACACACACACACACACACACACACACACACACACACATCTATGTGTATTTATTAATTGTATTTCAGTGTAATTGCTTTTCTTTGTAATCCTACATATTTTATTTTGTGGCACATTATTCTGAGGCTTCACCAGACTGCTAAAAGCCCACAAGGCAAAAGAAACGGAGGATGCTTGACCTAGATGGTGTCTGAAAAGGAAAAGTTTAAGAATTAAGTCACTGCCCATGTCACCCTCACCTTCCAACCCCACTCCCCTGGGACAACATAGTTATTTTCATCCCTCACTAGTTGGAATCATACAGAACCCAGCCACCATAACATGGCTCTTGAAGTTAGTGTATTTGAACTCTCATTATGTCTATGACAGGTAGCTTCCTATTTAAGAATAACAGGCTACAGTTTGCATTTTATTTCTTCTTCTTACATCTGAATGAGAAGCTATTTATTAACCACATTTTACCTTACATCATTTGAGAAAATAAGAAGGACATCATGTTTCCATTAAAGCCTAAGATGCTCAACCATAAGTAGATTGCTACTCCTTACATGGCATTGTAGTTCTTTGAGGACAAAAGGTGAGTTAATGTGTTCTTCCTTTCCTCTGCCGGTCTAAAAGCAACCATATTAAAATATAGTTCACCAGCATTACTCATGCAGACATAGGCAGGTTTCATTACGTTTCCTGAATTTCACTAAAAGCCTGATATAATTACATCAGCCTAGTGGCTTGTTAAGAATATCCAGCAAACTGATCATGGAATCAGAAATGAGATTTTCTGGTTCACTGTTCTTTTCTCTAGACTATACTGGTTTAAGAAGATTGGAAGGTGTGGAGAACATAGTCTGGACTTTGAAAATGGCTGAATTTAAAATCGAGGAATTGAATGAATGAAAGAAAAAAGTGTTTATTAAGTATTTACTATGTGTAATTATTAAGCATTTTTGCTAATTGCCAGGGAAATAAATACAAAAGAGAAAACAGTTCCTGTCCTCAAGGAGCTTACATTTCTGTTCCTGTCAGTCACCTATCACCATCAGGTCTCCCAGGTTCTTTATCAGTATTATCCTGACTCCTCACTCCCCTTCACCTCATATTTCTAATTAGCTGCCGAAACTTGACATTTCTGCCTATACAAGAACTCTTTCATCTGACCTCTCATCTCCCCTTAAACATTTACTACCTTAGTTCAGACTCTCATTATCTTTTTCCTACATTATTGCCACAGACTCTTAATTTGGTCTCCCTGCTTTGAGTATCTCACCACTACAATCCATCCTAATGTTGCTACCAAAGTAATTTTCCTAAAGTGAAGAGCTAATCTTACAACTTCCCTATTTCCCCAATTTCCCCTTGCCTCTAAGATTAATAAAACAAACAAAACCCTCTTGTTTAGCTTTTAAAGCCCCACACAAACCAGCCTCAACCTGTCTTCCCTTCCCTCATTCTGATCTAGCCCAATTGGCCTTCCATCTGTTTCTCATTCACAGCATCCCATCTCTTCTCTGTGAGCCTTCGAGTTGGCTGTCTTCCATGTTTTACCTGTGACCTGGAGAGTCACTGTCATCCTCTAAGAGGCAGCTGAAGGATCATTTTTTGCATGAAGCCTCTCCTGATCCCTCCTATTGATTGTGCCCTTCCTTCTAACCTATCTTGATTTTCATGTACTTATTTGTATTTATGCTGTATAATTTAAAAGTGCTACTTGCAAGTAGCAATTTTTTCACTCTTTATACTGGTCTCCTCATTGCACATTACTGTTGTCATTCAATCATGTCATACTCTTCACGACCCAGTGACCCATTCTGTCCATGGGATTTTCTTGGCAAAGATATTGGACTGGTCTGCCATTTACTTCTCCAGTGGAGTAAGGCAAACAGAGGTTAAGTACTTGCCCAGGGCCACACAGCTGGTAAGTGTCTGAGGGCAGATTTGAATTCAGGAAGAGTCTTCCTGACTCTAGCCCTGACACATCCACTGTGCCACCTAGCTGCCTCCTTCCTGGCACATGGTAGATGTGTAATAAATGTTTTTTGACTGATGGATACATTCGAATGGGTATTTATAAGCAGTGGCCAAAGAGGGATATTTTGGTTCAGAAAGTTACAAGAATGGTGAGTGGAGCCATAGAAGAGTAGATTGAAACGCCCCTGCCAGTATCAGTGTCAGTGTTGATTTGATGATGGTTCTTAAGTTGGAAAGCTCATCTTTGTGGCAAGGAAACTGGTGAGAAGATAGCCAGGTGGTAAAGTGAAGGACTGCTAGGATCACTGCATGAGGTGCTCAACTCTCAGAAGACCAAGGCCTGCAGAGAGGGAGACCTGGAGCTGAGCAGAAAGAATGAATTCATCCAGGGCATGCTCACTGGGCCAGGTATCAAGGAAGATAGTAAGAATTTAGCTAGGGAGTGGCAATTGTAATGAGTGCCATTTATAGCTCACACTGCTCCCCAAGGATAGCAACAGGAGTTCTGGGAATTGGAATAATGAGACCTGAGCTCTAATTCTATCTCACACATTTACTATCTACAGGATTTTGAGCAAGTCACTTAACCTCTTTGAGCCTCAGTTTTTCCATCTGTACAATGGAACCAATAATAACTGCAATATCTGAGGCTTTTGTAAGGATTAAATGAAACTGTATATAAAGGACTTTGCAAACCTGAAAGTGTTATATAAATACCAGCATTTTTATAATTGTTGATACTATTACTTCCTGCTTCTAAGCTCCCCAACAGACAGCTGAAATTGGGAATTCAGAGTTGCCTAATTGGACATGTACAGAGGCAGAAAGCCTTTCTTCTAAGCAAAGTAATGTAAAAGAGTGGGGGTATCTTACATTAAAACAGAAAACTCAATTTCAGATAAGCAATCTTTATTTTTTAAAAAAGTGTGTGTGTGTGTGTGTGTGTGTGTGTGTGTGTGTGTGTGTGTGTGTGTTTGATGGATGGAAGTGGGTGGGTAGGTGGGGAAAGAATTTTGGCACTCACCAATAGTTAATGTCTATTAAAGCGTCTAAAAAGAAAATCCTCTTTTTCTAGTACACCAACTAGCAGTGCCTGACTCATCATTGACTAGCTCCCATAATCACTGATTTTAAAATATTTACAGTTTTGGTTTTTTGTTTTGTTTTGTTTCGTTTTCACAAAGTAGAGGTGTAGCACAAAATGTTTATACATTTTTCATTCAAGAACACTTTCTGGGACTCTTGTTGCTTTTGATTTGTTTATCTTTTTGTTTGGAAACCCTAATTGATTCCCACTTTGCCCCACTTCCCACTTTCTGCTATTCTCTATTTATTTCTTTTTAAATTAAAGGACAAATGGGAGCAAACTTTCTGAGTCCTTTTTGTTTGAACATTTGATTTCATTGGCCAAGAAAGCTCAATGTTAGGGTGAAATGGAGCTGAACTTATGACAGGAGATTCAGTGTCTGGGTTTCTTGAAGAGGAACTAAGTGGGCATACTGGCCAGGATGTTTTGCCAATTTCATTAGATGTGCTGGGAGGAGGCCTGGCTGAACAGAGTAAGAGAGAAGAACCCAAGCATCTGTGGGCAGCTCTTCTCTCAGTGTCCTCATTAACAGTCACCAGGAGAAGACACAGGGGTTGGCCATAGGTCCAGCCACTTCTAAACATGCAAATAAAGAAGGCTTGCAGAAAGGCCTACTTTTCTATTGTGGTCACACCTGGAAGCCCTGGGTAGCTTTGGTGTGAATCCTCACATGGATTCCCCACTGGATAAATCTTCTATGCTTATTTATCTGAAATGTTCTTCAACTCGAACTTGGTAGCAATGTGTTTTCATTTTTAAGTATGAATTTTTCTTTTAAGTGAGAAAAATGATGAGAAGAAATAGAAAGGGAAGGACCAATGTTTAGTGGAAAGAGTACTTACTAAATTCAGAGGAGATGGGTTCAATTTCCATGTCTGATTCCAGCCAGTGTGAAATTGGGCAAACCAATTAACCTGCTTTGGATGAAAGGATCTCCACTCCCTGGGTACAGCTGAAAAGACAGAACAAGACCAAGTCATATAGTTTTAAAGATATAGCCTGGTCTGGCCATGAAGCCAGTGTAAAAGGGCTGCTCCCTCTCACGTAGTAGGCGAATACAGGATGTTTTCTCCCATAAGCAGGTCCCTGACATTTCTCACATGGGTGCCTTCATCTTAGGTGATCTGGGCATAAACAAAGCTGGGTTATGTTATTATTACTAGTCATGTAATCTTAGGCAGAAATCACTTCTCTGTGTGTTTTTTTTCTTTCACTTATAAAATAAAGAAGTTGGGCTGTGAATCCTTTTGGCCCTTCCTGAAAAAAAAAAAGTAGGAGTGGGCAAGGCAGGCTTGCCTTGTAAATCCAGCTTACTTTCTTTACTCGTTTATCCATGATCTTGGGGCCGAAGTAATTAGTAAAGTATTATTGCAGTACCTTATTCCAGTATGGCATAGAAGATGTAATAGGTCCTCAGAATCAGAACACTTGTATTCAAATCTCACCACCCATATTGGCTAGGTGCTCCAGGTAAGTCACTTAGCCTCTCACTTCCCTAAGCACCTCTCTAGTAGTATGCTACAGAAAAGGCATTTGCTTGTATTGGTAGATGAAATTTCTTCATCTGGAAATTTGCTTCGTCATTGCAGATCACAGCCCATCTAAAATGTAATGTGTCAGAGAGTTGCCTGAGGCTTATCAATCTGTCTTCTTATACAACAATAATAATAAAAATAATAATAACTGACAAAAATCTATTCAGAAAAGTTCTTTGTATATATTATCTCAATAGATTCTTGTCACAACCCTGTGAATTAGGTTCTATCAGTATTCCTCATTTTACAGATAAGAAAACTGAGGCTGAAAAAACTTTATGGGAGTAGACATTAATGGAAGGAGGGATACAAGGGCCTCTGTGCTTTAGCACAGTGGAAACCATAGTACTTTCATTAGATCTAATAAATGTTATAATCTAGGCCTGCACAAACTGCAGCCTGCCAAAGGATTTTGGATGGCCCATGAAAAATGTAGAGGAAAATATTCTTTGTATGTAGAGGAAATCCTTTGGCATGCCACAAGCAGCCCATGGGCCACAGGTCGTGCAGGCCTGTTATAATCTATCTATCCATAAAAATTGTCAGGTCTCTGCAGTCCAGAAGCTTCAAAGATGGTTAATACTTCCAAAGAGTTATCTTTCAATTATGCTTATAGGAGATTCATAAATAGTCATGTGTAGTTTTTTTTTTAAGGGACAAAGTTAAAAGGGCATACATGGAGATGAATGAATGATACATGCAGTGCATTATCACAGAGGCAAGACAGCTCACCCACCATTAGCTTCCTTTTACTTAGCAACCTCCATAGATGCTGGATTGCATCATGGCTCTCTAGGCTATTGTTGTTCCTAGGTAAAGGCTAGGTAAAAAATGAGGCAAAAATGGCCTCTTTTACCTAGTCAAAAAAAAAAATCAACCTGGGAGAGGAAGACCCTCAGGGTTTCTGACCAAAACTTCATTCTCAAAGAGGACTGTGACATTGGGAAGGTGATATCATGACTTGCAAGTGAATTGGATTTAAGTGAGTGCAAAGTCACCAGCCTTACTCTCTCCTTCAGAGCCATCCCAGTCTTGTGGCAAGATATAGATCAGGATGGCTAGAGATGGCCCAGAATGCAATGGGAGACCTTGGCTTTTGTAAGCTAAAGTCTTTCCCATGTCTCAGTTTGTCTGAGGCAACACCCATTCAGTGATTAAGGCTAGGTAAGAAGTGAGGCAAAAAATGGCCTCTTTTGCTTAATCAAAAAAAAAAATGTAGAAGAAGTAGACCCTGAAGGTTCCTGACCAAAACAGAATCAACTGCTATTTACATTTACTCTGAACCATCAGAACCAAAACAATAACCAAGTGAAGCTTGAGCTAGGACTTATTATTGACCAATCAGTGAGAGTCAGAGAGATCCATGTTTAAGGCATGATCCTCAAAAAAAGAAATCTAGCCCATAAACCCTAAGATACCTTTCAAGGTTTCAGCAATCAAAATTTATATTCCTTTGGGCAGATTACCCACAGGTAAGGGTATGATTCCCTATGTGGACAGAGGGAGATTAGGGAGGAAAAGGAGGGAAGGAGAGAGGGAAGGAAGGAAGAAGGGAGGGAAGGAAGGGAGGAAGGAAAGAAAGAAGAAAAGAAGGAAAGGAGGAAGGAAAGAAGGAAGGGAGGAAAGAAGAAAGGAAGGAAGGAAAGAAGGAACTGCATTGCCCCACTGGAAATGGCTAGGTTAAAAATGAGGCAAAAAATGGCCTCTTTTACCTAGTCAAAAAAAAAAAATCAACCTAGGAGGGGAAGACCCTCAGGGTTTCTGACCAAAACAGAAACAATTGCTATTTACATTCACTCTGAGCACTTAATGACAACTCAACCCATTGAGCTCTAAGCTGATTCCCAAGCAAGATGTGTTACATGTCAAGAACATTGCTGATAAATAATGGGGAGGCTTTGGGCAGAGAGCCTATAATAAACATGAAGGCATTGTCTTTGATTGGTTACATTAAATGTGGCCATGTTAACACCTGCTCATGAATGAAAACCATGACTGAACAATTAACCACTGAACTGATGCATGGTGTAATAAAGAGTTAATGGCCACAGAATATAGAAGTTTATGATGTGATTATTTCAAAATATTCTTCTTGGGAAAAGGAAGCAATGAGAAGTAGAGTTTTTAAAAAATTATTGTTTTGTTCCTAATTACATGTGATTATATTGCAGGGTTATGAAAGTGTAACTTAGGGTCCAGAGCTCCATCTCTAGGCTTATGAAAATGAGATTCGATCTTAAGGGGTCATCCCCCATACTATAATCCTTTAGTATGGATTACTCCCACTCAATGGTTTTTTCTTTTTTCTGGGAAGTTAAGAATATTGCTTCTGTCTAGTTTTCCACAAATGTAGGTAAGAGGGACTTGAGTGCAAGCATTCAAGGTAACAACACATATTAGGTACAAGACAATCCTTATTTCATCCAGATGAAATCAAGTAAACATTAAGGACTCACAGTAGTTACAGGCAATCTAAATCATTGTCTTTCCTGTTCATGAATCATACCTTTCCTACAAGAAATCACGCAGTGGCTGGTTCTAAGTGCTCTCTGCCCTACTACCCACCTGAACTGCTGCAATTATTGCTATTTCAATTGAAATGGCAATGTTTCCTTCTCGTAGTTAAATAGACCAGTAAATTTTAATTGCCTCAAAGAAAAAAAAATATAGATGAACTGGACCACAAGTGAACATTAGCCTGAGACTGAAGATGACAGAATAATCCTCCTTTTAAATTTAGTCCCCGCTCCCTGCTCCAAATTTTGGTGACTGTGGGTGGCATGAGTATTTTTCCTAAGTTGGAAATCCACTGCAAAGACCATTTGCAAGATAAGTGCTCCTTGCAAAACCTAGAACACAACACACACTGGCCAGTCTTCAGTGTTCCTCTCACCTTCCTGGGGGCAAACAGGGATAGTTTAATTTGACATAGCTTAAAGATTTGTTTTTAACAAAGCTGTATGTTCTGGTGGAGAAAGCACTGGATTTTAATTTAGAAGACCTCAGTTCAAATCTAGTCTCAGCCACTTACTACTTGGCTGGCAATGGTTAAATTATTTCACCTCTCTGGGACTCAGTTTGCCATGAATACCTTAAGTGGGTTGGAGCTGATTATATATGAGGTCCTTCTAAAATGCTATGCTCTTATGAATTACCAATTGCTATATGTTAAACCATAGATTGAAAGATGAGAAGAAAGAACTGGAGGTCTTTGCAAAAATTACCCAGGTAGGGACTGGTAGGCTAGGTTTAATTTTCATAGCCAGGAGTCACTAAACATGCTCAATTTTTCAGAATTTATGCATAAGGAGTAGGCTTTAAGATGTCTATGTAGCATAACTTGAAGGACATTGGGAGGAGTGCTCCTTTATAGCCCCTTCCCCTAAAAAACCTCAATTTTATGTGTGAAAGTCAACCATTAGAATTCATTCCTTTGGGTAAATGATCCTCTTACAAGAGCCATCTTTGAAAAAGCCAAAGGAAGGGAAGAAGAAAATGTATTTATTACAACTAGTAAGTATCTAAGGCTGAATTTGAACTCACATCTTCCTGATACCAAGCCCAGTGCTCTAACCACTGCACCACCAAAATATGTGCAAAAAAAAAAAGGATAATACATTGTCCCAAACAAATTAATGAATGAAAGCAAAAAGACTGAGGCAACAAGAGAGCAGTGAGCAATTGGTGTGAAGAAAGAGGTGCTGAAATAAGGAAAAAGGAAAGACTTAAAAAGCAGAAGGCAAACTTGTCCTACCTCTTCTTTTTGCTTAGTATCAAATTTATTTGGGGATGTGTAGGGAGGACTAGGTAGATGGCGTAGTGGATGGATCCCTGGTCCTCAAATCAGAAAGGTAAGATTTCAAATTTGGCCTCAGACACTTACTGTGTGACCTTAGGCAAGTCACTTAATCTCTGTTTGCCCCATCTGTTAAATGGGGAGAAGACTAGCACCTACCTCTCAGGGTTGTTGTAAGGATCAAATGATATAATATTTACAAAATTCCTAGCACGCAGTAGGCTCTATATAAATGTACTGTTATTAAATACAGGTACTGTTCAATTAGTCAATATGCATCATGAATAAAAGGCCCAGAATACCCTCAATAAGCATTAATAGTGACACACTGGCATCTGTAGTCTTCATCAGGTAGGAACATTGTACAAAAAGGTCCAAAGGGGGAAATAGAGATAAGCTTAAGGAATGGAATTATCAGTGAGTCAACTGTTTGAGAGTTTACTATAGGCAAGTGATCATGCTGCAGGCTGTGTGCCCTAATGAAGCTTATAACACAATTCATCAGATAAGGCATGTAATAATGATAATATTTACATAGTGCTTTAAAGATCACGAAGAGCTTTATATACGTAATTTCATTTGAGCTTCAAAGCAATACTGTGATGTAGGTAGTGCAGGTATTATTATCCTTGTTTTATAGATTAGGAAACTTAAGTTCAGATGGATTGTTTGAGGGTGGGAGGAAATGGATTTTTCCTATCACCTTCATTTTATTTGCAATTAATTTTTTTCCCTATTAACAAAGATTTAGGTGTAATTAATTTAATTAAGAATTAGGTTTAATTTTTGTAGCCAGGAGTCACTAAACATGCTCAATTTTGCAGAATTTATGCATAAGGAGTGGGCTTTAAAATGTCTGTGTAGCATAAATTGAAGGACATTGGGAGGAGTGCTCCTTTTTAGCCCCTACCCCTAAAAAAACTTCTCAATTCTGTGTGTGAAAGTCAGCCATTAGAATTCATTCCTTCGGGTAAATGATCCTTTTACAAGAGCCATCCTTTGCTTCTGGGGTTCTACCATTCTGACAGCCAGCTGAGTGATGTGGTGGATAATTACTGGTCCTCAAATCAGGAAGACCTGAGTTCAAATTTCGCCTTATGTAATTACTAGCTTTGTGAGCTTACACAAATCCTTTAATCTCTGTTTGCCTCAGTTTCCTCATTTATAAAATGATGATAATAGCACCTGCTTCCCAGGGTTGTTATAAAGATGAAATGAGATGGTGTTTGTAATGTTCTTCACAAACTTTAAAGCACTAAATAAATGCTAGCTACTTTTATTTTTTCTCTCTTCTACTTCTGCCCCACCATTGAAAAAGAAGAAAAGCCCTTGGCAAAGATACTGTAGTTTGTCATTTCCTTCTCCAGCTCATTTTACAAATGAGGAAACTGAGGCAAAAGGGGTTAAGGTAGTCACCCAGGGTCACACAACTACTAAGTGTCTGAGGGCAGATTTGAACTCATGAAGATGAGTCTTCCTGACCCCAGGCCCATGTCTACTCTATCCACCGCACCACAATAGGTAAGTGTCAAATGAATGATATATTGTTATTAACACATAGTCAGGAAAGGTCATTCTAGGCTGGGAGGGGGTGGGCAGCAGAGTGATCTAGAAAGCAAGTGATGTCTGATTTCGTATTGATTATGAGCCAAACCAAGCCCCAAATGGATGAGAATTCGATTGGTATGCCACTGCCTACCCTAGCTAACTTGTGAAGTAGCCTATTGTGGACTTGAAATTGAAACAAAAAGCTTTTTAATGTGGGCAGCTCTCATGAGATAGCATTGAATTGATTGTGATTTTCTTTTACACAGCAAAGACGTAGATTAGTATCTAATAATGCATCAGCACATTCACAAATGCTGACTCGAGAGCTGTAGGCAACACGTGATATGGCATGGGAGTTATATTATGCACTGCTCAGGGAACATTAATGAAAGCTGAAAAACTGTTGGCTTTAGTTGCCTGTTTTGATGTCAGAAGACTGTTGTAATGCTAAGAAGAAAGTGAATTGGAATTGGGGGTGGAGACAAGAGCAAGGAAACTTTGCTATTTAATCTCTGAGGTCTATTTTGCTGAAGACTCCATGTCCCAGCCCCTGAGTGTACCCTAAAGTTCCATCCTAGGCCTTCTATCTCTACATTCTCTCCTTTTGTGACCTCAAAAATTCTCATGGGTTCAGTTACATCTTTATGTATATGACACTCAGGTCTATATATCCAGCACTTTTGTCTTTCCGGAATTTTCATCATGAATTGCCAACTGACTGCTGATATGTTCAATTGGATGTCTCGTGGATATCACAAACTCAGTAGGCCCCAAATGGACTCCTAACCTGTCTCCCTAACCCTCTCCCCCTTCTAATCTTCTCTGTTTCTGTTGAGGTCAACACAATTGCTGTAATTTCTCAGGTTTGTGACCTTTCCATCACCCTTGACTCCTCCCTTTCATTAACTCCCACATCCAGTTAGTTTTCATCTGTTCCCATCTCTTTGCCTCATATGGCCACCACCTCAGTTGAGACTTTCATCATCACCCTTCTGGAGAATCTCAACAGCTTCCCAACTGGACTTCAGGTGTCTAGTCACTCCCCTCTCCAACATACTTTCTACTCTGCTGCCAAAAAGGTCTTCCTAAAGTGTAAGTCTGACCACTTTCTTGCTTGAGAACCTTCAGTGGTTACCTATTGTTTCTAGAATAAAATACAAACCCCTTTGCATTTACCTTGTGTTCAAATACCTGAGAGGGAAGTGATGTTGGGCAGCTTCCTTCTATTTAAAATAATCTCTTTCATTGCTTCCTGACTTTGGGGGCCAGGACCAGGACATTACTCACAATGAGATCATTTTTCTACCTATTTTTTTTAAAAGAAAAACAGAACACTTTTGCAGTCCCTAAATTTGAAAATTGATAATAAAAATCAAAATAAGAGAATGGTTTCCAGGAAGAAATCAAGAATTACATTAGTGGGCAGAATGTGGATTCAGAGAGAAAATTTCAACCATTGCCAATCAGAAAATGTACACTTGAAAAACATTTATTATGAGCATGGCAAAATTGGTAAGCACAATTTTATTCTAAAGATTGGGACATTTGCCACACTAATTCACATAAACAAATCTTACACTTTTTGAACTGCATATCTTAAAGGAACTAGGATAAGTATCTATTGTTAAAAAATAAATAAGCAAGCAAACCTGAAAATACCTCCCTACTTCGTGGGAAAATTATGTAACATTTCCTCTCTTGACTCTTTGCAATCCCTTTCCCCTAGGGTATTAGGACCATGTTTGTGGTGGCCCTAAGCCACATTAACTTTATCCCTAACAGAGATACAATCTTAACTGGGAAATTATCTAAACTATTCTCCATGTCCTTTTAATAGTCACAGTATACGTGCAGTTTATTTATTCCACAACAGATGTGCAGTTAATTTACAAGCATTTTAAGTTCAAAAAATGGCTAAGGACCTACTGTGTGCTTACAGAGGATGCTTTAGGAAGGAATGACTATGTTTTGTATGGGCTGTCCCTATGATTGGCATGTACTCCACCTTCACTTCTTTGAATTTCCAGTTTCTTTCAACATTACTTAAAGGTTACCTTCTAAAGAAATCATTTCCTGATCCTCTCAACCACAGGTGCTTTCCTCCTCAAACAACCTTGCATGTATTTTGTATATACTTATATATGTACATGTTATCTCTCCCAATAAAAAATAAAGTTCCCAAAGGTAGGGATTACTTTGATTTTGCTTTCATTGCTTTAGTGCCTAGGACAGTGTCTGATACATAATAATTGCTTATTAAATTTTCATTGGTGGGTTGATTTAATTGAGGACTATAATTTGAGTCTACATCTCCTCTTGTGACTATCAATGTCCCTTTCTGCAGAAATCTTCATGGCTTTATAATTTTATGTCTCTCATTTGTAGGTGGCACTTGTAAGGGTTGAAGGATAGTGAAGGATAAGATAGAAAATCAGCTAGTGTTTCTCCCTGAAACAAGGATCATCTTTTTAAAAACCAAATTCTTTCAGCCTCTGAAAAATTGATGTTGCAGGGCCCTCAAAGGGCAACAAAGAGGTATATGGTCATCATGAGTAGGCTGCAACATAACAATGAAGAACTGCACCAGAGAAACAGGGTAGTTAGGTGGCATAGTGGATAGTTCAAATCTGGCCTCAGCCACTCTCTAGCTGTGTGACTCTAGGAAAGTCACTTAACTGTTTGCCTCAGTTTCCTCATATGTAGAATAATCTGGAGAAGGAAATAGCAAGCCATTCCGGTATCTTTGCCAAGAAAACACCAAATGAGGTAATGAAGAGTTGGATTTAACTGAAACAACTGAACAACAAAACCAGAGAAATGGTATAAAGAATATCACCAATATGGGGGACACCAGCGTGTATGCTCTATTGCAATGGTTCTCAGACTTTTTGGTCTCAAAAAGTTTACACTTTACACTCTTAAAAATCATTGAGGACCCTGAAGAGCTTTTATTTAGATAGGTTATATCTATCAATATTTACCATATTAGAAATTAAAATGCCTTAATATTATTATGAAAAGTTTTGAACTTGTGGATCCTGAAACTGGTCTTAGGGACCTCTAGGGGTTTACATTCTGAGCACTGCTGCTCTATTGATATTCATGCAATGCCAAAAAATCTAGAGGAAGCCTTTAGGAGGTTGGGTGGATCTCCTATGCAGGAGGACACATACAAGATTATGAACATGTGAATTTGATGTAATTTTCACATTCCTGTCTCAGGACCTTTCTAATTAGAGGGTGGAGCAGAGAGCTCCTCCCCAAATCTCCATTTAAGGAAGGTATCCAGGCCAATCTTCTCTTCATTGCCCACCTGGCTGCACTCCTTTGGACTTCTCCATTCCATCCCCCTGCTTGGTACCTTTCCTTCCCCTCTCTTTCCAGATTCTTTTTGGGTATTGTCTTCCCTCATTAGATTGTAAGCTCCTTGAGGGCAAGGATTGTGTTCCCCCTTTTTTATTTGTATCCTCGATGCTTAACACAGTGGCTGGCACATAATAGATGCTTAATAAATGTTTATTGACTGATCCACTGACTAGCAAATGTAACCCACACTTGAACTGGTGAGAGAATAAGTCACTGAGCTATCAAAGCATCCATTAATTGTATCTGTTTATGTTGTAAAGATCACACATTTTAAATAGAAGCTCCTTCAGGATTTACACATTAAGAATTTTTCTATCTTAAATATAAAACTATAGATCAGAAATGTTTTTGTATTGGCTCAAATAGCTTTGGAAACAAGAGCTATAAATCATGAATAAAAAAATTTTCATTTGTCTAATGCTTTATATTATAGAATCCGATCATAATTAGAACTTTAAGGGATCTCAGAGGTCACTGAGTCCAGTCTTCTCATTTCATAGATGAGGAAATTGAGGCCCAAAGAGATATCTTGGACCTATATATTAAAACAATTAGAAAAAGAAGAGAATCCTCAAAGATTTACTAAGAAGATTACAAACTACCTTTCAAATGATGATCTCAGCTTCTGTTGAATTATTCATGTTGTTATAATCTTCCATTATCAACTAACAAGGGACATATTTTAGAGATGGAAAAGTGTCTGGCTGACAGATTGATATCTCATAGCTAAAATTCCTTTCCTTAAGGGATATAGTCCTCGGAGGGTGTATGGAATATTCAAGGAAGACTAGCACCTCTGGTACGAGGGATTGCTGAGATCTTTTCAGGGCTGCTCATCCACCTTTGGTATCCACCTACCACCCAACTCTCACTTGTAGCTCTAAAAAGCTGTAGCATGCATAGTAGCCACATTCTGGTAACCGACAGGCCTCAAATCCATTGGTGAGTTAGGGGGATATCTACCCCAAGCATGCAAAGACTTCTCCCAGTGGAATGGGCTGATGAGAACAATTTGCTCCAATGGCCATGAAGGCTGCTAAAGCAGGCTCTATGGAGTGCTTAAGGCTTGGTCAGACATTGGAGACTCCAATGTCATCCTGGGCCATCTCCGGTCATCTTGACTTTTGACCTGCCACTGGATTTCAATGACTATGGAAGAGAGTGAGGTTGATGACTTTGAGCATTCCTGTCTCACTTAAATCCAATTTGAGTGCAAGTGAACACAACACTCCTGTGATGTCATTGGTCTCTTGAAAATGAAGGGTGGTCCTTAACTCTGCAGGTTTAGAATCTTATTTTTGTTGATTCACACTAGGAATGACCATGCCCTGATGAATGACCAAACTCATTAGAAACTGGCAAATAGTGATACAACAAAAACAAACCTGAAATAATTTGTCAATTTGCAATGAGAAATATAACTGTCAAGTATTCTGGAATACTTGTGGTCATCTTTGTAGTCTCATCTTAATAGAGTGTCTCCTTGGAAAAAATAAATTCAGTTAGAAGTTGAATAAGGAGTAAGAGTTTTTCATCTTCAGCATGTGATCATGAAGTTAAGATAGCTGGAGGTACCCTTTTCCACTGCCTTGATATTCCTAGGAGACAAACCAGAATATGTAACATTGGCCAGTCCTCCAGAAAACATAGATGAGACACTCATGAATACTTATTCTCCTTTTTTTGAGACTACTTAAAGACCGACACTCCATTTATAAAGTTGGGGATTGTAACATGTGAGACAAGCAGCTTGAGGTAGTTCTGAGGATCTAAGAGAAAACTGCCTCGCAAAGAAATACACAGAGAACTTATTTGAAAGCAGATCAAAAGCATGATTACTGACTGAAGATGAGAATGGTTGAAATAGGGATGGTTCTCCATTAGTTTATTTACATATGATTGTTTTCAGAATTTTCAGGGATACAGCTGCGAAACTGTAAATCACAGGATTATCTAAGGACTATGGGAAAATTTTACTTTACATTTTACCTGAAAGAATTATGGACTTTGAGTTTACCTGAGTTAGAGATGGAATCCTCCTCATAAAGAGGTCTTGATTTTAAGAATGAGAAGCCAGAGATGACTAAATGAAGAGCTATAGAGAGAGGAAATCAGAGATGCCTGAGATGCCAGTACAAGAACACACAGAAAAGCTTATAGGAGAAACTGCTGAGAGAAATCTACCTACAAAATGCAGAAGCTGACAAGAGCTAAGTACCTCTGCAGGTATTTGTGGAGCTGTTGTAACTTCTAGAGGCTTATTGAAGAAAGCATACTCATCCTGCTGATGAGCTAGGTGGGATGACTGCCTGCTGGCACTGTCTACTACCTAGAGAGAGGAGAAACCCCTAAGGGGCTTGACCACAATTGCCCACTATTGACTTTTCTGGCTTGAGAGGGAAAAATTCCTCAGAGTTCAGAGGGCATAGTTGAGGAGCTTTTCAGTTTTCCATTTGAGGGGAATTGCTTGTCACTGAAATAGCTTAACCCTGCTTCAGAGCCCAGCCAAGGGAGCAGACATGGAAAGCTGATGATCCCAGGCTTAGGGTTGCTGTATCACTGAAAGAGCATAATGCTGCTGCTTAATGAAAGAGCTTAAAATTTCTTCAGTGACCCAAGAGCAGCAGACACAGTTTTATCCAGCAGGAGAGGGAGAGATTTAGAAGAGGAGAAGCACAGCACAGACTCTCCCCTAAAAGAGAACACTAACATTTAGACCTGTGGTCTAGAGTTATGAGTTGCCTCATGTTTCCCTAGCCCTGTAGCTTACTTACTTCTATAAGTATATGCCTCCACTCCCTCCTACAGACACTGTATACACTGGTGGGAGAGTATGACACAAGTTTATGGATGGACTGTTATATTTCTATTATTCCTGCTTTTTCTTTCTCTTCAGTAAATGTTATGACAATTAAAATTTTTGCCTTTTCATTTAGTAAATGTTTCACTTTTAAGAGTCAATTGTGACTGATCCTGTATATATGGAAAGCCCCCAGTAGAGGCTCAGAAACTATAGTTGTCAATGTCCTTTGTTTTCAAAGAGGACTAATGACATCATGGGGTGATATCTTCACTTGTGCGTGAATTAAATTTAAGTGAGGCAGATTTGCACAAAATGGTCAGCCTCACTCTCTTTTCCAGAGTCATTTTAGTCCAGTTGTAAGACAAAAGTCGGGATGACTGGTGATAGCCTGGGATATAGTGGATCACCTTGACATCTTGGATGGCTGAATAAGCTCTGAGCATTCCACATGCCTGCTTCAGCTACCTTCATGGCTATTGGAACAAATTGTTCTTATCCAGCCATTCTTCTAGAGGAAGGCTTCACATGCTTGGGATAAACACCTTCTTAACTCATCAATGGGTTTGATGTCTGTTGGTTACCCTCACCCTGGTTTGAGCTTTCTGCCAAGATTGTTTTACAGGCATGTGGAACTGTTTCTTGGAGCCATAGGTGAGAGCTGGGTGAAGGTAAACAGCAAAGATGGATAAGTACCCCTGAAAAGGGATCAGCAAGCCCTCACACCAGAGGTGAGAGTCCTCCCTGAGTACCCCATACACTCTGTGTATTTGCACACTCTAGTGTTACCCCTAGGACCCTGAAGGTGAGTTGTGGTTGAGTATTCCTCCAACCTCTGGGGCCACCATCCCTACCTGAAAGAAGCTCAGCAGTTGGGGTGAGCAAGCCAGACTAGATACAAAGAGAGTGTGCGAAGAGTTGGGATGGGTGCCATGATTGGGCTACACTTCTTAAAAAACAAACTCGCAATATCATGTTAAAATTTCCATATTTATATATAATTTTAATCACTTACATTTTGAATTTTCTGTTTCCTGATGGCATACAGGGAGGCATTTAGTTTCAGTAGCAAGTTAATGTTGAATCATTCCATAGGTTGAATTCTTTTGGGGAAGATTTCCTGTAGAAGGTAAACCACAACTACATTTGTAGATTCCAGATCATTTCTTTCATAAAGGATGACACCATGCTCCGTTGTTCCTAGACTTAAGGGTCCATTTTAGAATGTTAGCCTTCATTCATATTTGATAGTCAAACTGCTCACACAGGCCCATTGAGAATACACAAAAACCAGCTTGGACCACTGTGGAAGAATGTGTAGCTGAAAATATTCTTAGTTGAGAAGCCCGCACAATTCCTTATTGTTCATCCTGCTCATCACGAGACACTCCCTGAGTGCAACACAAGCAACCCATGGGGCAAAGGTGTGTGTTATGATAATGTAAATTGTCTCCGAACACTATCTCTTTCTGGGGCTATTCTACTCAATTCTGACCCAGGGAATGGAAGTAGTTCTTCCTCCCTCCCTTTCTCCATTATATTTTCCTATTACCCCTATCTATTTCACTTCTATCACTAGGCTATGTATAGTATTTGCTTTAGCTGCCTCTCACCCAACTCTGGAGTAGCCCAATTATGCTATATTGACAATATGAGCAGTGGCAATAAATGAGCTTGGGGCTAGAATCAGTCTGATTAGTATAGCTTATGCAGGGTGCAGAGGAATAACTAGGAATTTTTTCATCTGGGCCAAAGGCAGCTGGGGCAGGAGGATACAACTGAAGAAGATGGTATATGCAGTGGACAGTCCAAGCTATGGATATAGTAACTCTGGAAGAGATGGTCTATTGCATCACCTCCTTATTTGTCCTCCACTGGCCTGACTCTGGTCCTTCACACTCTCCCAGATCTAGCTTCTGATTTCCACCCTCAGTGCAATGTGTGTGGTTGGGGAGGGTGGAGGCCAGTAGATGGGAGTCACGGAGATGATATTCTCCAGAACCACTCCAGGAAGGAAGCACTTCTTCACCCACCCACTCAGAAACAAAGCCCAGACCACCCCTTCTGCCTAGTTATAGCAGGCTGTGTAGCAGGATAAGAAAAGCTGGGGTAGTCACAAGGATCCTTTGGGCTAGAACAAGAGTCTGTGCTCCCTCAGCCCATCCTCTCAGTTTACACTTCTACATGCATGCCTGGGGCTGCATAGCCATTAGCAGTTCTGCCCCTGGATTCACACAGCCTTGGTTAGTTACTTAGCTTAGAATTCTGATGGTCTATAAGGAAGGCAGCAAACAACTTTTTAATGGGAATAGCTCATGGGAATCAAGCCCATGTTCTTGTTCTGAGAAAGCCCCTCCTCTGGCAATGAGCCAGGTTTCATTTGGGGGAAAAAAAAATAAAAATAAAAAGAAAGCCAAGCTGTTGAATCAAAGATCCATAATCACAAAGGAAATTACTTAAGATTTTGGCAAGAATTAGGACTTCTTTATCAAATGTGTCCATGTTGATGTTTCCATTTTCAGACAGGAATTCATGTTAAGCTTTCAAGGTATGGTGGGGATCCATTGATTCCCCAGTATTCATATTTAGGAAACCTTTATTAACTCACTATCCTCTGGAGAAGACTGTTTAAGAGAGGTTTGAATTGATCAAATTGATTGAGCTCGCTTTCTCATAAATATGTAGTCCCCTTCCCAAGTTCTATCTTTAGCTTTAAAAATCCACATGGGATAATAACAATTCACATTGTCATTTAGGTATATACAACTCTTTTCTCACCATAACTCATAAATCAATCAACAAACATTTATTTATTATGCTATCACTACGTGTCTGGAATATACTCTCAACTCATTTACACTTCTCAGAATCCTTGTCTTCTTTTAATCCAAGACTTGGGTTGGATACAAACTCCTGTATGAAGTCTTCCCTAATCCCCTCAGTTATTAGTGCCCTCTCTTTCCTCAAATCACCTTCTATTTATTTGACTGTGTACATATTGGAAGACCTAGTAAAATGTCAGATCACTGAGGTCAGGATTATTTCATTTTTGACTCCACATAGCTACCAACTTTGGTAGGCAGTACTTTATACACAACAAACGTTCAATAACTATTTGTTGAACCACATAGAATTGAAAAAAGATATTCTCAGTGGAAGAAAGCTAGAGATGGCCTATTCAGAGAATGCAAGTGAGCAAGACTGCCTGAATGGAGTGAGGAAAGCATATTGGAGAATATTGTTGTATGATGCCAAGAAGGATGGGCCAAGATTATGGAGGGACTTGAAAGCCAGGAGGAAAATGTCTGGCCTTGATATGACACTCTTCCAACTTCTTGGACAGAAGAGGGACATTATGAGAATGCTATTTTAGGAGAGTTAATCTTACAGTAGTGATAATGATAGAGTGGGGAAGACACTGGAGTTAGAGACATCAGGCTAGTCATCCACGAGTAAAATATTGATAGCTTGGGTTGAAGCAATGGTAGTAGGAATGGAAAAGAAAATGTGAGAGATAATTCAAAGGTAAATGGCACTTGATACCAGATGAGATATGAGGGATGAGGAGGGAAGAAAAGACAGATAGGGTTAGACGGAAAGAAGGATAATATGGTGACATGGGGAAGATGATGCAGTGGTTTTTTTTTAAGCAATGGTATTTTCCATTTAAAAAAAATACCTGTTGTAATAATTTAAGAAAGCTTATAGCCGCTCTTGCACAGCTATTACCCAATACCCTGAGGCTAAACTTCCATTCTCTTGATAAATTATACTTAAAACCCCTCTATTTTTGAACCATAACAAATATGAGGGTGGTGCTTTACTCTGCAACTATATTAATCTCGTATTGTTCTCCCTCTCTGGGTATGATGGATGGTAAACAGTCAAATTAAGGTTATAGTTTCTGGCAGGCAACACTAATGAGACTTAAGTGAAATGCGTGACATAAGACATGTTTTCTGAGCCAAAGGGAAGCCCTTCAAGGATTTGTTGACATGCCTTTTAGAGAAATGTGTCATAGTAGATCCTCAAAAAAAATCTGGGGTTGCCTTGGATAATATATTTAAGTCACCAAACTCCATTGGAGTTGTAGAATAGAGAGTTTGCTCTAAAACAAAGGAGAAGATTATTTATGTGTTGATGAAGAATGAAATGGAAATGTTTATTTTTTCTTTTTCCTTTTAGATCTAATATTTTGCTGTTAAAGCTCCTCCATATTATTCAGCTCTAACCTGTCTCCTGAAATCCAGTTCTGAACCATCAGTTGACTGCTGAACATCTCTATTTGAATGTCCCCTCAGCATTTCAAACTCAATGTGGATCATAGCATGATGGAACTCATCAGCTTCCCTCCTAAACTTGCTCCTCCTCCAGGTGTCTCTGTTTCTGTTGAAGGTAACTCCACCCTGCCAGTTACCTCTTTTGTAACCTCAGAATGCTCCTTGACTCTGTCCCCTCCTTCACCTATGCCATATTTAATCATAATCAACTGCTTAGCCTTGCCGGTTCTATTTCCACAATGTCTCTCATGCCCATTTATATGGCCAACATGCTAGTACAGGTTTTTATTACCTCTTTCCTCAGCTATTGTAATAGCTTATGAACTGGTCTCCTTGCCTTCAATCTCTCTCGTTTTCAGCACTTTCTCCATATAAATGCCAATATAATCTTCCTAAATCACAGGAAATGGAGAATTACAAACAACCAAAATTCAGGAAGATAAATCAAACAAGCTATAAATACCTTTCCAAAAGGAAAAAAAGTAAAACTCTGATCTCGATACACTCAAAAGTGAATGGTCAAATATTTAAATAACAAAAACTACTATGCTACATGAACTATTCTTCAAAAAAGAAAAAGAGAAAAGTGCTTCACCAGACCCTTTCTATGAAAGATAAAGCAGAAAAAAATTTATAAAGATAAATATGAACCAATATTATTTCTTTTTTCTTTTTTTGCCTAGGCAATGGGGTTAAGTGACTTGCCCAGGTTCACACAGCTGGTAAGAGTTCTGTGTCTGAGGTCAGATTTGAACTCAGGTCCTCCTGAATCCAAGGCCAGTGCTCTATCCATTGTGCCACCTAGCTGCCCCTGAACCAATATTATTAAGGGGTATGGATGCAAAAATATTAAATACAATGTTAGTAAGGCTGCTAAGGTAATATATTATAAAATTATTCATTATGACTGAGTTAGATTTATACTAGTGATAACAAGGTAGTTTAACACTAGGACACCTATAAGTATAATTTATCATGTTAATAACACAAATAACAAAATCACACGATTAATAGGCATAGAAAAAGCTTTCAACAAAATGAGATAATTAAAGGGCATTTTCATAATATGATCAAAATATCTACCTAAAACTAAGAGTTAACGCTATTTGTAATTGAGAAAGATCAGAAATTTTTCTGATATGTTCAGCTAAAAAGCAAGGATCCCTAATATCATCATTTAACATAGTGCTAGAAATCCTAGCTTTCACAAAGAAATAAGAAAAATTAAGGGAATAGGCAGAGATAAAAGGAGTTAAAAATATCTTAATTTGCCAACAGTATGGTGGTTTGCTTAAAGAACTATAGATGATCAACAACAGCAAAAATTTGAGATGATGGCTCCAGAAAAATAGTAAGTTACAAAATAAAAATGTATATTTCATCAGCTTTTCTGTATATTACTAACAAAACTCAGAAAGAAGACATAAAGAAATTTCATGTAAAATAAGAAAGATGCATGAATTATATGAAAACGAGCCTACTCAGACAATGCAGTACTTACAGAATTAAAAATATAAAATATTTTTACAAAAATAAAAATGCAATTTGAATGAAATAATAAAGGTCTATTGCTGGTCTGCGTCAATAAAATGAAAAATACCCAAATTACTCTACAGATTTAGTTATATATCAATCAAATTATCAAAGAGATACTTCATTAGAAAGGAAGAAAACAACACAATTCATTTGGAGGAAGGAAAGATCAAGAATTTCAATGGATATAGTGGAATGAAAGAGAGGAGGTAGAGTTTAGTGCTACTAGACCTCAAACTATACTACAAAATGGCAATTGTTAAATCTATCTGTTGCTACATTAAAAAAAAAGTATAACTGTAGAACAAACTAGATAAGCATGACCTAGAAAGCTATTTTCACAGCAATCTAGTGTTTGTTTAACGTAAGAATGCAATTCAGTCAGTCAGTCAACAAGCATTTGTTACTTTGCAAAGAACTCCTATGTGACAAGAACTTCTGGAAAACTTGGAAATCAATCAGGTGAAAAGAAAGTTTAAATCAGTATATTACATCATGTAATACAATAAATTCCAAATGTGAAATGACTTAAATGTAAAACTCACAACACAAAAATATTAGAGGAGAATAGCAATCTTACATAGTAAAATATTGGGAAGAATTTGTAAAGAGACATAAGTTATATGAAATCATCAAAAAATACAGAGATTATGTAGTATTAGCAAGCTTTAGCAATGTAAAGTAAATGCAGCTAGAAGCAGAAGAAAAACACAGATTGGGAAAAATCTTTGGATTAAATAGCTCACATGAAGCCTGACATCTAAAATCTGTAGTAAATTGATACAATTCTGTAACATTAAGAACCTTTCTCCTGACAGATGGTTAAATGATATGAACAGTTTTTACAAAAAGAAATATGTAGTATCAATAACAACCTAAAATATTCACAATCATGACTAATCAGAGAAATGCAAATCAAAACAACTATGAAGCATGCTTTCATAATTCTTACTGTAGCAAAGATAGTAAAATATGGGAAAATTATTTGAAGGACCACGAGAAGATAGGTATGTTAGTTCATTAATAATAATAATAGCTGATATTTACATAGTGCTTACTATGTGACATTCACTCTGGCTAAGCACTTTACAATCATCTCATTTGATCCTCACAAAAACCCTGGGAGGTAAGTACTATTATTATTCCCATTTTACAGATGACAAAACTGAGGCAAACAGAGACTGACTGATTTGCCCAGGGTCATACAGCTAGTAATTGTGTGAGGCCAAATTTGAACTCAAATCTTCTAACTTCAGGCCCAGTACTCTATCCACTTTGTCACCTTCCTACTCCTAGTTCAGTGCTGGAGGAGCTGTGAATTGGTTTGACCATTCTGAAAAACAACATGAAATTATGCAGAATAAATTACTAAATTGTTTCTGTCTTTGATCCATAGATTCTGCTACTGGCTGTTGACATTCTGGGGGATATTAAAAGGGAAAAAGTGAGTTCAGGGAACAGATAACAGATAACAAGCCTGGCATGATATAGTAGAGTTTTCTCTGGTGAGGAGGAAGAATTTTGCCCTAGAAATTGACAGATGAATGGGTATTGGAAGCTAATAGCGCAAGAAAGCTAAGTAAATAGTAAGACATTGCTTAGTTTCTCTTGATAAATTCAAGTCATCTGGTCCAGATGAAATCTATCCTCTTACATGGAAAGAATTGTTAGACGGAATTGTGGAGCTACTGTCAGTGACATTTGTAAGATTATGGAAAAAGAGAGAGGTGCCACAGGACTTGAGAAGGACAAGTATTGTCTTGATTTTTCAAAAATGGAAAGAGAATAAAGGCTGAAAACTATAGGCCAGTAAGCTTGATTTTAGTTCCTAGAAAAATTCTAGACACATCATGGAAGAGAAGCCAGATATTGCAGTGGATAGAGCACTGTGCAAGGAGTTGGGAAGATCTGAGTTCAAATTTGACTTCTGACACTTAGTAGCTGTGTGATCCTGGGTAAGTCTTTTAACTTCTGTCTGCCTCCCAGGGTTGTTGATGTTTAGTGAGCATCTAGCAAAGGAAGGTATGGTTATAAAAACCCAGAATGGTTTCATCAAGAACAGGTCATGCCAATCTAACCTTATTTTCTTTCTTCCTTTATTTTATTTTTGATGAGGCAATTGGGGTTAAGTGACTTGCCCAGAATCATGCAGCTAGTGAGTGTTATGTGTCTGAGGCTGGATTTGAACTCAGGTCCTCCTGACTCCAGGGCTGGTGCTCTATCCACTATGCCACCTAGCTGTCCCTTCTTATTTTCTTTTTTGGCTGAATTACTAAATTGATAGGTCAAGAAAATCCTCTGCTAGATGCTCACTGAACATCATCATCATTATTGTCATTATCATCACCATCAATAGTGCTTTAAGGTTTGCAAAGCGCTACATAAATATTATCACATTTAATCCTTAGAACAACCCTGGGTGGAAGGTGCTGTTATCATTGCCTCAGTTTCTTCATTTGTAAAATGAGCTGGAGAAGGAAATGGCAAACCACTCCAGTATCTTTGCCAAGAAAAACCCAGATAGGGTAGCGAAGAGTCAGACATGAGTGAAATAACTAAACAATAATAACAAAAAAGGTATTCAAAAGTGGCAACTGTGATAAAACAGAACAACTCTGATATCAATGTAACTGACTCTGGTTCTAGAGAATTAAATATAACATTCCCTGAGAATTAGGCCATTTATAGCTTTATTCAAATGCAATCGAGTAGTATATACCTTTGACAAATAAAAATATATTTTGCCCTTATTTCTTTAGCCACTTTCAAAATCTCTATTTACTACTGGAGAAGTGAGATATAGTGGAAAGCAAACCAGCCGCTGAGTCAGGAAAACCTAGGTTCAAGTGCACCTCTGACTTAAATCCTATTTCTGTATTTTCATATCTTAAATCCTATTTCCAAAGTTGTAGGAAATAAAGAATCATCTGAGGGGCATTTGAGGTATGGAAGTGGGGAGAAGTAGAAACTCATGGTAGTTGGGATCAAAATTTTCAGTGAAATTTTCTTACTTCTGGTAAGAAGGTAGGGAAGTGGGTGAAGGAGGTAACTTAAGGAAAGAATAGAAAATTTGGGAGACTGTGGGATATTCCATAGGGAGTCAATTAGGGAAAAGAAAAAGACTGATGCAGGATAATGTAGGCCCAGTTGACATTCGAGGGGATACATTTGCAATGGATTTAGTCAACATAGCTGGGCGACATACACTGGCTGTGATTGGCAGCTCATGAATAGAAGTAAAGGAGGCAGATGGTGGAAATAATGCAGGTTTGGGTTATGAAAAGGTGGTGATAGGACTGGGGGTTGGGGGGAGGTCAATGTTAGAGTGGAGGAAACTGTTGAAATCTTAAACGATAGTACAAAAATTTCCAAGGGAGGAAAATGAAGCCAAGCAGGGATGATGGGCAGGGAAAAAAAAGGAAAGAGGAAAACGAAAGGACATTATGGTGAAGATGAAGGTTAGGCTTATCTGTTTAAATATAATTGCTAAAGATTCTGTTTTCATTAAGTGGGAGTCATTTTTCATATATTTGTAGTTCATTATTGAGCTAATAATATACTTTTTATACTCTCTGGGCCTGGTAACATAGACAAGGGTGGGGAACCTGCAGCCCGAGGCCTCATGTGGCCCTCTAGGTTCTCAAGTGCAGCCCTTTGACTGAATCCAAACTTCACAGATCACATTCCCTTAATAAGACGATTTGTTCTGTAAAACTTGGACTCAGTCAAAAAGCCACACCCAAGGACCTAGAAGGCCATATGTGGCCTCAAGGCCTTAGGTTCCCCACCCCTAGTAGGATTTGTTGATCTAGAAATTTCCCTTACAGACCATGTTACTGATAGTTTCCATTAATCCAGCTCAAATTTCTCTTTTAATCATGGAACACTTCAATTGGGTGAAAAATGTGTCTTGAGTCCAGTTATGGTGTCAGAAAAGACATTTTCCAGTCTACATCTTTTCCTTTTGACAGTTTTCCTTATAAGGAAAGAATCAGCTATAGCTGGAAAGATGTTAATTCGTATTAAGAAAGCTAGTGAACTTAGTGGACCACATAGTACATAGGGGAAAATAGAATTTCTGAAATCCTCCTTCTCCCCACTTCCAATGAATTGAGGAAATTAAGTTGAATTAAGTTCAGAATTATGTCAGCGTTGAGCCCATCCAGTACCATCAGGAAGGAAGTGCTAGGAATCCAGCAAGTGGAAAGTTTTAATTCCTAAAAACACAAACTCCCCTGTTTGTTAGATACAGAAAAAATAAAAGTTTGAAAGTCAGTATGTATATCCTGGACAATGCACAATAGGAGATAGGAGGAGGAAAAACAAACTGTAATCAATAATCCAGTTGAAAACATGGAACCATTAAACAAAACTTCTGCTTAGAATTTAAGACTAGAACTTAAGTCAAAGCAAATTAGAAAAGTTGCAGAAATAAGGAAAAAGGGGGTGATTGGAGCAAAAAGTGATGTTTCACAAGCTTTTTTGGAATAGAAAGATGGAATTAAATAATAAAGAAATTAGAATACTGCGTTCTAATGAGCAGTCTCTTTGGCTCAACCTTTTCATAATTAAAGTTGCAAAATTTTTATGGTTATAAAAGTGTTTAATAAAATGCTAGAGTAATATGATTATAGTATACCATTGCTATGGTTCATAAGAGGCCAATAAAAGGGAACATAATCACTATTTCATTCAGTTCTATTTCTCTTAATGTTTCTCTTAATGTTTCTAAAATTATGGACTTAATTATCAAGAATTGTGTTTTCATGATTTAAAAAAATCCAGGAAAGAGGATTGATCTTCTGCTACATGTTATTTCAAGATATACATATATATATATGCATAAATTATATACATACATGGATGATGAAGTTGAAAGCAGTAGTGACATTTCTACTCTTTTTTCTATGCATTTGAATTATATTAATGCTTTTTAAATATGTAACACTATCCATTAGCCCACCCCCCACGTCATCCCAAATAGGGTCTTCCCTTATAACAAATATGTATAGTTAAGTAAAACAAATCAATGCATTGGCCATGTCAGAAAATGCATGTCTGCTTCTGTATCTCTGGTTTATCATCTCTCTGCCAGGAGGAAGGAGCTATGTTTCATCATTAATCTCTTAAAGTCATGGTTGGTTGTTGCTTTGGTTAGAGTTCTGAAGTCTTTCAAAATTATCTCCTTCACATTATTACCATGGACATGATGTTCTCAACATCAATTGAGTTCCTCTCATCTGACTCAACATCAGTTCATACAAATCTTTTCATATTTCTCTGAATCTGTCATAGTCATCATTTCACAGCATAATAAAATCCTAATATATTCATATACCACTAGTTGGTCAGCCATTCTATAGTTGATAGCAATCTATTTTGTTTCCAGACCTGATATATGCACAGACATATGTGTGTACGTGTGTGGGTGTGTTGTTACATGTGTTTGTACACATATGCATGTGTATATATACACCTGTGTGTATACATATATAGACAGCACCTATACCTATATGTATATGGTATGCATACATTTATATATATATATATATATATATATATATAATACAACAGATGCATACACAATGTGCATATATACATGTGTATAAAGTGAACACACTCAACACATGTATATTATGTACGTGCATGTATGTATTACACACATCTATCAGGAGTTTTTGTTGTAGCAAAGAACTGGAAATAAAATAAATTATTATCAACTAGAGAATGGCTGACCAACTAATAGCGTGTAACTATAATGGGACTATATCTAATATGTACGTATGTGTTTTCTTATACATACTGCTTCTTTCCCTCCATCTTTGACCTCCAGGGAGGCCATGCCTAGGAGTAGTATAATTGGATCAAAGGATATGTATAGTTTATTGATTTGAGAAGCATAGTTCAAAGTTGTTTTCCAGAATGGTTGGACCAATTCACAGTTCTACCAATAATGCATTAGTGTGCCTGTCTTTCCAAAGCCCTTTAATAATTATTATTTTCCTCTTTTGTCACTTTTGCCAATCTGATGGGTGTGAGGTAGAACTTTAGAGCTATTTTAATTTGTGTTTCACTTATTATTAGGGATTCGGAATGTTCTTTCATATGGTTATTTACAGTCTGCACTTCTTCATTTGAAAACTGTCTTTTTACCATTCATCTTTTGGGAGAATGACTCTTATTCTTATGTATTTATATCAATTATATTTTAATGATATGACCTCTAATCAATTAATTAACAAGCATTTATTAAGTACCTAATGTGCTTAATCACTTGGCATATGCCACAATAGACTCCAAATAGATAAGCATATTAGGTATTTAATAAATGTGGGTTGATTAATTGATTAAAGGTCATATTATTAAAAAACAAGGAGAAAAACAGCTTATCTATCGCTACTATGCCTGAGGGGGAACTTTTACTTAAATAAAAGCTAAAGATAATCATAATGGATAATATGAACCATTTCAGTCATATTTCTAATACTATCTTTGCTCATAGACCATTAAGTTTTCATTTCAAATTGTATATGGGGGAAGGAAGGCAAAGAAAAATTGGGATTAAGTCCACTTTGTCTTTAGCTTTTATTGACTCATCACAATTTATTTTTAAAAGTGCTTTAAAGCTCCAACAATAAAATTTGGTATCATATTCAGGTTAAGAATTATATAGGAGAAAAAAATGAAAAGGGCAGCTAGGTGACACAATGGATAGGACACTGTGCCTGGAGTCAGGAAGACTCATCTTCATGAGTTCAAATCTTGTCTGAGACACTTTCTAGCCGTGTGATCTGGGCACTTAACAAGTCACTTAACCCTGTTTGCCTCAGTTTCCTCATCTGTAAAATGAGCTGGAGAAGAAGATGGCAAACCACTCCAACATCTTTGCCAAGAAAACCCCAAATAGATTTCACAAAGAGTGGGACGTGACTAAAAATGACTGAGCAATGGTAATAACAAAAATGAAAATGATTTCATCAGAGAGAGATCTGACTAGAAACTCAGGTGAGACTATTGCGTGGAGAGAGTGAAAGATAATGAATAATCAGTCTACAAGCTCCACTGGTATCCACATAATGTCAAAAGCACTTTTAAGAGACTTTTAATAATGTGGTAGAAAAATAAAACTATAGGTTCAATATTTAAATTTGGTAGGCAACAAGAACATTGGGTAGATCTCCCCCAAAGGATTTGCAAAAGGCCATGAACAAGAGTCACATAGCACAGGAGGGCTTGGGTGGGTAGTGACGCATATGTGTTATTTGAGGTAGCACCCATACCACTGAGATCACAGATCTAGAAAGGCATCAAAACATTTGATGGAGAACTGAGAGAAAAGTATTATTTTTTTAAGACAAAAGTAAGATTCTAAAAAATTACTTCTTTGTGTACTTTGTTGACGTTGTTTTTTCAACCTAGAAATACATACTGTGTTTGTATTTCTACACTCAGTTTTGCATTCTAGGTTAAGTGCACTCTTTCCATTCTTATAAATTATGATGTATATTATGTTTGAGGAAGGACTTTAAGGGAAGGCCCGCAGCATTGTCCCTTGAGCAATGGAAAACATGTAGTTGTGCATGTGCATGTGTGTGTATATGTACACTGCACTCTCCCATGTATATATAAAGACAGATATTTTTGTGTGAGAAATTTGCTAGGCAATCCCCTCAAACATCCATGTATCAAGATGTAAAGAAAACAAAACTCCATGACCCCAAGCCACAAGTTTGGCGTAGGCATAGCTATAAGGAATTCCTTCCCATTTTGATCTTGAACAGTCGTTGTGGTTTCACCATAGGAGGTTAAGGCATGTAAACATAGAAAAACACAAACTCCTCTGAACAGCCACCAGAGCCTGAGGAACAACTTTCAGAGGACAAGGTTTTGTTTTAATTTTTGTTTGAATGTTTTTTGCTTTTCTCTTGTATGTATAGCAGCCCCACCCGCAAGTGTTTATTTTTGAAGTCACATCAGCATTTCAGTTATGTCCAGTTGTCCTTGCAGATGTTCTCTTCTGAAGAAGACTGAGTCTACATTTCTGCTGTGCACCCTGAGGGACTTCCATTGCTTGAGCACTGTCTCCCTTACCACATGCTGGGCCACTCTGTTGCTTGAGAATGTTAGGCTTTGGGCCCCTGTGGTTTCCCCCTTCATCAAGTTCCAGAGGTGAATCTTCCTGGGTCGAACAGGATGATGAGCCAACCCTGAGAAAGTCCATAAAAATCATTCCCCCTAGTTCATGGCATGCCCTCTAATTCACAACTGATGTAGGGCTGGCTGTACGACACCTTTCCTTTACTTCAAAACAACTTTCATCTCTAGTTTTCTCTCCATGTTTCATGAAGTCTCTTAAAAAGAGTGATGGTGGAACACTCAGCCACCATATAGAGGAATTTGCAAGGACACTTAGGTGTTTGAGCAAAGAATTCTGAAAGTCACAGAATCTGAGTTTCAAGAGACCTCAGAGGCTGCACCCCACCCAACCTATAACTTTAACAAGAATCCCCTTTACAATATCAATGGATCAATCAGCAAACATGCATTTGTGTAAGCACTTACTATATGACAAGCATTGTGCCTTTAAGCACTAAGGTTACAAATCAAAAAATAAACTACAGTGCAGGCTAGCTCTCAAAAAGCTGACATTCTAATAATGGTGCGAAATTAGACAACATTTATATAAACAGGTATATGTGAGATACATTCAGAACGGTACTAGCTGTTTAAAGGACCAGGGAAAGCTTGTGGAGAAGATGAGTCAATCAATAAACATTTATTAAGTGCCAGCTACGTGCCAGACGTTATGTTAAGTGCTGAGGATACAAAGAAATGTAAAAACTACTGTCCCGGAGCTCAAGAGGCCCACAATCTAATGGGGAGACAACATGAAAACAATTACTTACAAACAAACTGTATACAGGATAAATTGAGATAATCAACAGAGAAAGGTACTAGCATGAAGAGGGATCAGCAAAGACTTGTAAGGTGAGTGTAGCTTCTATGTCTAAGGAACTAGATTCTGATAAAATGTGAATTCCCGCAAAATAGAAATTGTTTCCTTTCCTCCTTCTGCCCTCCCTGTCTTCTTTCTTTCTTTCTTCCTTCCTTCCTTTCTTTTTTCTTTCTTTCTTTCTTTCTTTCTTTCTTTCTTTCTTTCTTTCTTTCTTTCTTTCTTTCTTTCTTTCTTTCTTCCTCCCTTCCTTCCTTCCCTTCCTCTCTTCCTTCCTTCCCTTCCTTCCTTTCTTCCCTTCCTTCCTTCCCTTCCTTTCCTTCCTTCCTTCCTTTTCCTTCCTTCCTTCCTTCCTTCCTTCCTTCCTTCCTTCCTTCCTTCCTTCCTTCCTTCTTTCCTTCCTTCCTTCTTTCTTTCCTTTCTTGCTCTCCAGTCCCTACCATAGTGCCTGACACACACTGGGCATTTAATAAATGTATGTTAATGAATTGAGTTTGGAATCATGCCACATAGGAAATTCAAAGTCTTCCTGCTGCTCACAAGAGGTAGGTGACAGGCATTATTCATAAATTACCTTCTCCAATTAACTAGGCATTCCCATGTCTATCTCTGCAGGAAAGTTATCCATGGCTTGGTTGCTACCATCTAATTAGCTAGGAACAACCACTCTCAGGATTTCTCCTTTCAGGTTTCCAGCAACTATAGAGTGTTCTCATATGTCTCTGCTCCAAGGCAGGCATTAAAGGCTCCTGGGGGGGAGATATTGTGTGGGCACAGGCTTACTTACCCCCAGGATCCCAACTGCTCTGCTACATGCCAACTGTCTTCTGAACAAAACAAGAAAATGAAGTCTGAGAGAATGACCTGAGAGGTAATGTGGTGTAAGTGGACAGGATGTTAGACTTGGAGGCAGGAACACTTAGGTCTGAATTATTTCATAGACACTGAACAGCTGCTGTCTGATCTGAACAAGTCACTTAATCTCTTTGTTCCTCAGTTTCCTCATCTATAAAATGAACAGGTTGGACTCGATAGTTTCTTAGATCCATTTCAGCTCTAAATGTGGCAGCTAGATGATGCAGTGGGTAGACCCCTGGGTCTGGAGTCAGGAGGAACTAAGTTCAAATCCAGCTTCAGACACTTCCTGGTTGTATGACCCTGAGCAAGTTCTTTAACCTCTGTCTGCCTCAGTTTCTTCAACTGTAAAATGGGGATAATAATAGTACCTACCTTACAAGTTTATTGTGTTGGTCAAATGAGACAATATTTGGAAAGTACTTAGCAAAGTACCTGGCACATGGTAGGTATGTAATACTTATTCCATTCTCCTACTGTTCCCCCTAAATCTATATTCCCATGTTCCAATGATTTGGTTTGTCAGCTTGCTTTTACATAACATGAAGGGTAGCTCTTCTAACAAGAGTCCACCCACCTGAATGTCAGACAACCAATCCTCTTGGATTCAACACTTGTCACTTTGAACCATTTCAGGACTACTGTGACCTCTCAGTAAGGTGTAAGTGGGCATATCCACACTTTTCATGCTGTGTTCACATTCTACAATTTCAAGTTAATTGGGGGATCATCAAATTAATAAGGAACTCTTCTGTTTAACCCTCTTTACAATGAAAAGACTTAGAGGGAGATACTGACTTAAGGAAAAACATGGACAAAAGCGACACTCTGTAAGAAAGTGTGGATGGGTTGCAATCTGCAACGGAGGAGAGAATGGCCACATAAAAGAGATCACAGATTTATGGAAATGTCACTGCCAAATCTCTCAAAATGAGGGAGTGAGAGGCAGAGAATAAAGGAGACTGAGAGAGATAGCAGGAAAAACCTTGGGTTTTCCAAGTAGGGTGATAATATCAGGGACTATGGTTGGGGAAAGATAAGAAGAGGAAGAAAAAGGATATATCCCATTTGGCATTACAAATCTCTCAAAATGAGGGAGTGAGAGGCAGAGAATAAAGGAGATTGAGAGAGATAGCAGGAAAAACCTTGGGTTTTCCAAGTAGGGTGATAATATCAGGGACTATGGTTGGGGAAAGATAAGAGGAAGAAAAAGGATATATCCCATTTGGCATTAGGCTTCCAGCATCTGGGGAAAGCATAGAGTGGTCTTGTCTCTTGCTGATTTCCTTGATACACTGAGAAGGCCAATTTCTCACTCACTTCCATTTTCCTGTAGCTACTGTGGGGGAGGGGTTACTGACAGCAGCCACAAACAGAGGCCTCATTTTTTACTAAGGTTTTACAATATTCTAATCACACAGATTGATGTTCAGTGTGGCAAACACTGTAACCTAATTGTACAAAAGTTTCTAAGCCCATACATTGAAATGAAAGATGGCTAGTGCAATGAGCTGCCTCTAATATTATGGATTGTGGTTCTGTACACTCTTTGTCACTACTTTGGAGGAGGAAGGAAATGAGCAGGAAGAATGAAAAAATTAATCTCACTTTTGATGATGAATGTTCATCTGAACGTATTTGAGTATGTTTGAATATGCTGAAATATTTGTTAGATTTCTGGTAAAAAGCTATTCAATGATGTTGGGCATCTGGATACAGCAAGGATACATGTTCCTGGTCATTAAAAGCCATTCCTTTTTTCTATGTGCCTCCCCAGGAATAGGATAACTGAACTGTCCTAAAATGATATTCCTAAAGACTAACCTCGTTTTATTGAGTGGCTCTCATTTCACTATATTATTGGTCCAATTTTCTCCTTCCCATTCAGAATACCATGAGAAACATACCCTCCTAGGCACAAGAGGAAGAAAATACTCCCTCTTTCTGCCTTTCTAATTTTTACTTTTGCCTAGGCTTAGGCCCAGAGGAAGGAATAAATTGATTCCTAGCCATTTTGTCCTACAAAGCCAATACCAGAGTAGCTAAGTGTCATTGTTTTGCAATGTTAGTGCTAGGGCAATCTATGGCTTTGGTTGGGTTGGCAGAAGATTCTATCCATGGGCAGCCACCAACCATGTTATACTTATTTCCTTTGGTTATGCCATCTTTTGTGGTACATCCTTAGAATGAGGTACAAGTATGGTGGTAATGTGAAGATTCATGGTGCTCACCTCTGTGTGTTTGAGTGGGTGGGTTTATATTGGCACAGTGGAATTCCCCTATCTAGTAAGTAATACTGAAATCATATCAAAGATTTCCCTTGTAACTTTTTGACTCCTCTTTCCCACATAACCACAGCACTCAGTAAATGTATGACCTTGTGCCAGGAAATGCATGTGGCCAAATAAATGTCATCACTGAACATTCAAATTACTGGTAATGAACATCTCCTTCAATGAAAGACATGTCACCCATTATTGGCTATCTATGCCAAGGTTTTCAGCTTGGTAGAACCTCCCAGGGCTTGCACTTTGGGACATAGCCTTTAAAAATCCTCAGGGGGAAATAACACCTCAAAAGGCATAGAAGTATGGTTCTACTGGTTGGAGAACTGAAATCATGGCCTTTTGAAGAACATGTGAGATGTGATTCTTTCCCTCAAGGAGCTTATATTCCAAATGAAATTATTTAGATCAACCTATGGCTGGGTGGCACAGTGGATAGATTACCAGGCCTGGTGTCAGGAAGATCTGAGTTCAAATCCAACCTCAGACACCTAGTAGCTATATGACCCTAGGCAAGTCGCTTAACCCTGTTTGACTCTGTTTCCTCACCTGTAAAATAAGTTAGAGAAGAAAATGGCAAACCACTCCAGTTTCTTTGCCAAGAAAATCCCAAATAGGGTCATGAAGAGTCAGACACAACTGAAACGACTGAACCACATCAAAGAGTAAGGGTATATTTCTGAGACTGAGGACCTAGCTAGGTGGCTACTGTCTGGTAATTAAATGTGACAGCTCAACTATGGCTGCTACAGAAAACCCTAGCATATTAGACTACAAATGTTTTAAGATCCATCCAAATTTGATATCTTGGGGTACAGTTCTGGTTGTGGTTCTGCTGACTATAGATATAGTGAGAGAAGACAAAGATTAGACAAAGGTTAGTGTAGGGCAGAGCTGTCAGAATGAACTTTGTACAGGGGACAAGACTTGAAATGAGCCTTGGAAGAGAGCTGAGGACAGGCAGTGTGGAGTGGATAGAATAGGTTTTCTTAGAATCAGGAAAACCTGTGTTCAAGTTTCACCCCTAACATGTAATGTCTGTGTGATGAGGGCAAGTCATTTAACTTCCCAGTGTTATAGGCAACTCTCTAAGACAGTAAGCTGTAGGTGGAAAAAGAACCAACCTGCATTGGTAGGAGCTTCCTCATAGGGAATTTGAATTCTCTGTATCAGTGGACTCACAGTTCTAATTAAAAAGGAAAATCCTCTTTATGAAAAAAAAAAAAAAGAATGGGGCAAATAGCCAGCAGATTAAAAACATGTACATAACAATTAAAATAATGAGGAAAAGGACTTGTGTTACATTGGAGGAGTTGTAAGGTTAAAAGGGCAGCTAGGTGGCACAGTGGATAGAGCACCAGGCCTGGAGTCAGGAAAACTTGAGTTCAAATCTGGCCTCAGACATTTACTAGCTGTGTGACCCTGGACAAATCCACGTAACCTTGTTTTTCTTAGTTTCCCCATCTGCAAAATGAGCTGGAGAAGGAAATGGCAAACCACTCCAGGATCTTTGCCAAGAAAACCCCAAATGAATTCACGAAGAGTCAGACATGACTGGAATGACTAAACAATGTGGGGCTGCAGGAATAAGACGGAAGGATAGCAGCAGGATAGTACAATAGAAGGAGATTAGACTGCGAATAGAGGAACCCAGGTTCAAATCCCAACTGCCCCTCAGTACTGTGGGGCAAATCAGTTAATCTCTACACATCAGTTTCCTCATCTGTAAAATGAGAGAGTCGGAATAGATTGTCTTCAAGGTCCCTTCTGACTTTTGAGTTCCAATCCTAGGAAATAGCTATTGTAGGCTCTCGAGAAGCAGAGTGATCTGGTAAAAACAGTTTTCCGGGCAGATCAGCCTGGCAGTGGCAAAAAGGATGGATGGATATAGGGAAGTAGTCATTGGTGGTTATTATAGTCAGAGAGCTGTGAGGAAACCCATCCTAGGAGAGTGAAACTGTTGAGAAGGGAATGAGATGAGAGAGAGAGAGAGAGAGAGAGAGAGAGAGAGAGAGAGAGAGAGAGAGAGAGAGAGAGAGAGAGAGGTCAGATTGAGTAGAAAAGAAGAGCTGAAGGTAACTCCAAGGTTTCTAGGCTGGGAGGCTGGACCTTCACCCAGAGATCACAGTATAGCATGAATTTGACTCATATTTAAAGCTGAATCCAAAGGCATCTGTTATGTTGCAACAAAACCCTCAGCTTTCAGCAGAATTTGGCTGACAATTATCTTTTAATTTGCTGTGCTTTGTGGCTAGACCCACATGAGAATCTAGTTCTTCATTTTCCGACATCTTGAACATCAGGACATAAGCTATTTCCCACCATGCCCAGCCCAGGGAGGGATCATCCCTTCAAGTCTTTAATTAATGTCAGAAAGAAAGGGGTGAGGCAGTAGGTGAATCTCCTTTTGGGAAACCCAGTGAAACCAAACAATGCTAGAACATGACTTGGCATCAAAGCAAAGAAACATTTTCTTTTCTCTTCTGCTTTCGAGTTCTGATTCAGCTTACCACCACTTCTCATCATAATGCTGCCGAGTCATGGAATTGTGCAACATTTCATATGACTGTACATTGAATACTTACATTTGATTTTTACTTTGTCTGCTTCTAACAGAATCTAATTGAAAGCTAGGTGCATTGCCGCTTGGGTGCTGTACTGAGAATTAGAACAGAGAAATTCTATTTTTAGTTGGGCTGCTAAGTTTCTGTATAGTGTTAGTCCAATGTTCCCATGCTGAAAAACAGTCTGGGATTAAGAAAAGAAAGAAGTCAAAGACTTATTGATTCTCAGATGTCTCACATCTGTGGATCATGAATATTTTCTTTAAGAAGAGGGACACTGGACAAAACAAGCACTAAAAACACCAGGAAAGAAAGAAAGAAAGAAAGAAAGAAAGAAAGAAAGAAAGAAAGAAAGAAAGAAAGAAAGAAAGAAAGAAAGAAAGAAAGAAAGAAAGAAAGAAAGAAAGAAAGAAAGAAAGAAAGGAAGGAAGGAAGGAAGGAAGGAAGAAAGAAAAAAGAAAGAAAAAGAAAGAAAAAAGAAAAAAGAAATAGAAAGAAAAAGAAAAGAAAGAAAGAAAGAAAAGAAAGAAAGAAAGAAAAGAAAGAAAGAAAGAAAAGAAAAGAAAAGAAAGAAAGAAAGAAAGAAAGAAAGAAAGAAAGAAAGAAAGAAAGAAAGAAAGAAAGAAAGAAAAAAACTGGCTATATGTTAACAAACAGGAAATGACTGAGTTTCTGTGGTTATCAATATGGAAGTCATTTCCAAATAAGCTAGCTGTCCAAGTAGTCAGACCTTTGGTGAGTTAAAGGCTAGAATCAATACCAAATTAAGAGAAAGATGAGAAGGCACTGTATGAAATTAAAATAGCTCCCATGAACTAGTCCAACCATTTTGGAAAGCAATTTGGAATATCATATAGAAAGTCACTAAAATAACCACACATTTTGACTCAGAGCACACTGCTAAATATATACTTCAAGGAGGTCAAAGACAGAAAGCAAAACCCCATCTATACCAATGTATTTATAGCAGCACTTTCTTCAGTAGCAATGAATTGGAAATAAAGTAGTTGCTCATTAACTGGGGAATGGCTAACAAATTGTTGCACATGAATGCAACAGGATATTACCAAAGCCATAAAAAAATGATAAATATAATGAATACAGGAGGCAGGAGAAAACTTGAACGAACTAATAATGCAAAGTGCAGTAAGTAGAATAGGAAAGAAATATACACCTGCAACAATGAAAATGGAAGCAACAAGAGCAGAAATGGAAAGTGAGGGCTGTGTAATATCAAGCTTAATGCCAAAAAAGAGATATGACGATTCATCCCCCTCCCCTGTTTGTAGAGCTGGGGAGACTGTGAATGTGGAATGCCACACATACTTTTGGACTGGATTGGTTTTGTTGATTGGGTTTGCTGAACTGCATTCTTTCTGTCCTTAAAATTTCTTTGTTATAAGGGGATAGACTTCTGGTTAGAGGTGAGAGGAGGAATATATTGAGAAATGAAGTATCATTAAAATATATTAATAAACATTTAAAATTAAATTACAAAAAGCTCTAAAGTAGTCTATCAAGTCAGTTTTATTTTTTATTTTTTTTATTTTGAATTAATTTTGAATTATCAACAATCACTTCCATAAGCTTCTGAGTTTTAAAATTTTCTCCCTCTCCTTCCTCACCTCCCTCCTCAAGACAACTCGTGATCTGATCTAGGCTATACATACACATTCTTATTAAACATATTTTCACATTAGTGATGTTGTAGGTAAGAATTAGAACCAATAGGAGGAACTACCAGAAAGAGGAAGCAAAACACAACAGAAGAAAAAAATAGCAAATAGTATGCTTCGATCTGCATTCAAACTCCATGGTTCTTTCTTTGGATGTGGATAGCATTTTCCAGTACGAGGCCTTTGGAGATGTCTTAGATCCTTGTATTGCTGAGAAGGGCTAAGTCTATCAATATGAGTCATTGCACAATGTGGCTGTTACTGTGTACAATGTTCTCACGGTTCTGCTCATTTCACTCAGCATCAGACCATGCAAGTCTTTCCAGGTTTCAGATCAGTTTTTAAAAAGAGCTGTTGTCACTATTTCTTAAATAACCTTTACAGGATCATAGAACTACAACTGGAAGGGGCCCAGGATGTCAAACCCTCTTACTGCACAGATGATGGGCCTAGGGACATTGAATAACTTGCCCCAAATCATACAGGTAGGTAGTTATTAAGCAGTTATATGGTGTAGTGTATAAAGCACCAGGCCTAGAGTCAGGAAGACCTGAGTTCAAATCCAGCCTCAGACACTTACTAGTTGTGTGACTCTGGGCAAGTCACTTAAGCGTGTTAGCCTCAGTTTCCTCATCTGTAAAATAAGCCAGAGGAAAAAAATGGCAAACCACTCCAGTATCTTTGCCAATAAAACCCCAAATATAAGTATGAAGAGTCAACATGATTGAAACAACTGAACAATAACAAAAGATAACCATTATCAGAAACTGGATTTGAAACCAGGTTCTCTAACTCTAGACCCAGTGCTCATTCCACTGTGCTTACTTTAATCTACATGATTCTGTTGCTACAACAAGGAAATTAAGAGAACCAAGAACTAACTACCTTATCTAGCCAACACTTCATCTCCTCAACAATCACTCAATATACAAACCTTTGTTAAGGACCTTTGTATGTGTCCCATCCTCTATTAGGCCCAGGGAATACAAAGACAAGAATCAAATAGTCCCAGGCCTCCAAAAAAACATTCTATGGAAGGAGACAATACCCACACGCACACATCATTCATATGTAGTTATAAATAGATATAGAAATATCTCTATCTATATACACATATATGTATGTATGAAAATACATATGTGCATTTATTACACATATATATTGATGAAAATACATATAATCATATATAATACAAAGTTAATGTAAGACCCAAACAAACTAAATTATCTTCAAAACATTTATTAATATGAGCTTTTTTGCATAACAAGTCCAGATGGCACTCAAAGTTTGCTACATTAGTTCATACCTAATTAAACACACACAAGAATTGCTTAGCCATCCAAGCTTTTCCTAGCTCCCTGTGTCTCCTTGTTTTAAGCCTACAGGAATTCTGTAAACAATTCATAACTCTTTTTTTTTACATATACTCCAATCTACTAAGACCTCAATCTTGAATCTTTATTCAATTTATTACCAAAAAGATACATTCATTTGGAGTATGGGATAAAATTCATTTACTACAGTGAAAATGACATTATATCATCATATAGATTCTCTGGGCCCACTCTTTCAGGCCTAAGCAAGCTACCTCTGCTCCTCAGGGTTCTCCGGAACCTTGAGGGAGGTTGAGTGTCTCTGCCATCTGCTCAAGACCCTGCTTCGTTATATTTTCATCATTGTTGGGAGGGGCAGTGACTAAGAGTCCAGTTCCATCTAACCATTTAGATGGATAGATATTTGCTTCAAAAATATAACTACAGCAACCATCAAAATATTTTCTCCAACACCTCTGGGACATATTCTTTTGTATACCACCTTTGGTTCTCTCTCAGCCTTTTCTTGATGGGAAAAACCAAAGGTCGTCCTAAAGACTATTATTTTCTTCTCATGTCATCAGCCCTGGGCTGGCTGAAACATTCAGCCTGTGCTTCAATTCCCAAATTCCTGGGGCTTGCTCTTCTCATCTTTTGAAGCTCCTAGGGTCAGAGATTCCATTCCTCTCACAGATACCATGAGTAAAAACATCACTGGCATCCCAAGAGCTGGCAAAGAGGAGGTACCTCCATAGTCAGTCACAAAATCTTCTACATATGGTTAACTCACTGGAACCAGTTATAGAATGTCTACACATGTAATCATATGTTGGACAAGGGATAGGAAATATTTTCTAGCAGCACAAAGTGAAAACTAACACCACCAGAATCTCCTAAATTCAAGAAAATAAGCTTTTTATGATACGTTTCATCATATGGTTAGCTCACTGGAACCAGTTATAGAAAGCCTACTCATGTTCCACAATCACCCTAGGGAATTGCTCTTATGCATGATCATAATTCTCCCAAAAGAAGGCTTCCCAAGTTCCCCATGTGAAGACACACAATCCCAAATGCTCTGCACATGTACCAGACACACATTACAAAAATGTCACAGCGTTCATGTCTAAACAGCTTTAGCTAAGCTGCTGCCATTTTGATGGAGTCAGAATTGTCAGTTTCTCCTACCTTATATTCTGCATTTTGTAGTGGAGCAGATGTGACCAAAGTTTGCTTTATTGAGCATTCTTGATCTTATAGTCAAAAGGGTTCAAGGAAAATACCTCATGACATCTCCCTTCGTGACCAGTTTTTGTCTCTGATTCTCCTTCTTATGACTCACCTATACTCCTTGAAATCCAGAGAAACATCTATTTGGAACTTCCATGACCAGGGCCAAGAGAAATTCTCTACTGAGATAAGTGAGGCAGAGATAAGACTGCCAGAAAAAAAAGAAAGGAGGGTCATTGAAGTATTTTTAAATTTACAGAAGAGGACATAAGGAAAACCATAAGTAAACACAGAAAAATAAGACATGTTTGAAAGTTATATGTTGAATTTTTATAAACTTTAAAGGAAAAGTCAGTTGTAGAGATTCATGGTTTTGTATACAAATCCTCTTTTCCTGCTCTACTTTGTGAATGGAAATGCTTATTTTATTTGGTGTTTATTAAATTCAGAATAAAATAATAAAATAAAATTGGGTGAGAAAAAGAGAAATTCTCCCCTGGGAATCCCATGTCCATGTGTTCTCCCAGGCTTGCAGCTATACTCCAGGACTATGAGTCAATCAGTAAAAGTGAAACTCAAAAATACTGCGTCTGCCTTTTTAAAAGTTCCACTAGAGCATGTGATGCCAGCGCAATCTCTGACAACTGCCCTTTGCCATAGTCCCCCAGAGGTTACTTAGCTTCGCATGTCCGTCTGTCTTTGGTACCCAAGACGGAAAACTTCAGGGAAAAACAGATGCCAGCTGTCCATTGAGAAGGTACTCCAGCAAAGCTACAGATAAAATTGGATACAAAAGGTATTACAGGATGTGGTGACTGATTAATTGAATGGGATGAAGGAAAGAGGAGACCCAAAGATAATCTCAAATTATGAGCCTGAGTAATTAGGAAGGTGGTGAGGTTTTAGGAAGATTGGCAGCTAGGTGGCACAGTGGCTAGAGTGCTGGGCTTGGAGTTAGGAAGTTCTGAGATAAAATCCAGCTTCAGAAACTTCCTAGAAGTGTGACCTTGGGCAAGTAACTTAACCTCTGTTTGCCACTGGAGAAGGAAATGGCAAATGACTGTAGTATCTTTACCAAGAAAACCCCAGGATGAGTCGAACACAACTGAAATGCCTGAACAATAATGGAGTTTTAAAGAGATGAGAGGCAGATTTGTGAGGGAAGAATTTGAATTCAATTTTAAGCATGTTGAGACAAAGTCACAGAAGAGGTGGGAGGGGACGAGATCAAGGTTGGTGTAAGGGTAGCTTTAGTAAAGAGGAGGGCCACCTCATTCTCTAAAACTTGAGTGAAGTAAGGCAAAATAGGAGATGAATACACTAAAAGAGTGACAGTAGAAAAGGGTAATGGAAAGATTTCATACCAGATGATTTCCATTACCAAAAAAACCAAACCAAACCAAAACAAAACAAAACAAAAAAACTGAAGGGAAGCCTGTGGGAGACAAGAAGTGAAAGGGGGTGGATTCAACTCTGTTCTGCTCTCCTCTGTTCTACTCTCTATGTGTACTTTTCACCGTCTATTAGAGGTACAGGCAATGAGTAAGAAACCACCTGACAAATATGTCAGGTAACAAGAATTTCCAGTTAGAGAACTTTATTTTTATCCCCAGAATGATTAAGAAGGTGGAGCCTTAAAGAGCTTAACAATAGTACTGATGGCATAGAAAAAAAAATCAAATGTCCCCTATTCAGCATAAATAACAAAAGCGATAATAATAACTATCATCTATCATCATTTCTACTTATACTACACATTTCTCTGAAGGGCCTCCAGGGTTAAAACTGTTAACTATGACTTGTGCTTTTTTTTTTTGTTTTAATCAAGTAATTTTAATACTATGCTTTGTTATTAGTTAACCAGAGAAAGATGTAGATGAGATAGAAAATTCTGTGGTTTCTCAGGGAAAGATGTTTATGAGTATACACACATACATAGTGTAATCATCGTAGAAATACATACAATCCATGAACATAAAAGATACCACAAAAAGCTTATTTTCTTGAATTTAGGGGATTCTGGCAGTGCTAGTTTGCATTTTGTGTTGCTAGAAAATATTTCCCTTCCATCTGTCCAATATGCTACTTCTGCCACACCTAGCTGGGGATGTGTTTACACCAGGCTGGGGAAGAATCGCCCATTCTTCTTTCTGTTGGATGTAAATCAGGATTGTTTTGTCCACCTTGAGCACAGGGCCCTATTCCAATTTGAGTCCCCAAGGTATCATTCCCACACGTATCTGGAAAAGCCATCATCTAAGTCACATTGGTATGGCGTCAGGACATCCGTGTTTTCAAAACTCCTCTCTGCTCCCAGACCCAGAAGTTTGGGATATTGTTTGCCAATTTTCTTGTCCCTTTTGTGCGCTGACCCTTTTCCTAAATATTGAAGAAAACATTTTGGAAATTATACAAAAAACAAAAAAAAATGCATTCCCAAACCTACTCAGTAATTTCCTGCATTGCAAAATAAACTTAACTTTCACCCCAAAACTTTTGGAACTTAATCCAAGTGGGATTTTGTGATGAAATTTGTCATTTATTTCAAAATGGTCTTGAAGAACCACTAGTGGATGAGCTGCCAATGACTTGTATGTTCAGTCTTGTAGGGTCTTTCTGAGCAGGGTATGACTGTGCCAAGGTGCTTTGCCCATGGTTGGTGTGCAGGTCTGCATGGTGGGACATGTTCCTGTAAAGGGAAAGAACGGAAAAGTACATAGTAAACACGTAACGGGCTATCAATGTGAGTCTGTCGTCCTGTGTTAGTGAAAGTTTATGATGGTGGGTAAAATTTGAACTTACTTCCCTTGCTTTTGGTCCCTGGCAAAACAAAGGACTCCATTTTCCCAGTGTAAACAGTCCGCCATAATTGGGATGAGAGTTGCTTTGAGTGGAAAAATACATGGGTAAATGTGATTTTTGAAGTAATGGGACATCTCATGATATAATGAAAGAGTCTTGGATTTGGAGTCAGAGAACCTGAGTTCAAAATCTGTTTCTGCTACTTACTACATGTAGGACAGCCTAAAGTCATGTAACCTTTCTGGATCTCAGTTTTCCCTTCTCCAAAATGAAGGGGTTGGGCTGGAAAGGCCCATCTATGACCTTGCTAGCTTCTCTAGAGATATTTTCCTAATTAAAGGGGCACATAAGGCTATCACAGAACACTTTGTAGGGATATTGATGATGAATAACAACTCAATTAACATTAACCATTTGTTGAATACCCTTGTGTAATATGACCTAGCCAGGGGTTCCCAATCCCTTAGTTGTGATCCTAAATGAAAATATCTTCCATATTAGTTCATCTCTAGCTAGTCACTGATGTAGTGACCTCCCTGCTTAGCTTTGAGGGGTTCCCACTTGCATGCATGGCTGGAATGATTCCATCAGCAATCAACTACTTAATCCAGCATAAAAGCAGAATCACAAAATGTTAGCATTAGAAGGAAACTGAGTGGCTGCCCACTGCAATCTTTAACAGAACAGGAATCTCTCCAACATCCATTAGATTATGAGCTCCTCCAGGGCAGAGATTGGCTTTTGCTTTTCTTTGCATCTAAAGAGCTTAGCATAGAAGGCACTTAATAAATATTTACTGACTTGACTGACTGATATCTCTAAGAAGTTGTCATCTTGCCTCAATTTGCAGAAATCTTTTGACGGGAAACTCACTACCTTTTGAGGCAGCCCCATTATATTTTAGGACAGCTCTAATTGTTAAGAAGCTCTTTCTTTCATGGAGCTGAAATCTGCTTCTCTGTAACTTCTATCTATTTTTACTGTACTAATTTTGCTTTCTGGACAAGGATAGAACAAGTTTAATCTTCCTCCACACGCCACCTTTGAATTCTTAAAGACACCTATTAGGCACTCTCTTCTCCCCTTCATTGTTCTCTTTTTCTAAACCAGGGGTGGGGAACTTGTGGCCTTAAGGCCACATGGTGGCCCTTTAGGTCCTTAAGTGCAGTCAAAAAGACTAGTGATTATTCTGTCAAAAGGCCGCACTTAAGGACCTAGAAGTTTACATGTGGCCCTAAGGTCGCAGATTCCCCATCCCTTAATCTAAATACTTACATTTCCTTCAACTGATTCTCAAATGGCATGTTTTCCAGTGCATTCTCCACACTGATTACTTTCCTCCATATATGCTCTTGTTTGTCAATGTCCTTCCCCAAATGCACCACCCATAAGTAAACACAGTATTCCAGATGTGGGGTGAAGAGGACAGATTAGAGGGCAGCCATTGCCTCTTTCCTCCTGGGCACCATGTCATTTAATGAAATCAAAGATAACAGCACAACTATGTAAATTGTGAAGCATTTTAATGATCAAAAGCCACTCTCTGATATAATGCTCTATCTCTTTACATGAATATTATTCCAACTGATGCTATATGGCTATAAATCCTGGAAAAGCCAATCAAACAATAAGGACTATTAAGGGCTAACGGTGTGCTAGACACTGTGCTATGCACTGGTGACACCAAAAACCGACCAAAGACAGCCTCTGTCCTCAAGAAGCTTCAGTTTAACAGAAGAGGCCACATATGAATAAATGGATCCAGGGCAAATCTAATACAAAGCCACATAGATAGGAGTACAGTGTACGTTGTCATATGTGAGAAAGAGCAAGTAAGCCAGACCACAAACAGAAGAAGAGTCTAGGTTGTGAAGATTTTAAATGTCAAATACAGAAGTTCTTATTTGACTCCAGAGGTAAATAAGGGACCAATGGAGTTTATTGAGTAAGGGATGAAATTCTCAGAAATGTCCTTTAAGACAATCATTTTGACAGCTCTAGACAATAGATTGGAACCGGGACAGATTTGAGGTAGGGACATCAATAAGAAGCCTATTGCAATATTCTAAGAGTGAGATGATGAGAACCTATGTCAGAGCTGTGGCTGTGTGAGCAGAGAGAAGGGAATGTTATCTGAGAGATGTTGAGGAGAAAGAAACAACTGATTGGCTATGTGGGGTGAGGGAGAGGGGAGGGAAGAAAAGGGGAGGGATGTTTGGAGCTGCCACCGTGCTGAGGGGGATAGAAAATTGATCAGAGGGAGTAGAGACATTGCCTTGCCGCTGTGAGGACCTGGTTGAAATTAGTCGGTACAATTATATAACTTTCTCTAGCTACATTGAAACGCCCTGGGCCTCCAAGAAACAAGTTCTTGGCTGAGTCCATGCATCACAGAGACCATTGCCATACTTTGTAGTTTTATTGATAGCTCTAGTTCAAACCTAAAGCCAAATCACATATGGAACTTGAGCTGCCCTTTTATTTTACTGAATGTCATTTCCATTAATCATATCTATTCCTGGACAAAATGGACAGAAAACTTCTTTCAAACCTGAATCTCCTCCTGCATTTTTAGGAACACAGCAGTCAGTGCAATGGTATAGACTTGGGGCAAATGCATTTAGTGGTGGGCCCTAAATGACTAGCAGACCATCCCAGCTTTTCTATTTGTATCAGCAGTTTTTAGCCCAGTGCTTTGCAAATAGCAATCACTTAAGAAATATTTGTTCATCATTCATTCATTCATTCATTCATTCATTCATTCATTCATTCAGACTCAGTCACTAGCATGGGAGTCTTTCTACCAGCTTGTAGGATGATTCTGAAGGTGCCAAGTAGTTTGGTACTTGAGCGCAGCTAGCCCCTGTACCTTGATATTACACTTGACCCTGGGTAAGGGGAGCAAGTCTCCTCACTGTTTTGGTGTCCTCATCCCCAGCCCCCAACCCAGTTAAATCTATGGAAGTGCTATTATGTGCTGAACAGTATAACGTCTGGGCAAGTAGAAAGAATAGAATTTATGAGCTTCTAGAACATTGGGGGAGTGACATCAGTGAAATACAATAGCTAACTACTGAATAATAGCAAATTAATACTATACCACTTAAAAGTTTTCAAAGTGCTTCATAGATATTATTAAGTTCAATCCTTACAATACCAAGAAACCTTTCCCTGCCCCTCTTAATTCCAGGGCTTTCTCTCTGTTGATTATTTCAAATTTAGCCTGTATTCATCTTGATTGAATGTGATTGTTCACTTGTTTTCTCCTCCATTAAACTATGAGCTCCTTGTATCCCTAGCATTTAGCACAGTGCCCAGCACATAGTGGGACCTTAATAAATGTTATTGACTGGTAGTTATCCTGGAAAGTTGGTGTTCTTATTATCCTCATTTTACAGATAGGAAAACTGAAGCTGAGAGAGGGGAAGTGACTTACCCAGAGTCAGAAAGCTAGGAAGTGGCTCAGGCAGGATTGAACCCATGTCTGCCTGATTTCAATTCCAGCTGTCTGTCCTGTCTGCCACCTAGCTGCCTGTCAAATAAGGGAAGCACACTGTCTCCCCCCACCAGTGCAATGGAACCTGGCACCTGGAACAGGAACATGCATGAAAATATAAATCAGATTAGACATTCACAGAATGTCCAGGTTGGAAGGTACTTCAGAGGCCATGTATTCCAACATACACCAGACCAAGAAACCCCACTAAACAAGCCCTGAGGAATGGACAGCCAGCCCTGGCTTGAAGACCTCTGATGAGGTGGAACCCAGCACCTACTTTTGTGGAAATCATGGATTCCTGGACAAAACAGGAGTGATGAGGATGCCCAACGCATCATTAACTTGCCTGAAGGAATCTTGTTGCATGTCCCTGTGCCGTTGGTTTTCTGAAAATTGAATGTCTTTTACTGGTCATTTGTCACAGAGATTGACTCCACATGAGAAGAGTTTCATGAAAGCAAAAGGAGATTAAATTGTGAGCCTTCCAGCTTTAAGCATGACCTCTTACCTTCATGTTGTTAAGTGGAGCAATTTGGCCTCAAAACTGGACAACTTGTTCTCTGTCAACTGGGAACTAAACCAACTGTAATCAGATCATTTACACACGTGACTTTATGACTATTTAACCTGTGTCCTCCAGGGGACCCTAGTACATCTTGCCTTAATGGGAGACGGAAGCTTTGTTCTTGCCATTCACATTTAGCCCTGAAGGTCTCCTGGCATCTTCACTATAGAGTTTTGGTAGGCTGCCACAATATTATGTATTGTTCAAAATAATTTTCCATATTTTTAATGTTGGTTATTTCTTGAGTCTCCTAAAAAAATTCCAGGTCAGGGGGGCAGACATATCTTTATTCATTTATTTGTATTGAATATGCAGAAGAATTTGAGAAGTGAGATTTGGAAAGATTATAAATTTCAAGCTGGATGGGAGCCTCCAAATGCCTCATTTTATAGACAAAGCAACTGAGGCTGAGAAGAGTTAAATAACTTGTTCAGGTACCTTAGAATGCTATAATTCAATTTCTGTTTCATAGTTGAGGAATGAAAGCGTGGTAGGGCTCAAGTGATTTGCCCATGGTTATGAAGCTTGCATGAAGAAGAGCTAGGGATGTTTGTGGTCAGTTGTAGTCATAGAATCACGTGTCCCAAAAGGGGAAGGACCTTAAACGTCATCTGGTCCAACCCCCTCATTTTAGAGATGACACAGTGGAATCCAAGAGAATTTGATTGACTTGCCCTAAATCTCAAAGATTGTAAGAGCACTGAGATTGGAACCTGGTTCCTCTGATGCCAAAGTCAGTGTTCTTTGCATTGCACCATGATAGTACTCGAATAGTGGGGTGGGATGATTTCCTTCAGTCTGAAATTCTATGGTTCTATGAGGTAGAATTTGCTTCCATTTTAAGGAGAGCTATTTTTTTTTTAACTTTGGTTTTTGGTCTGTACCTGTGTTTTCAGCAGTAAAGGGAACTATCAGTAAGGAAACTCCCTCCCCAACCCCAAAATGGCGTTAATTTGCAATTTATCTATAACTTATAGTCGGGGACATGCTGAAGCCAGCTCCTACTGGACAATGAGAGTCAATTGTTAAATTTCAGCATGAGCCCCTGGAAACTGGGAAACAATATAAATCAGAGTTTGATTTATTGTACTGTGGATTGTCCAGATTTAAGAAAGCGATGAATAAATGTTAATAATGAGGATTAAACTTAAAAGCGGGTTTCAAGTTATTTGTTTGAGAGCTGATTGTTAAACATTTATCAGTACACCTTATATGAGGAGTGGAATTTAAAGGTTAAATTATTCACTCAGGATAACACAATTAGTATGTGTCAGAGGTAAGATTTTAACCCAGATCTTTCTTATCCCAAAGTCAGATCTCTATCTGCTATGCTATACTATGCTATGTTATGTATTTGTATCTTGTACTTTATAGAAGGCAGTTAAGTGGTACAGTAGTTACTGGGCCTGGAGTCAGGAAGACTCCTCTTCCTGAGTTCAAAGCCAACCTCAGACACTTACTAGCTATGTGACCCTGGGCAAGTCATTAAACTTGCTTGCCTCAGTTTCCTCATCTGTAAAATGAGCTGGAGAACATCCAAGTTCCAAACTCAGTTCCCTTACTTACAACCTTTGAGATTTAGGGCAAGTCAATCAAATTCTCTTGGATGCAACTGTGTCATCTCTAAAGTGATGAGGTTGGACCAGATGACCTTTAAGATCCTTCCCCCTTTGGGACACATGATTCTATGACTACAGCTGACCACAAATATTCCTAGCTCTTCTACACGCTAGCTTCATAACCATGTGCAAACCACTTGAGCCTCACCAGCCTTTGCTTTCTCAACTATGAAGAGGAAATTGAATTATAGTATCTCCAAGGTGCCTGAACAAGTTACTTAAGTCCTCTAAGCCTCAGTTGCTTTGTCTACAAAATGAGACATTTGGAGTTGATGGCCTTCCAAGTTCCCATCCAGCTTGAAATTTATAATCCTTCCAAATCTCACTTCTCAATTTCTTCTGCCCATTTAGCACAAATAAATCAATAATGTCTGTGCTCCTGTCCTGGAGTTCTCTCCGTCATCTTCATCTCCTGGCTTCCTTCAAGTCCTAACTCAAATCCTACCTTCTGCTAGAAGTCTTTCTCCATCTCTGTTAATTCAAGTGCATTTCCTCTGCTGATTATTTCCAATTTGTCTTGAATGTAGCTTGTTGGTACACAGTTGTGGTACATTGTCTGCTCCATTAGAATACGAACTCCTTGAGACCAGGGACTGGTTTTGACTTTCTTGCTGTCTTCAGATGTTAACACAGTGTCCAGCACAGAGTTCTGTGAGCTTAATAAATGCTTATTGGCTGATTACTTATCACAAGGAAATGGTATTTATCCCATTAAGTATAATAGCAATGGGAAATGATATTAAAGCTAAGGATGGATGAATGATTTGGGGTGAAATCCTTCATAATTTTCAATTATTTATCCCAGGAAGCCGAAGTTCATGCTTTTTTGAGCTCTTCCAATCCTCTGGAGTCCCAGTTTTTCAACTTTCAGGACTTCACTGTACCTGTAGGCTTCCACAGGGACTCAGCTTCACTTAGAATTGCTCCTCTCAGAAGTCTTAAACTCTAGCTTGCCCATAGCTGATCATAATCTCCTGTCTGGCTCTGGCCAAGAGCCTATCACACCCATATTTTAATCCTTGATCCGAGGATACAAATCTCAAGCCCATAAATCTGATTATATCACACCTTGGCTTGAAAATCTTGGGTGCCATGGCTCCTATCACCTACCCATTGAAATTCAGAGTCTTTACAATTCAGTCATTTTATTCCCCTCACCCCTTCCTCAACTAGAATACTAGGAATACGAGGTTCTCACCTTGCCTTCTATGTACTTCTATGTACTTGTTCAAGCTAGAACCAAAGTGTTTCCTCCTTCCCTGAATCATTCAGAGCAGTCTGTTGGACTCCTCCTAAATGCCAATTTAATTTGTATTATAACTTTATTATACATGTCTTTGTTCCTTCCATCCCATCAATAGATTGGAAACTGTCAGGGTAGGAATCTGTCTGTCATCTTCATATCCTCCATCTATTATTGTACTTTGGACATAATAAATGCTTAATAAGAGTCTGTGAAATTGAATTAAAGGGGCAGTTAGGTGGAGCAGTAAATAGAGTGCTAGTCTTGAAGTCAGGAAGGCTCATCTTCCTGACTTCAAATCCAGTCTTAGACACTTGCTAGCTGTGTGACCCTGGGCAAATCATTTAACCCTGTTTGCCTCAGTTGCAAATCATTTCAGTATCTTTGCCAAGAAAACCCCAAATGGGGTCACGAAGAATTGGACATGACTGAAATATGACTTAGCAACAAAAACTGAATTAATTTTTTTTCTCTCAGTTTGAGGTTTGAGTGCTGTCAATCACCAGGGTAAGCCAATACAAAAAGCAGAAGTCACCCTTTGATTTTTAGTTGCTTCCTAGCCTAACACACTTTTTGAGAAAAACCAGTGAAACTTTGGTTTTGCTAAAAATTAGGAAGTGACAAATATCAACTTCTATTAACACGGGAAATTTTTCATGTGTATTTATGATACTGACTGGGCTAAACCAATTGATTCATTGTTTGGATCAGAATGCCAACCTCAGTGGTTCATCTGAGTTTGTAACAATACATTAATTAATTAATTTATTAATAGTGCATAAAATATCTGGGACTTTAAGTACCCCAACAGAGGTCCCTCTCTTTCATATGGCATAGAGGCAGTCAGTCATCTTTTGGCAGGCACATTCTAGTATATAGCGCATTTCTAACATTTCAAAGTCAGTTTATATATTGCCCTGATCACAGACACTCAGGCCAAAGAAATGCAGGCTTTTGTGGCCTGTTAAAATTATAGACAGGGGAAAGATGCAGAAGGGAAATAGGTTAGCTTTTTTTTCTGCTCTAAAAATTTTCATTTATTGTTATGAACCATAAAAAAAGTCAATAAACACAAACATTTCAACATATGAAGAAGAACAAAAAAGGATTATGTAGGAAACTTCTGTTCTAATGTCTTCTGATTATAGCATTGCAAGATCAATGGTATCTTCTAAAGATGTCATCACATTCTCTGGACTCTCTAAGTTTGGTGTGTCCCCAGGATGCATTGATCTGAAATTTCCACCATTTTTCTTGTGGCTGTTTGACATAGTAACATCTGGGGTGCACAGCTTCACTGGTATTACCATAGCGAACATTTCTCTGGTGGCCTCGGGTGGTCATCTGGTGACTGATGGTTGCTAGGCAGTACTGAATATGGCTCCTTGAAACCTGCTTCTGGGCTCATTTGTTAAGGTAATTGTGGCTTCCATCTGTTAGGGTAGTATAACTACAACTTCTCCTTGAAAGTGGCAAGTTAAGGGCATTAAACATCAACTAACGAAATGGTAAGCAATTTTCAACCCCAAATCTGTGTAAGATCCTAGTCCTTAGACATTCCTCCGATCCTCTAGGGTTTAGCATGTACTAAACTAGCCCCAAAATGTCATTGCTCTTCTCTCATATTGCTGTACTCCCATCTTTATTGTGTATTTCTGTCAACAGTAAAATCAAGACTACTTTAGTACACTATTTTGACCAGGGAAAAACCTAACTTGTCTCCCTACATCTAGACAAGGCCGCTTACTAGCTTAAGTGACCAGTCCTAGGGACTAGTAAAGGGATTGTTCTTCTGATTTTACAATCCATTCTAGCTCTATATTGGATTAATAAACAATAGCCACATATGTAAAATTATTCTATACATACTTCTATTTGTCAGTTCTTTCTCTGGATGCAGATACTGTCTTCTTTTCTAAGTCTTTTTTTTTAATTTGTGCATTTATAATAGTCAAAATAACTTACTCATTCAAAGTCATTCTCAAAACAGTATTGCTGTTACTGTATACAGTGTTCTCTAGGTTCTGCTCACTTTGCTCTTCATCATTTCGTGCAAGTCTTTCCATGCCTATCTAAGCTTGTTTTGTTTCATAAATTGAAAATTAAATAAATTGACATAAGTAGTGTATATAAGATGCTTTGCAAAATTTAAAACAATTTGTAATACATGTCAGTGATTCTTCTAAGAAATTTCACAGGTTCTTTATATAAGTTGTAAAATGTAATGGATTTGACTGTCTTTACAGAACCAGGCTTATAAGAAAGGCAAATGGAAAGGTCTAGTGGGGTGCTAGGATCCAAGAGGCTGAGTTCCAGAGAGCTGACTAGCCCACAGCTCTGTGGCCACAGCTGCTGCTTTGAGGAAGTAGCACCCCGGCACATTGCTAACCCCTCATTCTGAGATTTCTGCTCCCACGTCTTTCTACAAGGAAGGGAAGAAGCTGTGTCTGCCTCCTCAGTAAAAAGACACACAGAAACTCCCCAAAACTCATGAAGGCAGGCACTGAAGGGTTGCATATCTGCTGGCAGTCACTGACCTTCAATTCCCAGTGACTCTGCATCTCTCTTAATTGCAGCCTTAGATTTAACTTTCCTGGCAGCCATATCACACTGATAATGCTTAGTTTCTTACAGCTCATTAAGACACTAGATCTTAAATTTTCTCTCTATCCATAAGAATCCATATTCAATGGTATGTTGCAAAGGAACTGTGTTGGAACTGGTCCATTAGCACCAAGGGAGAAAGAATTGGTTGAATCTTGGTTCTGTTACTTGCTACCTGTATGAGCTTAGGAAAATCACGCTGCCTCTCTGAGCCTGCATCCTCAGTGAAGAGGGAGTTGAACTGGAAGATCTTTAAAAGCATTTCTAGCCTTAATTCAGTCTTATCTGAGCTTTTCATCTTCATTAGTTCTTTGCACAGTACTTTGAACATCATAGGTGTTTAACAAATGTTTGTTAAATTCAATTGAAGGGGGCTTTAGAGATTATCATATTCAAATTTCTCAAATTTATGCAAGAAACTGAGGCAGAGACAGGTTAAATGGTTTGTCTGAGGTCATGTAGCAAGTAGAGGGAAAAGCTAGTTAAAGAAGGAGGCAACTCCGTCATCAGAGGGTGGGAAAAGCACTGCCCCTGGAGTCAAAGGACTTGGGTTCAAATTCTCACTCTTCTCCTTGTTAGCTCTATGACCTAGTGCAAGTTAATTAACTTTTCCGGGCCTTGCTGCCCTACTTATAAATTGATAGGAGTTCAACTGTTGTTCAGTCGTTTCATTTGTGACCACTCTTTGTTATGCCATTTGGGGTTTTCTTGTCAAAGATACTGGAGTGGTTTGCCATTTCCTTCTCCAGTTTGTTTTACAGATGAGGAAACTGAGGCAAACAGGGTTAAGTGACAGAGACCAGATTTGAACTCAGGAAGATGAGTTTTCCTAACTCCAGGCCTGGTGCTCTGTTCACTAAGGCGCCTCCTAGCTGCCCAGAGGTGCATTGAAGAAGGAGTTAAAGTAGCCTCTAGCTCTTTAGACCTATGATTGGATGCTTTTTCACTGTGAATCTTCTCTTAAAGTTCAGGGTAGATTTAGGGCTGGAAGGGACCTTCAAGGCCATCTAATTCGACCCTTTCATTTGACAGATGGGAAACTGAAGCCTAGAAAAGATGATTTGCCCAAGGTCCAGAATTTGAACCTAGTTCTTCTCATTTCCTCTGATGCCAAATGCAGTACTCTTTCCATTATACTTTGCTGTTTACTAATAATCACCCACTAATTTGTATATTTTTAAATTTTAAACCAAGAATATTAAGCTTGGATTTGCTTAAAGCCAGTCAAAATTGGATTTCAATGAAGCACAGAACTTGTAACACATAATAAAGTGATAATCTTGAGGCCAGGATTATTTGTTTCTACAGGAGCTAATACCAAAAGCTGTTTTCCTTTCTTCTCCTGCTAGATAAGATGAGACAGAGTTCGAGAGCATGATGAGCTTTGGCCTTGGTATCACAACCCTGGCAACCATAATGCCAGCAGGGATGTTGACTTTTTAATACTAGGACAGATACTACGCGTTCTAGGGTTTCCCACCTCTTCTGTCCTTATTCGCTTGGCCTCTCAGTAAATCTTCCCACGCCCCCTTTTCAGCATGAAATAAAATAAATTTTAGTGCTTGCTATGCATATGCACATAAGAAATAAAATAGATTAATTTATTTTAATAGGACAATATAGTTTGTTAGTTAGTTTTTTTTTTTAACGAATCTTGTCCACAACATCCTGACAAGCTACTCTTGCCCTCCAGATGTACGTGTACCCCAGATTGGGAACCTCTAGCCTATTCATTTCACATAAGACAATTTGTGCTACATTCTTCCAGAATTCCAACCCAGAAAGTTGGGAATTGAAAGGTTTGCATTTTAGTACTGATTTTCTGAGTCATCTTCTCCTTACATACATTTCAGTGAGAAGAAGAGGCTAAAAATCATGCAAATTCCTGCTCCTCTGGAGTACGAGCTTTTCTACCAAGGCTACATTAACTTGGAGACTTTGACAAAGAATGGTCTGTGCCCTAAAATAGGATGTGGTGAAGGCATCTTAGGCAGAGACTCTATTTCTCCCTGAATGTTGACATTACAGCTTCCAATGTAAACCCTCCAACTGGATACATGACAGTGTTAGCAAAAGAGCTAGTTGGAGAAATGACCTCTGGCCATCCATCCTTGTGTACTGTACCTCTTAAGGAAAATGGCGAGCAGTATAACTCCTGTGTGAATGATGTAAAGATGCCTACCCTTTTTAATGTGTTTGTTTGTTTAATTTTCAAAATGGACAATATGTGGGAAAGACACAGTCAAACATTAGTCTCATCGTAAAATTACAAAACTATTTAACTTGATTTCCCAAATCCAACACTAGCATAATTTCTACTCAGCCTGGCTTTGGTGGAATTTATATTTTCTAATTCTGTTTTCCCTATTGGTCTACATTTTGTTATTTTTAAAAACTCATTTTCCCATCTGCTGAGCTATGGCTAGTAGCCAATTTTGATGCCTGTCATTGAAACAGCAAGGATATGTAGTAATGAGCTGCTTCCCTAACAAAGACCTTGATTACGTCTCTCCTCCTGGCTTGAGCTAGGTACTTCTGGTCACTCTGACATTTGATTTCAGGACAAGAACACTTGCTTCCTTTTTGGTCTAATGACCTCTCACTCCACATTATTTGACAGTAAGGATGAAAATGCTACCTATCACATCCCTTATCCCATTTTTTTGATGCAAAAAGATATGTGGCCAGAGGAAGTCATATTAATCATGTCAGTAACAAAGAACTTTAAAAAATAATCAAATTAATAAGGCCTCAAAATAAGAATAACAGCTTATGAGGAGGAAGGGTGGGAATCATCCTTAGTAAAGTTCAGGGCGTTTGGGGCAGGTCAAAGATGTCAAAGAGGTAACGGAAAATGTATGGGGCTGGGAGTCGGGAGACTTCCATTCTAGTTTCCAACACGCCACAAACTAGATTGGTGACCTTGGTCAGGTCCTTCCCTAATCCTCAGTTTCTTCATTCATAAAACAAGAGGACTTAGACCACTGAAAGATTTCTAAGCTCCCATCCAGCTGTAAAATTCTGTGGTTATCAACAGAGCTGGGGAAAATTAAGAAGGTTACTATGTTTAATAGTCTATGGTTTTATTCTCCTAGAGCAGGGGTGGGGAACCTGGGCCCACGAGGCCATACGTGTCCCTCTAGGTCCTCAAGTGCAGCCCTTTGACTGAATTCAAACTTCACAGAACAAATCTTCTGCACCCAAGGACCTAAAAGGCCACTTGTGTCCTCAAGGCAAAGATTCCCTAATTTTGGTTATTAAATAAATAGGCTCTAGAATTAAAGATTTCAGCCATCCAGCTCAAGTACAAATTCTGTTTGTGGTTCTTACTGCTTGAGTTCTCTTGGATGAGTCACTTAACCTTCTGGGGTTTCAGTTTCTTCATCTATAAAATATTGGGGTTAGACCAGATGGCCTACAAGGATCCTTCAAGATCTGATACTACGTTTCTGGGAGGCAGTATGGTAGAATGGATAGAACAGGGAGCTCAAACTCAGAGAAACTTGGGTTGAAGACACTAGCTGTGTAACCCCGGGCAAGTCACTTTGCCTCTCTCAGCCTGAGTGTCCTTATCTACAAAATAGAGATAATTTTTAAAAACTACTTTACCAAGTTGTTGTGAGAATCAAATGAGATAATTTATGTAATTTTTCTTGCAAACCTTAAAGTGTTATATAATCTTTACCTATTATTAACATTTCTCTGTGATCTTGTGATGTGATCTTTTCTTATCTTGGAAGGGCAGTGGATACAATGTAAAGAATGTTGAAACTGGATTAAGGTGAGACTTAGGTTTAAATCCTGACTCTAATCCCTATGAGGCAGAGTTCCTCCATGGGTGAAATTCGTTAATTTGTCAACCTCAGTTTACTTGTTTGGAAAATGGGCATGAGAACATCTATTTCATAGGATTTATGATGAGAATCATACAAGATAACATATGAAAAGTACTTTGCAAACCTTGAAACACTCTAGGCTGTAAATGACAGCTGTTATTATTATTCCTGAGCTTCATTTTAAAAAAATTATCAGTTCTAAGATCTTATGACTTGCTCCTTAGTCTAAGTTCTGATCAATTAGCCTCAATTAATGAAATTAACTCTGAACTTGGAACCATAGAAAAACTGAGGTCCAGTCCTGACTCCACACTTACTAGCTGTATGTCTTTGGGCTATGCACTTAAACTTTCTGAATCTTAGTTTTCCCATATTTCAAATGGAAATATAATACTTCCACCACCTCACAGGCTGTTGAAAGGATCAAATGAAATGAAGTACAACAAAGGTCATTGTCTTTGTCATCATGGTCACTACTGGACATTAAGTAGCTTGCAGTTAAGACTCTGAAGGAAAATGCAGATTAAATAACATTTTTGAAATTTTTACTAAAAACCCATACTAAAGCATGTCGTTTTCAGTTTCTTTTTCTCCTGCTTTATAGCTGCAGTGAACAGATATCTAAAGTCTCTTTTCTTAAAGAGCGAGATATTTCACCTGTATCAGTGACTTTTTCTTGCCCTCATAATCTCTGCTGTTTCATTTTTCCTGTTCTGAAGGGGGGAGAGTGGAGGATTTCCTATGACTTTTGTGTTGAATAAACGAGCCAAAACAATCCATAAGAGAGTAATGACTTTTATTAACGAACAGAATTCCCGAAGTAGGAAATTATGATTACCATTGACCTCTGAAAATGGCATTGTTGCTTTTCACTCTGCCCCTTTAATGAGCTTATTTTGATAGAAACTAAAACCAGACGAGGTTAGTGACGCCCCATGGATACTTGTCTGCCTAATATCCCAGTGATACATAAAAGCAACTGCCACAGAGTTCTGAAATCTTTTTCTGAAATCCATGGATAGGTAGTTCTGATTAGATATGAGGGTCGATTCCTTAGGGCCCCAAGGGTAGGCCATTGGTTGCACTTTTTTGAGGTCAAAGAAGAACAGGATGTCAAGATTTTGAAAGAAGTTATCATTCTTAGAAAAGAGAAATTTATTGCAAAGGATAGGGCCAGAAGGGAAAATAAATGAAAAGGTAAAAAATGCCCATCTGTATATAAAACTAAAGCATAACAAAGAAACTGTTAATACAGTCAGCTAAGGGATCTAACAGAAGTAAACTTGAATTTGGGAAAAAGGAACTATATATTTATTCCTCCATTAAAGTTCACAGAGATCACCTTGGTTTCTCAAAACACAAGGTGTGACACGTCCTAAGAAGCAGCAAGGCTACAAGTTGGCATCTATCACCTGGAGGACCAACCTATGTTAATATTGAGATGCCCAAGGTGAGAAAGGTGGCTCCTAGGCAAGAAGTTCATTTGACCAAAGAAGCTGCCAAGTAATCTACTAAGACTTGGAGGGTACATGGACTACATTGGTGAAGGGAGTAAACACAGTAATGAAATAATGGTACGTTGGAATTTTTTAAGTACTTATGAAAGGCTTTCTGGAATTCTAATGAATTTATTTTTTCACTTTTTTCACTTTCCAAAACAAATCGGTTGGCAAAGAAAGCTGATATTAGGATTAATTAACAACTATTAATTATAGATTATTTAACTTATTTCATTGCATTGGAGAGCTATTTATTTATTTATTGTAATAAACCTCATTTGATTAGGTGACAAAGACCTAGAGTCTCTATATCCAAAGAGACAAATTGCATTTTTTTTAATGCTGTGATTAAACCAGATTCATCTGCTATCTAGACTGTTTTTTGAGATCTGGAAACTAAGGTAGCTCTTTGAAGCCCTGTAAGAGGAACTTGAATCTATAATGGTAACTAGTCTGTAACCAACTGCACGCTCCTAACTGTATGAGCTGAGCTATAGTTTAATTGAAATCTTGATTATTGGCATCATTTCTGATCCATCACAGAGATCATAGGTAAGAGTAAGACTTTCCAAGTATATTAAGTGATGTACTCAACCCTTTGAGCCTAACTAGTGCTACTAGATTAAATGCAATGAACATACCCACACGATGGATTGCTTTGATCTTGATGACCATGGCAGTTTAAATTAGTTACAATCCAGCTTTTAAATACAATTCCACAGTTTAGTCATTTTCCTGATCGGTACAAATGAAAAGAGCAAAAAAGCAGCAGCATCAGGCTTGGCTTATTGATCTAGTCTGGCTTAGATTTCCATCTGAGTGAGGAGACTGAGCGTTCTCATGCTTTCTCATAGATTCTAGTGCAAACAACCCCTTTCATCTTGCATTCCTAGAAGAAAAGAGATAGAGTGAGTCTCCAAAATCCAGACCAAATCACAGACTGTTAATAGTCAAATATAGGTATTTTTAAAACCTAGGTTCAAATTTAAATGTCAATAAAGGGTCATTATGTCTGAAATCAATCATTTAGACTTTTAAAATCTTTGGATGAGTTGAAATTTACCTTTGATTCATTTATTCAATCAATAAATATTTATTGAGCCTCTACTTTATGTAAAATACCATGTTTGATGCCCTGGGTCATACAAATATGAAAAAAAGTTCCTTGCAGGGAGTTTTAAGTCTAGTAGAAAACATAAAACAACAAAATTATCAACAAGAGACAGTAGAATGTGGTAATTGCCATAAAGGAGGTATGAAAAATGCTGTAGGAGTTCAGAAGCAGCAGGATAAAGTAGTAAAATGCTGGATTTGAAGTCAAAGCATCTGGGTTTAAATCCAAGCTCCATTACTTCCGTTATACTGCCTTAGGCAGGTCACTAAACCTCTCTAGACCTCATTTCCCTGGCTTTTTGTTTTTAAAGAGAAGGCTGGGCTAGTTGACCTCTAAGATCCCTTTGAGTCTCAGGTCTATTATCCTATGAATACTATATCATATTTGGTAAAGGTAGGGCACTAGCAAAAAGTTTCATGACATGGGTAGCAACTGAGCTGAGTTGAAAGGTAGGTGGAGTTTCAGTGGATTAACATAATGAGAAGAGTATTCTAGTAGGAAAGAAGGAGGGGATGGGGCCAGATTGTGGAAGGCCTTAAATGATGGGCTAAGGAAAGAATGTGAGGTTTGTTCGTCAGGCAGCTGGGAGATGCTAGATGCCCTAAAACAGTGGACTGACCCAATCAAAGTGTGGTTTGGAAAAATTAGTGTGTCAGCAATGAGACCCAGGGAGAACAGGACCTGCCCAAGATCATGCATCAATCTATCAATTTTGGAGAATCCACATTGGCATGCTATTGAATCCAGAATAGTAGAAGAATTGGTCAAAGGAGAGAGAGAAAGCATAGAGAGAAAAAATGAGATGGAAGAGGCCAAAACCATAGGGAATGTCTACATTTACAAATTGGGAGACAGAAGCAACATTTAAAAGGATACATAAAATGAGTGATTAGAAAAGTAAGAGTCATACAATGCAGCATCATGTAGGTCACAAAGGAGAAGGTGGTTCCCCTTGTCAAATGCTACACAGTGGTCAGGCAGTACTGAGAATAGGCAATCAAGTTTAGGGAGCAGAAAACTGTTGAAAAGGGTTTTTACTAAGCCAACAAATATTGTAAAACAAGTTTTAATGCAACCTAAAGAACAAAAAAGAACACATTAACATTTGATATTTAAGATAATCTCTAATCATAAAAATCACAAAATCTTCCAGTTAGATGGGGCTTTATGAACCACCTTATCTGGTCTGTTTCATCATTCTTCTCTGGTCATTATGACAGGTCTCCAGTGACCTCAACTGGCCAACACTTTGTTAGTCTTTGTAATAGAATATGAAATGTCTTGAAAGTGAAAGAAGCTGTATTTCTCTTTGAATATTCTACAATTCAGACTTTTTATTAATTCAGCATCACCCTCCCCTCAATGGGCCCAAATTAGTGAGGTTTATCTGTGCTCACCTTATTTTGTAATAGGTCAGAGAACCTCAAACTTGGAAGGAAACTTGAGGCTACCTAGTCCGAAGCTTCTTTACTGTGATTCCTCTATTTCTTGTTCTTGAGGATTTGTGGGGACTGTCCTCCGAGAGGATGATCTTAATGGTTTAAGTATTTTAGCTGTGGCCCTGTCTATATGAGCTGTGATTTTGTTAAACAACTCTGTCTTAATATTTGACTTTGTCCTCACCCATTTGTATGAGTCTTTCCCTTCTATATTTCAAAGAATAAAGTGTATTTTGATAAATAAATGACTAAGAAACAACAACACAGCATTGTAAAGAAAGGGCTCATTTTGGAGTCAAGAAAATCAGTTCAAATTCTGCCTTTGACACAAACTCTGTGCAGGTCACCTGACCTCTCTAAGAACCAGGCAATTTTCTAAGATTTAAAGGTTTAGTTGGGCAATGATCTGGGAGAGTGGAGAGAAATTCCACTCCAATAAAATCCCAGATCCTTGATGTCATATGGCTAAAATTCATCATTTTCAATTCTCTCTTTTCAGTATTCAGGAATAAGAAAGCACTCTTACCACCACCATTTTTCCATCCACCAACTTTCTTTTTATTGTAGTCTCTTTGCCATCCCATTTCTGAACTTGATTCAGTGCTCCTCTGTCTAAGGTTATAGTAGTCTGCAGAGACACAATCACATAATTGGGTTGCTTGGAATTGAGCTGAACAAAGAGACAATTTATCCTATACTGAGTCACTGCCACAGGGTAAGTCACCCAAGACATACTGTTCTTGAGCAAAATGAAGACTTCCCTTTGGATGAATTTCGAAGTAATTAGTATGGACAACAGGAAGGAGACATGATCTTGCTACCTCTCCTCCAGTAAATAAAGGACACAGTAGAAAATAGTTAGCCTCTCACCTTTGTTTTCCTGTTATCAGCTGTGGTTTCTTCAAACTCATGGCCCAGCTTAAAAGAGATTTCTGTATTTTTAAAGGTACTCTCAGTCCGGATGGTTATAATATCACCCTTCATGCTGATGATCACAGTGGGCTTGGCCAAATTTCCCAATTTTCTAGTGGCTAAACCCACCCCTGAAAATCAGACAGGTTAGAATTATACTGTCAGAAATAATACTTGCTCTTTCAAAAGACAAGGCTTGTAATCACATTCTCCTATTTTTTTTTGTGAATGTTTCTGTGATGCTACAGGTGTAGATTGGACATAAATCATAATGTCACCAAGGAAGAAATATTCCTGTCAAAATTTTATCTCCTAAAGGGAAATAATTTCTGTGGATTTTTTCCCTATCCCTTCAGCAAAATACAATTTTCAGGAATGAACTGAGTTTCCAGAAACCTAGCACGTGAAGGGAAGACCAGTCGGCTTCAAAACCCTTACAGATAAAAATAAATACAATTCAGTAGAATAGGTACAGAGCAGTCTAAGTTTTAAAAAATTCTAGACTGTGTTCACATTAATTACTGTTCTTCACTGCACCGAGACAGATTTATACCCTCTGTGGGAATTAAAAGCACCCAAAGAGAGAGAAAAAAATGTGAGTGATAAATAAGTCCAGGTAAAGAAACCAGTGTTAAACCCTGTTGCTTGGATTATGTCATTAATTATTTCATTGATTGAACAACCATTTATTATCTACTGTGTACAAAGCACTGTCTCTAATAAAAAATGTAGAATCAGAAGCACTGAGGCACATGGAGATAGATAAAGCTACCCAAATTCAAAAGACAATCACATGGAAGAGAAGTAGATAGAGTGCTAGGTTTAAAATCAGGCAGACATGAGTTCAAATCCAGCGTCCAACACTTAATAGCTGTGTGAACATGAGGATCTCTGAGTCTGAGTTCTTTTGTGTTTAAAATAGGATAATAATACATATATCACCTACTTCACATGATTATTACAAAGATCAAATGAGATAATTTACAAACCTTGAAGAACTATATGTTACTGTTATTATTATTGATAATTATTACTATGTCTCGTGATATCTAGGGTTATATGGAAGGACAATCAAGAAACTAAAAAATGTTCATTCCTACAGCACACCTGGTATAGATTTTTACTGTAACGCTGTTTGGAACACCATATAAATGTATAACTCATTACTAGGTCATAAAAATCTAAAATTGCAAAACAGCAAAGGTGAGAACAACCAGAATGAAGTTCAAAAGGGCCAGTGGCAAGAATTATTTGGCTGGAGGAAGAGAAGGCTTAATATAGGTTAAGGACCCAGAATGTTAGAGCTGGAAGGGTTTTGAGACATCAACTTTTCTAACCCTCTCATCTCACTGATGATGAAATTGAGATTCAGAGCCACTGAGTGACCAGACCAGATCATACAACTAAATCGTAGAAGTTATTAGAATTAATGAGGTTTTTCAGAAGAGAGACTATAATAAGAGAATAGAAGACTAAGGACTGAATTTGGAGAGAATCACACAGTTAAAGGATAAGAAAAAGAATAAGAATGAGAGCAGATACATTCAGAAACGCTAGAGAACCAGAGTTAGAACTTTTTTTCCTGACTATTTTCTTTTTTTTTTTTAATTTTTTTTTGGGGGGCTAGGTAATGGGGTTAAGTGACTTGCCCAGGGTCACACAGCTAGTAAGCGTTATGTGTCTGAGGCCAGATTTGAACTCAGGTCCTCCTGAATCCAAGGCTGGTGCTCTATCCACTGTGCCACTTAGCTGCCCCCTGACTATTTCTTATACCTCTTCAAGTATCTCTTGCTTTCTGAAAGGAAAGAAGGAAGGAAAGAAAAGGAAAAAAATCATTAATTGCATACTTCCTTCATGCTAAATATCTTGCTAAGCACTGATGATTCAAAGATAAAACAAAGACAGTCCCTGAAGACAACATGTAGGAGAGTAAGGGCCAGAGACGGGGCACTTTAGTCCTTTAAAAAGTTACAGGGATAGTTAGTGGGGACATAGTAGAGCTGCGTCTTGGAAAGGTTGAGTGTAAGACTTTTAGGCAAGTAAATCTTGTTTTCTTATTGATTTCTATTATAAAATTGAAGATGCACAGCCACAGAAAAGGTGATGAGTAAGTAGTTTAGAGGTGGCCCATGCCGTGCCAACAAGGTCACTTTCAAATCCCAGTGACTCTATACCAGTTGGAGTTAATAGCTGACCTCTACATGATAACATTTTTAAGCACTCTGAGACTGTTACAGCTGCTATTCATGACCTTGCCATCAGTGCTCATAATCTCTACCTGTATCAACATTTTGCCCCAGACCAATAGAATGGGTGCCCTCAAGACTTACATAATAAAGCAGGTAAAGCAAAAATTTTCTTTCAGTATTTGTAAAGTTATAATGAAGTGAACAGTGACCAATTGGTTTCCATCTCTAGTATGACTGAAATGAAGCAGATAAACTAAATGATCTTTAGGGCCCCTTTCAGCTGTAAATTTATGATCCTATGAAGCAATTGGGTTTGAGGTTAGAAGTAAACAAACAAACAAAAAACCCTCATAGATTATATGTGTTAGCCACTGCATAATGGATAAAAACCTGATCTTTACTTGTTATTTTATCCCAAGTGAGAAATCTATACATAAGCTTACAGGATAGATAGTCTGCCATTGATTTAGTTTTAACATCCACCCTTAAGGAGAAGATAGACATTAGAGTGAATGAAGACAGATTCACTGCTCCTCTAGTATTCTCTACTCCTATGCCTTCATCTCCATTCTTACTTCCTCTTACCTCTTTCTTGTTCCACTTTGGAATTAGCTAACCAAAGGAAGCCTCAATTTGCTGAGACAATGATGTGAAACTCAGTGGAGGGGACAAAGAAAAGTAGTCTTTGCTAGAGGTTGGTAGTAATCCAGAAGAATTCCCCTATGCAAACAGTTTCAGTACTGAATAAGAGACAGTTGACAAACAAAATCAATCTAACTCAGAGAGTTTATCTACGCCTAGATAAACACCAGACTCTTCAGTGTGGGACCATTCTATACTCTGTTTCCATTTTTTCTCTTCTGGAGTATGTTGGTCCCTAGAAATCCAAGCAACAAATGAGAATACAAGATGAGTAGATTGATGAAGTTTCTAAAAGTCTCCCCTTCATTTTAAGAATTTTGAAATTAAAAAAAGAACGAAGAACCAAATCAAGAAACCACTATACTATGGTTTATGCTTTCCACTTCAACTGCCACCACCCCAAACCCCCCTCCCCCCACATATCCAACTTCTCCCAGAGAATGAGGGGGTAGGTGATTTTACTTTCTCAAGAAGGATCTCCTCAAGCAGAAGTTTTTTTGCAAAATTATTCCTCACCTAGAGCTTTCATGTAATCCTCAAAGTTTTCACTGGAGACCAGTTTCCAGGTACCCACAAATCTGTTACACATGATGCTGGATCTGCTGGGCACTGAATGGTGACCTTAGCAAAAGAAAGTCAGTCACGGCTCTCAGTGAGAGGCAGGATGGCGAGAAATGCCGCAGCTTCAATGGCATCTTTTCAAAGATGCTCTGGACATGTGACTACTACCAGCATCCAATGGGGAAAGGCAGTGTCAGGGCCAGGCAATGAAAGGCCTCCACTTCATAGCATTGCTCATTCATTCATTTGGCACAAAAGAGAATCCCACCCACAATCTCATTTTTCTCTAGAAAAGGGTTTGTACTTTTTTTTTTTAATAAAAAAAAGCCATCTAAGTCCTTAAAAAAAAAGGAAATGAAAAGAAAAAAGAAAAAGAGAAACTTGATTGGGTCTACATTTAAATTCTATTATCTAACCCTTAATAGTTTAGAAAAACCATACTATTCCACAAGTCCAATTCAAGACCAGGGCATGCAATTATTAGTGAGGGAGAGGATAAGTGAAAATCTCTTTGGAGGCATCTCAGGGACACCAGATCCCAACTCTCCACATTCAAGAATTTGATACAAAAGAAGAAGGAGAAAGCTAAGTCCCTAAAATATGCTGTGGTAGAGAAAGGTTAGGAAGTACTATAAGGGTTATTCATTAGTGAAGGAGGGAGTTGTTGACATAACTCACATTTTCTAGGCGGGGAGAGTGGGCAGACAATGGGGGCAGTAAGTATCGTATACCAGCTATGTTCCCATATAGGACAAAGAAACAGGCCTAAGACAGGGTAGAGCTCCCACAAAGATTTTCACCCCAGGGGAATAAGTATTCCTCATTTGTGCATTTGATCACATACTTTTCAGCTTCCTACAGGACTTTGCTTCCTCATTTATATTCTCCACAGACTACTAAATCAGGGGTGAAGGGGAAAATGGGTGAGGCTACTGCTAAGTTTTGAGGTGGATGAAGGGGGTCGTGGGGGCTCACATTGGATGGCTTCAATTTCAAATAGGAATCTGGGTTATTTGCCATGAATATGAGGTGGAGGTGGGTCAATGGTTTGGGGATGTCTAAGTTTTTAGTAAGTGGGGATGATAATAATAATAATGACTAGTATTTATATAACCCTTTAAGGTTTGCAAAGGGTTTACAAGAGAGTGTGAACATCAGGTGAAAAGAACAGTATGAACAAAAGTGCAAGGATAAGAGACTGCTCTGCAGGTTCCCCGCCCCTGGATAAGGTATGCTTGCTGAAAGTAAGTTCAAAGCTTAGAAATAGCATGCTATAATGGAAAAAACCCTGAACTTGGAAGTCAAGAGACCTAAGTACAAATTCCATAAACTTCCTGGGCCATAGTTTTCTCATCTGGAAAATGATCGCATTCTTCTTGATGAATTCCAAGCCTTTCATGAACACTTCCCTGACTATACCATTGGGAAGCCTTTGATCTCCTTTCTCACTCTATAGCACTCAAATAGTAGTAATATCTCCTGCCTCACCTTGGACTGAGAATCACTGTTGGCCAGGGCTGTGGAGTACTTTTGAGATCATTTACAGATGAGCAAACAGAGACCTGGAGACTTGCCCATAATCACATAGCTATTGAGTACAGGAGGAAGAAGGAGTTAGGAAGCACCTGTTCCCACACTATTGCCTGGATTGCCTGGCACCAAATGGGCCAACCAGTAGTACCCTCTCACGAAGGCAATTGGGGAACAGACTCTCTTCCTCTTGTGGGATTCAAGTCCAGTTCTTCTGACTTCATGATCACTGCTCTCTCTCTCTCCTGTTACACTATTCTGTCATTAAACTTTAGGTATCAGCATGTTGGATTCATTCATATTTTATACAATCTCATTCTCCTTTTGGTGAAGTAGTTACTTTCACCTACATTAGGGCACTAAAAAAAAACCCAACCTATAAAAGGAATTTTTTTACTGTTCTCCCATTTCGACTTACAATTTCAATGAAAGTTTTTTCCTATGTAGCTGTTAAGCTGTGGGATTTCATTCTGGAAAAGAGTCCAATGGTCTATTATCTAGTTTGTGGTTATTTGTAACATGCCATCTCTCCTATTGTATTATAATGCTCTTGAGAGCAAAAACTTCCTCTCCAATACAACTATTTGGGTGGAGGGAGAGGAGGGGGAGAGAAAGTGAGCTCCTTGTTTCTGGAGATCTCCAGGTGGAGGATAACTAGGATAAGAGGATTTAGACCTGAAGGGGCCATCCCATTCAACTCCTTGTTTTACTACTAGTCAGGAATTTGGGGGACAGGATTCGTGATTAGGGTATGGATGGGATTAGCTGACCTCTGAGGCCTCTTCCAACTTTAAGGCTCTATGAATACTTCTTTGTATCACCTCACAGGACACAGGATAGTGCTTTGAAAACATGACAGTAGGCAGTCAATTCTGTAATTGTTGAATGAATGAAACAATAGGCCAAAGACTGAAATAAACAGCTAATCCTTTATAGTAAATCAAAGAAAAGTTGCTGACTCTCAGTAAAGGCTTCCACAGAGGTTGGCAATGACTGGGCCATAGACCCATAGAAAGTCCCTCAGTGTAACACATAAGCTAGTTAGGCTAAACACCTAGAAATCACATTTGTTCCAGAAAGCAGTACATTTCTCTGAGATGGAGAATACTAAGTCAATTTTACAATTAAGAATCTTAACCATTAAAAAGAGACCTTTTAATTGAAATTCTGTACTTGGAATTATGTTGGCTTCTTGTGAGTGTTTAAAGTTTAAAGCTGTCATAGCCATTCATGGATGTTAGATGGAAAGAAAAAGAAAATAAAGAGAATTTCAAAAATTTATCTTTCTGTACCAAGGGGTAAAAAGCACTCTTCTTATTTCAGTATGGAATAGTAGAGAGAGAGCAAGTCCTGGGAAAATAACTTGGATTCAAGTCCTAACTCAGACATATCTGGCTACGTCACTTAACCTCTCAGTGACTCCATGAAATACAACTTTCTAAGAATGTAAATGGCAGAACAGTTACTGATCTGAATTGATAGAGGGACTTTGCTCACTTTGGAGTTCCCTAAATGAATTAAATCACAGTCCAGACAGAAGAAAAAAAATCTTTACAATCAAGCAGGATCCAAACATTGTGACTCTACCATGGTCATAACACTTGGACTTGGCTATCAAGATTCCTGACTAAACTTCTAATCTCAAGATGTTGCCTATTTCTTTAGTCTGAAAGTATCTTTTTTCTTTAGAGTTCACTCTTTATGGGCTTGGGCTACCCAGTGAGAAATTGAAGGCATTTTCCCAGTGATTCATAGGAAAATAATGAAGGAACAATAGTCTATGGAAACCAACCTTAATCTTGGCTCTAATTTCAAATGGACCATAATAAATTCCAAAATCTCTTTGAAATGTGACATCATGGGAATTCACCTACTTTAAAAGATCAAGTGATCTGAATCTGACTATTCTAATAGTTTGATAATCTAGATTATCCTGGCAAGTGCCAGGAATGTCAAAGTGAGCTTTATAGAGACCTTGAGGGCTAGAGAGTAAGAAAGCACCACATAATCACAAATATTGGTATTTCAAATGTATTCATGATTTTATTCATGCTTCCATCCCCGCCATGGGTTCAGACTGCCACTCATCCATACATTCTTGTAAGAGGGAGCTACTATAATGTATTGGTTGGGGCAGGGGGCATCAGATGGTCAGATCTACACATCAGGAAAATGACTTTGGCAACTAAGTAGAGGAAAAAATGAAATGAGGGGAGGTGGCGGTGCTTGAGGCCAAGGACCAATTAGGAGACTATTACAATAGTCTCAGAGAAAGGTGATAAAGGCCTGAATTAGAACAGTGGCTATGTGAGAGGAGAGAAATGAAAACATCTGATACATGTTATACAGAAATAAACTTCATGATTTGATAACTGCTTAGATATGTGGGAGGAAAGAGAGTGAGTAGTTGAGGATAATAGCCAAGGTTGTGAACCTTGGTAATTGAAAAGATGACAACGTTCTTGGCTGTCATAGGGAAGTTTGGAAGAAGGCTAGGTGCTATTTTGGACCTGTTGAATTTTAGATGCCTGTAAGAGAATCAGTTGAAAATTTCCAATAAGTAAACTGGTGATGGAGAACTGGGGCTAGATATAAAGACCTGGGAATCATCTTCATAGAGATGATAATTGAAATCATGTGAGCTGATGCAGTCACCAACTGAGAGAAAAGATGGGAAGTCCTAGGACAATCCTTGGGGGACATCCACAATTAAGAGCATAATATGGTTGAGGAGTCAGGAAAGGAGGCTGAAAAAGGCAATTGTTGAATTTTCAGTGTAAGTATTTATTTACACCGTAGAAATTGGCAAATGCTAAAAATTGATTTACTGTTTTGTTGATTATGACTTAAGATAATGTTAGTGAAAATGTTAATACTGCAGATAAAACTTAAAAGTGGGTGGTACATACACGTCGGCATTTACCTTCCCCCCACCCGCAAAGAGCCTATCGTTAAACATTCACCAGAACAATGCGATTTTTATGACACATTTTGCACATATATCAATATTAGTGAGCATACTGGAGCCTACTTACACCCACCATATATTTTCACATTGCTTTGTGTGTAGCTTGCATTTTGATTCATTTGAAATTGTGGTGTTTATTATTCACAGCTATATAGTAAAAGCTAAAGAATATTGGCATTAAAAATGTGTCTTGGCAACAGGAATCAGCTTGGCATCATTGCCAGTGCTACACTAATGCACTGTTGGTGGAACTGTGAATTTGTCCAGCCTTTCTGAAAAGCAGAATTATGTACAAAGGGATTATGTGCAAAAAGTCATTTAACTGTTGCTTACCCTACTAGGGTACATACTGGTAGGCCTATACTCCTAAAGAGATAAAAGGAAGAAGGAAATGACTATTGTATACATAAATAATTACAGCAGCTCTTTTTGCAATGACAGAGAGGAAACTTAGGGGGATGTCCATCAGTTGGGGAATAGACGAGCAAGTTATGGCATATAAATATGATGGAACACTACTGTGTTAAAAGAAATAATGGAGTCATCTTCAGAAAAAGCTGAAAAGACTTGTATGAACTGAAGCAGAGTGAAGTGAGCAGAACCAGGGGGAAAATTTCTAAAATAATAACTGTTGTAAAAGCAAACAACTTTGAAAGATTTAGGAACTCTGATAAACACAATATCCAACCAAGATTCCAAAGGCCTCATGAACTCGTGATGAAACATGCTACCCACTTCTTGTCACAAAGGGGATAGACTTAGAGCGCAGAATGGGACATAATATTTTTTGGGATATAACCAACGTGGGAATTTTTTTTATTTGACTATGCGTTTTTGCTATAAGCTCCTCTCCCCCACCCCTGCCATGATAAGAGAATGTGGGAGAGAAAATTGTTTTCTTGTTAAATTAAAAAGAAAACTTTAAGGTAGGCACAGCTTTCTGATTGTGAACTGCCTCATTCTCCTATCCAGTTCTGGACCTTTTGCTGTCTAATTTAAATGTACCAATGTGTTAATTCAATATATTGGCATCAAACTAAGTGTGATAATTGAGGTAAAGTGCAACCTTCATCTAATTGGCCTTTCCTGTATAGTTGCTATGCCAATTTCTTTTTAGCGATCATATATCTCATTGAGGAAGACTTGCTGTATTCCAAGATCTGAAAAAATGAGCACAATGGTGAAGCATGGGAATAGGAGCAAGTAAAGGACCTCGCTTTGCACAGGGCATCCATCTCTTTCCACTTGAATTTTGTGAAGGGTAGCTTCCACGACACTGGTAATCCCCTTTGATGATCATTTGTCCCTTTTTATACCTTTTTTCTCTTAAATTTGGTAATCAAAGGATTATTAAACAAAGTTATTTTGTGTTACATCTACAGAGGATGCTTGTATTATCTTAACATACGCACATATGTTGTTAGAGTCTTTAAGTTGTATTTTGCTCTACTAAGTCAAATGATTCTTTATCACCAACAATAATGCAGGATCTTGTATTCTTCATACTTTTTTGGTGACTAAAGTTTGTTGTATAGAATTATTTCTGAATATTTGCCTGTTGCCTTCTCATTTTTGTTAAGGATATCATTGTTACATGATAGGTCTTTCTCATAGAGATATCATAGAAATGAGAGGATAGCCATTGCATTGTTCATTACTAATGTCATCTCAGTCATTCTTTCTTTGGAAATAAGACTATATGTGATATTTTTTATTCTTTTAGAAATTTCCTTTCTCTGATTTAGGAACAAAATTGATTCCCAATTTCTTTAAAACTGATACCCTGATACCTCCAACATGGATTATACATATATACATACATATGCATACATACATACATACATACATATACATATATACATGGAGAGAGAGAGAGAGAGAGAGAGAGTCAGTCCAGCCATCATTTCCACTTTAATTTTCTGACTACTATAGAGTCCAAATGTGATGGTTTTAATCTCACTGATGATGAAAAGTAATAGCTAGATACTAGATTAGCTATTCTATTGCCCATCTATCTTCCTTTTAATTTCTTCAATAAATGCTTTGGGATAATTTGACTCAGTTAGATTTCATGTGAAGATTTCTACAAGCTCATTTCCCCCTTACTGCTTTTTGCTTTTTTGTGAAGCAACACTGCTTGTAATCTTTTGTCATTATTTCTACGACATTTTATAAGTAGATTTCTACACTAAACTAGTATTGCCTTTGGATCTTATGTCTCTGACAATAGCAGCTATTCATTGGCTGAAGCAAGTTCTAGGTTCTGGACCTCTATGATAGCATTTGTTTTAGGTTGGTTAAACACCTCAAAAATGTCAATTATCAGAGCTAATGTTATTACTTTTATTCATTTCCTATTTTCTGTAATTAATCATTTATTTTAAAAGGTTGGGTTGATCTTGTAGCTGAATGCAACATTTTTTCCCCCTCATAATTATCCTTTATTGTAATTTGGTACAATCATGACCTTTTCTCTAACAAGTCAGTAGTCTAACTTCACACAGATAACTGATTATGAAATGAACCCCACACTGGTAGCCAGTCTTTCATTTTTTCTAAGACATAGTTAATCTAATTTTTTTTGTGATTGTACTCATTGATCACCATATCCAGTACCTTCTGATTCTCTTTTTAAAGAAAGCATCCATGATATACAAGTGCAAGGTTTTTGAGTAGGTTATTAGTATACAACCTCTTTCACTTCTGTCAGGGATGTTGTCACTGTTTTTAGACCTACTACAAAACTGATTTAGCTCATCATATTCTAGGTGTGATTCAATGATTAGAGGAGATGAAACTCATCAACAATGATGTTTCTACTGTAAATGAAACCAGAAGACATAAAACAGTTGCAGCTAAATAGAAGAATGACTCTCAGGTTCCCTTTGAATAAAGGTATTGGTGAAACCCATTTTCCCATTTGCCTAAAGGAAAAAAAACACATTTATTTCATGAGCCCCTTGATTATTTCACCTTGGAGTGTTCATGATGAACATAGGCAAGGCGACCACCATGAATATAAATGCAGCTTTTATGCCAGCACTGTTGTAGAGGATGAATAAGTATAGCTATAACTTGACAAAATCAAAGAATCAAAGAATTTTGAAAGTTAGAATCAACCTCAGCAGCCATCCAGTCTATCTCATACACATAAATAATCTAAAAGTGGTCCTCTGGCTTCTCCTTGAAGACCTTCAATGAATTTCATGCAAATATTTCCAGATTTCTCTCAAACCATTTTCTTCATTATTTCTTAAAGCACAATGATATTCCATTATATTCCTATACCACATTTTGTTCAGCCATTCCACAATGAAAGGAGATGTCCTTAGTTTCCAGTACTTTGTCTCTACAAAAAGAACTTCAATAATTTATTTTTTACTTATAGGTTCTTTTCTGTTTTTTTGAGCTCTTTGGAGTATAGACTGGTTGTGGTTACAATTTAGTAACTTTTGGAGTATATTTCCAAATTGCTTTCTAGAACTGAGAACAATTTAGACTATAACAACAATATTGCAAAACTAAATGACTTTGAAAGTCTTAAGAACTGATGAATGCATGACCAACCATTATTCCAGAGGCTCATTGATGAAGCCTGATCTTCACCTCCTAACAGAGAGATGATGAACAAATACACAGAATGAGACACACATATTTGGACATAGCCAAAGGAAATTTGTTTTGCTTGACCACCCATATTTGTTACAAAGCTTTTTTTTTCTTCTCAGCATGCAGGGAGGTTGGGGGTATGTGTGGAAATACTAGGAAAAAAATTAATTTAATGAAAAAAAGATCTCTGAACTTAGCATCAATCAAAGTGACCCATTCTACTTCCAAACAGCTCTAAATTTTTGGAAATTTTTTTGCTGATATCAGGCCTAAATTTGCTTCTTCGCTGCCCATTACTTCTGGTTCCATCCTCTGGGACCAAATATCACATTTGATCTTGTATCTGCATGACAGCCTTTCAAATACTTGAAAATAAGCTCTCATGTTCCCTCTTAGTCTTCTCCAGGACAACTCTATCCAGTTCCTTCACCCAGTCTTCAAATGGTTTGAGCTCAAAGCCCTTCACCATCCTGGCTATCCTCTTCTGGATACCCTCCAGTTTATCATTATCCTTCTTAAACTATGGTGCCCAGAACTGAACACAAAACTCCAGATGATGTGTGAATGATATAGAGTACAAAGGAGCTATCATTTCCTTATTCCTGGAAGTTATGCCTCTCAACCAGCCTAAGACCAAACTGTATTTTTGGTAGGGAGAAGTGGGAGCTGTCACATCATAGTGTATACTCATATTGAGTTTGCAATTCATTAAAACTCTCAGATCTTTTTTCAGAATAAATGCTAACTATGCCTCTGCCATCTTGTATTTCAAAGTTGAATTTTTGTACCCAAGTATTAGACTTTACATTTATCCTTATTGAATTTAATCTTGAATTCAAATAAATACTTTTGTATGTAAAGATTTTTTTGAAACCTGATTCTACAATCCATTTTGTTAATTACATCTCTCCACTTAATGTCATAAGTAAATTTGGTGAGCATTCCATATGTGTTTTTTTCTCAAATTATTGATAAAAATATTAAATAACACAAGGTCAAGTACAGATCCCTGTGTTACCCTACAGGTGATCTATCAATTAACATTGACCTATTAATGATTACTCTTGAAATCTTCTAAACCAAATGAACTTATATCTAAATAGTTTTCTAACTTTAGAATAATGGCAAGCACAGTGAACAATGGCCAAAAATATACTGGAAAAGATAGTTCAAGAGCATCAACATAATTTCCATAAAAATTGATCTTATATACCATCACAATGTTTGTGCTGTGTATAGTGTTCCATTCAAAAGAGGTAGGGCCAATGATATTATAGAAAAGAAAAAGGGAACGACTAAAAGCCACATAGTGTCATAATGAATTATTCTTCTGTCCCCAGCACTGGTTCCTCTGAGATCCCTTGAGGTTACTGTCATCTTCCATTTCTGTTATCTGCAGTAATCAAATCAATAGTGCCAAGGTATCAAAAGGCATCACTAATTTTCACTAATGGTTAATGTCATGAAAGCTATCACATAGAAAAAGCTCAGTAAATTGTTTATTGGGGTAATGATCACTATCATGACCAAGAGATTAATTTTTTCTAGAACGTACCTGTCCCTGCATGTTTCTTCTTACCTACCTGCCATGTTTCCTGTTGGAAGGATAATAGTATAGATAGATAGATATGTTACATTTTAAGATAGGTGAAAGGTATTTGTTGAGGGTGAGGGAGGCGGGGATGGAAAGAAGAAAATGAAATCAACTCATCTTCTCAGATCTTTAAATGAATATACTGAGAGAAGATGTAAGGATGGAAATAGAAGATGGACAACAATTTTTAAAAATGGAAAAGATCTGCAAGGATTTTTCCATCAAGCTTTTTATCATAATGGTAGCAACAACACTTGAACTCTTCCATCACAGTCCAACAGTGTTGACAATAGAACATATGGCGCAAAAGAACACTTGTTTTAGACTATGTATTCATAGAGGAGATTCACAAGGTATCTGGAGAAGAGAAAATGCCCAGGTGAGCTTGGGGTGCATTACAGGCATGAGTGACAACTAATACAAAAGTGGAAAGAAGGGAGATGAGTTTTTTCATGTATGAGGAACAGAGATAAAGCCAGTCTGCCTTGATAGTATAGGAAGAGGGGAAATGGATAATAACATGGGAGAGGTAGATCAAAACTAGGTTGAGCTTTAAAAGCTCATATAAATGAACTAATATTTTATCGCAGATGCAATAGGAACTTGTTAGTGTTTTATGTGTAGGAAAGTGATACAGTCAGGCTTGTACTTTAGGGAAAATCTTTTTGACAGTTGTGCGGAGAATGGGTTGAACTGAGGAGAGAACTTAAGTAGATAGACAAATTAGGAGGCTACTGCAGCAGGCCAGGTGAGAGACAATGAAGATGGTGACTGTGTGAGTGCAGAGAAGGAGACCTATATATTACAGAGCCTCTGGAAAAGAGTCATAATTCATCAAAGGAGTTTGACCTAATCATCCTCATAGGAAAAACCAAGTGGATGAAGAATGCCTATTATTCAGATTATATCCAAAAGGTGGATGGACTGCTTAAAAGTTTGTCTGTCTGTATATCTTGGACAGACAGTAGAAATAGACGATGAGATTGGGCCTAGAATTAAACAGCAGGAAGAAATGTGGTTTTATTCCTACATGAAATTGCAAAGCTTCTTTAAGGGCTCCAAATTTCTCCCAGAAACAGAGACTCACTTTTATTCATGTGGCTATATGGCTGTGATTCATGAAACAATATGTTTACAGAATTGCATCACACAGAGGGCAATGGAGAGCAGCATGGTGGGTATGAATGAACTATAACACAAAGCAAATAAGGAACTTTCAAGAACAAGGATAAAAATGTCATCAAAGACATGTATGATTACAAAAGAAGATATGTTGATCACATGATAAGCGTGAGGATAACTGATGGATAGCCTGTGAACCCTTCTAGTATCTTCATCCTGTCATTTGAAGGTGATGAAGGCCACTAGAGTGTTAGGTAGATCCCCTGTGATGAATTTGGAGTAGGCCATAAACAAGAGCACCTGGATAAGCTGATATGGATGGGTTACAATCTGCAGTATTGGAGTGAAAACCACACTGATGAAATCTTAGACCCATTTGAGTATTGGGGTATGGAGAGAAGAATGCTTAAAAGGCAAAGGGAGTGGGAGTAAAATCAGATGGCAAAGTGATGCCCAAATACGAGACTGTTTAAGATAACACCTTTGATTCAACTAGTAGAATTCGGCTGAATCTCATTCATTCTAAACTGGAGACTTGTTCTATCTCATTTTCTGTGGAATATTTGACTTGCCTTAAAATGCTTACATTATCTCAACTCATGATTAATGCTTCAGCTGATCAAAAGTAAAAAATGCTACAACTCCCATTTTCACTGAGATGGCTCCATTTGTGATAGTGGTAGCTACAAATAAAGAGATTAGCCTTCTTTGGATGATCTGTAAGGACCACCTTTGTAATACAGACATTCCGAAACTATATAATTTTGATTCTAGTTCCTGGGCAGAGTTTCAACCTAAAAAAATAACGTGAATGCTACCTTCCTCTTCCATCTCCACCTAACAGTTGCAATCAAGTGGGAGTTTTGAAACTAGAGGCAAAGTTTGAACTTGATAAAAGCTCTCCAAATTGGTGTCTTTGCCAGACTGCAATCTAGAGTGACTAAATCAATAATTCCCATGTGACAGAGGAGAACATTAAAGCTAATGATTAACAATGCACTCTCTAAGTAAAATACAATGGAGCAAATGTGTTTTGTGTTTCTGGCCAGAAGTATCTTTCATAATTTAAGCCCTTAGAAGTTAATAAATATAGTTATTGGGGAAATACCCTTAATACCAATTTATGTATGTAAACTGCATCTCCCTGATATTTCCTACCAGCATATATGGAAACACTTCAAATTACTCAGAATTTGCAGTGTTGCCCAGTGCATTGTAGATGATGCAGGTTTTGTAAGCCCAGATACAACCAGGGAACTAGGCATCTGTTTGGCAAATCTGACTAGGCATTGAGTTCAGCTTAGTGGAAGGTAGAGAGCTCTAGGTCAAACCTTCTACTCAGTTGTGAGTCTTTCTGAATTAATCGCTGAATCACAAAAACATGGCACTTGATAGTTTGAAGAGACCTCAGTGGCCGTCTAGCTCGACCTATATACCCAAAAGGAATCCCTTCCTTAAAATACATGTGTCAGCTTCTGCCTGAAGACCTTCAAGGAGGGGGAATCCATCACTACCTATAGAGAAAGACCATTCTGAGCATTATAAAGTTTTTCCTGATGTTGAACCTAAGTTTACCTTTGCAATTTTACTAATTGCTTCTAGTTCTGTCTTCTAGGGCCAAACGGAACAAGGCTGATCCCTCTTTTATGTGAAAGCCCTTCAAATGCTTGAACAAAGCTATCAAGGCTCTTCCTTCCCCCTGTATATACATTTCTCTGTTCCAAGATAAACATCCCCAGTAACTTCACCTAAGCCATAAGTCACCTTATCATCCGCAGGCAATGCCCCCTGCCCCACCTTCCCATGGAAATGAGAGCTCCTCAGCCTCCTTACAACTCGTCCCCAACATTGTATGCCTGAGCATAACGGTCTCACCTTTTTGCTCCCTACACTTACTGCATGTCTGTAGGCTTTTGCTTCCTACTTCTACTTCCTAGAATCTTTAGCTTTCTTCAAAGTTCAGATGTCATATCCTAACACACGGCTGTTCCTGACATCCTCCCAACCTGGAGTTATTATCACTTTCTTCTTCTTAAAATGATTTTATGTTACCTTGTATATACTTTCTCTCTCTGTGTGTCTCTGTCTCTGTCTCTCTGTCTCTGTCTCTGTCTCTGTCTCTCTCTCTGTCTCTCTCTGTCTCTCTCTCTCTCTCTCTCTCTCTCTCTCTCTCACACACACACACACACACACACACCCTTATATTCCAAAAGAAAAGTGTTGTGTACACACTAGAAACTAAAAATATTTTTTGAGTTTACTAAATTGATATCTGGAATAGTCAAACGTACCCTGCTAAAATAGTTTATTGTAGGAAAAGATTCTGACCATAGGATCATTTATTAAGCACATTCTAAGTGTAAGGTACTGGAAATACAAAAAAAAAATAGACCTTGCATGCACAGAGATTACATTTTACTGGGGGAGGAGAGCACTTACAATATTTTCATAGATAAATAAACATGATGTATTGTCAGAAGGAAGAAAACACTAACAAGTTGGGGATCAGGAGAGGCTGGCCAGAGAAGATGGCCTGTGAGTTTAGCCCTGAAGGAGCTAAAGATTTCAAGAAACAGAGGTGAAGACAGAGTGCATTCCAAGCATTAGGTATAACCCACGGAAATGCACAGAGGAATACTGAGTTTAGGAAATAGAAAGTAGACCAATTTGGCTGAAACTTAGAGTGTGTGAAAAGAGCACTGTGAAATATATAAGGAAAGGTATCTTCTACCCAGTTTCAGAGGGTTATTGATCCTACCTGCACAGCATCTCACATCTTCATTCTCACTCTCTCTATGAACGTTTTCATTACCTCTTGCCCAGACTACTTCTAGAGCCTTGTAAGTACCCTTCCTGGTTTCTGACTCATCCCTCTCAAATCCGTTCTCCAAGAAGCTGCCATACTAATATTTCTAAAATGCAGATCTGACCTCCTTACTCAAAAATCTTCAATGTCTCTAGAATAAAATACAAAGTCCTTAGCCTGACATTTAAGACTCCACAACTGGTCTCTCACCTATCTTTTTCATCTTATTTCATCTTATTTCACTTCATACACTCTCCATTTTGGTAAAACTGGCCTAGTAGTTACTCTCTATGAGTATTCCACCTTTATGCCTGAGCATAAGGGTCCCACCTTTTTGCTCCCTACACTTACCGCATGTCTGTAGGCTTTTGCTTCCTACTTCTACTTCCTGGAATCCTTAGCTTTCTTCAAAGTTCAGATGTCATATCCTAACACACGGATTTTCCTGACATCCTCCCAACCTGGAGCTATTATCACTCTCTCCTTCTTAAAATTGCTTTATGTTACCTTGCATATACTTTATATTTACTTCCATGAGAACATACTGAGTTGTCTGAATAAAATGGAAACTCATGAAGGACAGGGACTATTTTTTGCCTTTTTATACTATTCAACTAGCAAGTGCTTTATAACAGCAGGCATTTAATAAATGTCAGTTGAATTGAATTGAATTATGAAGGATTTAAAATGTCAAGCTGAGAAGCTTATTTGTTCAAAAGGTAATAGGAGCCAGAAGAGATTATTACACAGGAGAATGACATGGTAACCCCTGTGCTTTAAGACATTATTTTGGTAGCTCTATGGAAGATGGATTAAATAAAGGAGAGACTGACAGCTAAGACAACCATGAAAGGGCTACCCAAGTGAGAGTGATGATGGCTTGGACTTGGCCTTTGTGAGTGAAGAGGAGAGGGTGGCTGTCTGAGGTATTGTGGAATTTATAAGGTTTGCCCCCTGACTAAATCTAAGGGGTGAGGAAGAAGAAATCAATCAACTGATTAAGGATGAGGCTGAGTTTGGGAGCTTGGATGACTAGAAAAATGGCTATGCCCTCCACAGGAAAGCATGAAGGTGGAGTGGCTTTGTGGAAAAGATTATATAATGAGTTCTATTTTAGATACATTGCTTTGGGTAAACCAGTGGGAAGTCCAATGTGTAGCTGAGTATACGAGAGAAAGTCTAAGGCAAAATATGTAGATTTAAGAGTGACCTGAGTGGAGATGATAATTGCAGTTGAATAGTAGTTGATGAGATTATCAAATAAGACGATATAGACAGAAAATAAAAGAGAGCCTTAGGAGATAGCTATAGTTACATATATAATGATGCAACAAAGGAGATTAAGAAGGAATAGTCAGCCAGGTAGAAGAATAAACAGAAGAGAAGTTCTGCAAAAACCCAGGGATGAGAAAATGTACAGGTTGACCAATCAAATGATGCATAGTAGAAAAGTAGAAAAGGATAAAGATGGAGAAAGGGTCATTGAGTTTGGCAATTAAGGAATTGTTGGTAATTTTGTAGAGAATAGTTTCCATGCTGTGGCAGGATCAGAAGCCAAATCACAAGAAATTTAAAAGCTTGAGAAATGAGGGAACAGAAGCAATAAAAGTGGACAACTTTTTCTAGATGTTCTGCTGTAAAAGAAAAAAAATATAGAATGAAAGTTTGAAGACGTGGCAGGGTCAAATGAAGGTTTTATTTTATTTTATTTTAATTTTTTTTTAAAATGAGGCAGACCTAGATGTATCCTGAGGTAACAGAGAAATAGCTAGTATATAAGAAGGCAATGATAAAGGGAGGATGATTGAAGGCGTGCGTATACACACAACACATCCTCTTTCTTAGAAAACAGTTTTAGTGACATCTATCCTCAAAAACAAGAGAATGTGAAAACTAGTGAATTGTTCATAATAATGCAGTTTCTGAGGGACTTGCAAAGATAGTTACAGATATTTTCATTGTTTAGTAAAGCTTTAAGTAATTTGGCAAACTCATGAAATCTTTGAAGAGCAATTTTGGCTTTACTCAAATTGCAATAGTGATTACATTTCTTCCTTTGCAGTCTCATCCGCTGGGTAATCCATCCTACATGCACTTCCAGTTTAATTTTGCTATTCAGTAAGTCTATCACTAAACATTTAGTAAGCACCTACTATGTTAAAACATTATGGTAAGCATAGCTCTGAAAATGTTCCCCTGCTCAAAACCCTGAGTTTCATATATAATGTCCTTAGAGATAGAAGTGACATTAAAAGCTAACATTGTACAAATGAAGAAACTGAAGGCCAAAGAAGTTAAGTGACTTGTCTAGGGTCTCTAACAGGTAGTGATTGGCAAAACTGGGATTTGTATTGAAATCCTCATATCAGACCCAATATCCTTTTCACACTACATTTCTCTGTATCCCTTTAATGTAAACCTAAAATATATTTGAGTCCCTGACTCATGTGTCTAAATGCATTTAAATTCTTTACTCCTGTGTCCAAGGTCTTTCACGATGTTTTTATCCAGTGTAGCAACTAATGAGTATTCTTCCCTCCCCTTCCCCTTACTCACAAGTAAGGTTCTCCTAGATGTTGGACAGACGGATACTCCCTGGGTCATCACTCCTAAAACTATAGCTCATGAACCCCCACCAATGCATCCAAATATGTTGAAATTCTGTAGCCTGGTACTTAGGGAATTTCTTAATGTTTTCTAGCATTATCTTATACTCTTCACTAACATATATTCTACTTGCCATTTCTCCCCCAAATCCACTGAACTTTTCTTCCATTATACTTATGATTCTATTGTTCACTCCCCCTCAACTACCCTCCACTTTCAGTACTTGATATCTACCTATTGAGATCCTATCCAGCCTTCAGGCCACCTTCAAGTTCTACATCCTTCTTTAAGGATTTTTTCCCTGATTTTCCCAATCAACAATAATCTCTCCCTTCTCTGAATTTCCATATCATCATTAATAATATAATAATAACAACAATGAAAACTTAAAATCGCATGGCATTTTATAGAGGCAGTGTAGTCTAGTAGATGGAGTCTTAGGCTTGAAGCAGGAAGACTTGGGATCAAATTTCAGGTCTGACAGATCTGCGACCCTAGGAAATTTACTTAATCTCTATGTACTTATGTATGACTCCTTAAAATTAAGTCATAGAAAGGTTGTAATCTGCCTTTGTAGGTCTCTTAATCATAGTTAACCTCAAACAACTACACATCAGTCAGATATCGATGTGGATGAGCCAGTTTTCTTATGCACCAAATGACTTGTCAATGGTAAGTGGTCAACTACTGGACTAAGGCTGAAGGTTTGGTTTGTTGTTAGAGCTCTACTGCTATGAGATTTTGCAGTATACCATTTATTTGTTTGTGTTTTTAAGTTGCAATAAGACAAATTTCAGACTTGGATTTGCCCTTCTTTCATTTATCAAAGTAAATAGTACTTTTCTTAATCCTCCAACAAGCCAAGATGTACAAGCAATGTCCCATTTCTTTATCCCAACTCGGTAAGGTATGTCAGCAGATTTTAGGATTTAGAATTAACTATGTGCCCCAAACACATTAACCATATTTTGTCAGTTGTCAGTAGGAAGGTGGGACAAGGATTTGTGATCTTTTGTAAACACAACAAACATTTGATTCTAAGGAATATTGCTGCCCTCCCCAAAATGATAAAAGATTTAAAGTAATTATGTTCTATGAAATGCAATTGGAACTGAAGCAACTCATTGATTGGGGTAGGAATATAATATAGTAGTCAATGGATAGATTTCCTTTGGGTTTTTTATGTTTTCTTTCCCCTTCTACCTTTTTTCTGTTCTTTCTGTATTTCATCCATGAGGAATTTATGAAAACAAGTCAGGAAAAATTTATCAAGTACCTAATGTATGCTAGGCAGTGTGCTAATTGCTTGGGATACAAAGAAAGGCAAAAATACAACAACAATAACAACAAACAATCCTTGCCCTCAAGGAGCTACCAGTCTAATGGAGGAGGCAACCTGTGAATAAGTTCATACAAACAAGATATATATATATATATATATATATATATATATATATATATATAATATATACATATATACATAATATATATATATATATATATAATATATATATATATATATATATATATGATAAATTAGAGAATTTAAAAAAAAAGGGAGAAGTCACTATGATTAAGGAGGACCAGGAAGGACTTCTTGTAGGTAGAACTTCCATTGAAACTAGGAGGAAGCTAGGAAAGCCAAGAAGTGGAAAGAAGGAGGGAAAGAATTCCATGCATGGAGGACAGCCAGTGAAAATTTATAGTTGAGCAATGGAGTGGCATGCATAAGGAACAACAGCAAGGAAGCTTAGTGTCACTAGGAAGAAAAAAAAAAGAGCAGTACCCTTCAGAGAGTGATGTTAGCAGCCAATAGAAGACAATTCAGCTTAATATTAGGAAAACATCTTAATGATTAGACCTGTCTAAAATTGAAATGGATTGACTCAATGTTTAGCAAGTTCCCACTAATCACTCCAGATCCTCAAAGAGGGGCTGGATAGCCACTCCTAAGAGATTTCATGAGGGGACTCCTGCTCAAGTATGGGTTGTACTCGATGATCTCTGAGAGTCCTTCCAGCTCTAAGATTCCAGGAGTCTATGAACAGAACTTCCAAGATTTCATTCACTGATACCCTATGTATTTGGGCTCATATTATTATGGGTAAGTGAAGGAAATTAGTTCCACATTTGATTAATTCCTCTGTAATTATTTGTTTTCAATTAACAAGCATTTATTAAGAACCTACCACATATAAGATATTGTGCTAGGCACTGGATTTTATCCAAAAACTAAATAGCACTGGCAGTGTCCCAAGCTGTTTATGGTCCATCAAATAGCTAAATAATTGTAGACAGAAAGTAACCTAGTCAAGATATATTTTAATAATATTAATGACAGCTGAATTCTAGTATGAAATGAAAGCTTATATCTTCTTCTACGTAACCTGAAATATGCCTCACTGTTATACAAGATGTCTTTACTATAATGACATTTGCTTCCCCTGTGCAGTTTATAGAAATCAATCTGATTACTTTGTCATGTCTTTTACACCAGAGCCTTCTAGTTCCCACCCCCTTTGAAGGTTGAAAAATAAAGTCTTTTTATCACTTGAATCACTATATTTTCTTCTCCAATCATGATTTCCCTTTATAGCTTCCCTCTCAGAATACTGCACAACTCCCCAATTAGAATAACATGTCATTTCCTTCAAGAGGAATCAGCATGATAGATTGGTGGCCCCATGCCAGGAAACCTTTTTTGAGCAAGTCATTATCACTTGAGAAAGAGACATTGTGAAATGTTTGAAGGGAGAACAGTTGTTCTAACCAACAACCTTGATAGAGCCTGTCATTTGAAGTTAAACACAGAGGGAATGAATCAGATTTGACAGTCATAGGCAGAGAGGAGACTGTTGTTAAGTCTTTGAGATCCCTCTGCCACTAAAATCATGAAGACATAGCTTATATATTATTATAGCTGATATATTATAAGTATATAATATATAATTAATATATAATATATAGATATGTAATATAGAATATTACATATAGCAATATTATATGTGATATATAGGTATATAATATATAGGTAACTTATATAGATACACATACGTACATATGTGTGTGCATATATATGTGTGTATGTATATATATATGGGTGTATATATATATATACACCCATATATATTATAGGTGCAATCTTTTTGAGTCAACCTGCAATGGAAGCCACCACATTTCTAGACGCTGATTGGGGAATAGAAGAGGATATACATTTGTAACTATAGACAGCAAGTGCATTATATTTTGTTACAGCCTCTTATGACTTTAAAACCATATTACTTAAAATAAAGGAAGATTTTGAAATTTAAAAACTAGAATTCTCCTTTTCTTGACTAATTTAATTAAAGAAGCATTTATTAAGTACAAATTCATTAGCTAGTTGCCTTCCTCATTTGGAGTGTCATGGTGGTTCCCCAGTAATTTTGAGCATGAAATTTTTGGCTGTCTTCGTTAGCCACTTCACCATCTAAATCAGAGACCATGCGCTGAAGGACTTGACCCTTTAAACCCCAGAATTCCTGCCCTGTTGTCTCTGAGGTCCTGATGGGTGAGCATTTCACACAGTTCACTATATGTAGCTCAGCTCCTTCCATTCTTCACTTTACTTTCCATCCATCTTTTTACCAGATGCCTTCCTGATCAGACAAGAGACTCTCCTTTCAGCTCTAGAATTCTTACAATGGGGTCTCTACTCTCCCAATGGTGAGTGCTTCATGGGGTCCTCTATATCCTGGTCAACTCCAGCCATGCATCCATTTATTCCCTACCCATCTTCTCACTAACCTCACTGACATCACAAACATACTATCTGTGTCATCCTCCAACTCCTAACCCTACCTTTCCAGTTCTGGGGCCATAATGAAATCAACACTGTCATTACTACCAACAAGAGTGTGTTAGTCTACTTTCCTATAGCACCACTCACCATCCCTGAAACTTTCCAAACCTTTTCTGATAAATTTCATTCAATGAGCATTTACAAAGCAAATTAGAGTGACATGGTAGTTTTTCAAGGAGTTTTGAAGACCAAATTCTTGATATCTTCTCACCAGGCACCTTGCCACCCAGACAAAACCACCACTCCACTATACATGTTACCTCCCCCATTTTAGAACATATGCCCTCTAAAGGCAGAGAGTGACTTCATTTTTGTGTCTGTATTCCCACCAGAAAGCACAGTGTTTGGCACCTACTGAGTATTTGAATGCTTTCCCTCATTCATTCATTCTTCAAATGCCTAAATTAATACCTCCATTTTTCCCTTAGGCATGTTCCTTTTTCCTGGTGATTGTCTAAGTCACCTCCACCATTTTCAGAGAGCTCTACAATTACAGTCACCTCCAGACTGCCTATGGGAGACTCTTCACGATTAAAGACACAGTCAGGCTAATTCTCCCCTCTAGGCATAAGAGAAGCTCTGTCAGGAATTAGTAGTAAAGCTTTTACCACCGCTGAAAGAGGGAAACTAGTATAGTTCTTTAAGTACCAAGGATATAGGCTATAATAGTACCTTGAACATAGTAAGCACTTAATAAATGCTTGATGAATTTAAATTAATATTGCTTATTCAGGAGAGATAAGGGCAATAGCCCAAGGCTAGCTGGTGACACAGTTCAGCGGCTAACAAAGACCCAACAGAACTTTATCCTCATATCACATGTAAATTCCCAGTGGAATACCAGGACTTACATCTGACACATTAACCCCAATCCACTTAGGAAGTAGGGGATTGGGAGGAAGGGACAGGAGAGTCAGCATGACTATCTACTCTAGAACTGGGGGTACAAAACCAAACTCTGAACTGAGAGTCTAGATTCCCAAGTTTTAAACTTGGCTCTGCTGTTAACTACATGTATGACACTGGGAAAATTATTTCCAGTAAAATGTAAGCTCTTTGAAGGCAAGGGGTGAATTTGTTTTGTTTGGTTTTACTTTTTGTCCCCAGCACCAAGCACAGTGCCTTAGATATAATAGGTATTTGATAAATGTTCATCAATTTTAATTGAGTTGTTTCATCTTTTTTCTTTCAATTTTCTTGTCTGCAAAAGAGGCAGGTGGTTAAGGTGACTATAAGGTGCCTCTCATTGGTAACATTCTTTGGGTCCATGGAAACAGCATGATATAGTGGAAAGAACTCCAGATTTGGGAACAGAGGATCTGAGCTCAAACCTCAACCTTGTGATATACTAGCTGCATGACCTCAAGCAACTTACTTAACCTCTCTGAGTTGTGATTTCCTCTTTTGTAAGATAAAGATGTTGGACTAGATGACATATTCCATTCCAGGTCTCAGTCTATGATGCCATGAAACCTTACCCACTTCCACTTCCCCTTCCTTCTTTTTGTACCTTAGCCTTCAATTTCACCTGCACGTGATTATACAGCAGCAAACCAATGCTGTTTTCTTTTTTTTTTTGCTTTTATTTCCCTCTCCATTTGAAAAAAGAAAAACAATATAATTTCTCATCAAAAGAGGAAAACCTAGATGATAACTTGTTTACTCTGAAAATGTTAATTCAGTGAATGATCATTTCTTAATGTACAGAGTACTAAATTTGGAATTGAGAAGATCTGTTTGAGTTCCATGTTAAACATTTACTAGCTGTGTGACCTGAGCAAGTAACAACCTCTCTGGGCATGCTGATAAATGTTTCAGAATAGGCTGTCTGAAAAAAGAAACATACTCACAACACACATTTAAGTTTAATCCTCATTATTAATGTTTTCTTTACAACTTTCTTAAGTCTCAACAACCGACAAGACAATAAATAGTGCCCTCATTTGTAATGTCGGAAGTATAAATTATCCCACTGAAAATCTATAGCAGGAGCAGGCTCCAACACCCCCCCACCTCCATGGCTATTTCTTCTGTGAAATGAGATGGTTGGACATGTCGACATTTGACTCCTTTCTAGCCCAAACCTAGGATTCTATGATCCTATTTAAATCTCATTTTTTATCCCATCATTGTCATAGGCCACCCTCCATCTTTTCATGATGTATATTTCAGTTTCACCTGCAGCATCCCAACCCCATCCAACCTCGATACAAGCCTGGGAAATCCCACATCCTTAGCAGCAGGACTTAGTAGGCTTCTGAGGGAGTAGGTTTAGCTGTAACAATCAAATTCTTGTTAAACAATTACAAATTCCGGCCTGCCCCATAATGAAGTGCCTTTCTGTGAAGGCCTGGTTGTCACAGTGGTGACATTTACACTAGCTTCACTATTTTAAATAGTTGAAATTACAGACAAGCAAGACAATGATTGCTTTTAAAATACTCTTTGGTAATAGCTCCGTGGTAGTATATAATGTCCTCACTCTCTTCTCACTGCCAGAGTGAGCGTCTTTCATACCATCGACATTTGGCACAATAAATAGCTAAATTTTCTACACTGGGTCTCAGCATGGCCAGATCCCAGACAGAATCATGAAGCAAGTCAAACTATTCAATACGATTTGTGTCACCTCTCTGTTCTCTTCCTCCTTTTTTCTTTCTTCCTTTCCCTACTCCACCCCTCCCCCCAACATGCAGTGTTCTCAAGGTTCTTCAGATAGAGTGAATTAGTTTAATATATTGCTCCATGGGGTATTTTTATTTTAAGAAAGATAATGCCTTTAAAAAATAAACTTTAGACTGGACCACTCAGACTAAATTTGGGGTTAGAATCCAATAAAGTATTTATGGATCATCAAATGCAACAAAAATAATATTACTGATAACAAAGAACAAAAATGAATGCAATTTCTAAGGTTAAAAAAGACAGAACTTTAAATAAAAGGATAATTCCCCTCGATCTTTGCTTTTACTAGGTAACTGGTCAGGACAGGTTCCCTTCCGGAGTAGGAGCTTTGCTAAAATCTCCAAAGTCAATTTCATGGAGGAAGAGCAGATATGAATAGGTTTATGATCTGCTTCCTTGGAAGAAATTCCTACATTAATGAATCATTACTACATTGGAGTATTGGAATGGGTGGAGAGATGTTGGAGAACACTGGAATCTTTCAAAGGTTCTCAAATCACCACTCATAAGTAGCTGCCTCCTTCACTGAGACATGCACGATGTTGACTCTAACTCCAGCATCTGAATCCCTTCGCAATCTGTCTCCAGCTTGGTTTTTTTAGCCTCATGAGATATCAATCCCTTTCACGCTCTCTATGGATCAGAAAAAACTCATCATGTTATGTTGTCCCTCCTGCATGGCATTTCATCTTCCCTTTGGACAGACTACCTATCCGGCCTGGAATTCATTCCCTCCCCATTTCAGCCTCTTAAATTTCCTAGTTTTCTTAAAAGTTCAGCTCAAAAGCCACCTCCAACATGGAACTATTCCTTTTCCTTCCATCTACTACTGCTCCCTTCCAAAAATTGCTTTGTATCATTTTATTCTATTTTATAAATATTTTCATGTGTATGTTGTCTTCCCCTAGAGAATATGACCTTTGTGAGGGCAAGGGTTATTTTGTTTTTGTCTTTGTATTCCCTGATGCCTATTGATTAATTTATTGAAACCACACTTTATTTGGAAACTGTTTATTGATTAAATTGATGTTGAGTAAATCACTATTCTTATTGCTGGGTAATTGATGCTTCTTTTTTTCCAAGTTCAGGATGCAATTTTTACTTGAAATCTCTTCATACTTTTTCATAGATTCTAGTGCTCACAACCTTATTCATGATGCATACCTGGAAGAAAGGATATTTATTATTATTTGTATATAGAATGGAGTCAAAGGATCTGCGTTTGAATCCTGGGCTCTGATACTATCTGTGTGACTTTGGATAAGCCACCTAACTTCTCTGGGCTTTGGCTTCCCCATCTGTAAAGTGCAGAGGTTGGTCTAAATGACCTGTGACATCCCTTCCATCTTTAAATTTAAAGTAGTTCTAAAGTCATCATTGAATCCCCAACCTAGAAAAAAATGTGTAATTCAGGGCATTCAAAGAAACTAAGAAATTTTCATAGAATCTCAGAATTAGGAAGGGCTTCAGAGGCCCTCCCGTCCAACCTGCATATGAATAACTACTAATAACAAGCTTTTGCTCGAAGACCTCTAATGAAAGGGAACACCTGACCTCCCAAGGTGATATTCCACTTTTAGATCATTCTCATCGTTAGGCTTTCCTGATGCTGCAACTTAGATATTTTTCTCTGCACCTTCTACCTTTTGTGGCTAGTTCAGCCCTCTGTGACCAAAGAGAACGAGATTAAACCCAGCATGACTGTTAAATTATTCTAGCTGTGGCCAAGAAACTTACCACCACCATTTTCCCGTCTACAATTTGTCTTTTGATTGTTGTCTCCTTGCCATACCACTTCTGCACCTGGATCAGGGAGCCATTTTCCAACGTTATGATGCTCTAGAAATCCACAAAGGATTTACTTTTAGAAATCAACTGCTAACTTTATTTAAGAAAATTTGGATCTACTTATAGTTAGGTGTCTATTTAACACATTTAAGGCTAAACTAGTACCAATAAATACAGGTTGGTGAGTCAGGAGGATCCTCTGAGAAGCACAAGGACAAAAATCACACAGGGGCAGAGATCAGGTTGCTGATGCAACCTAGCCCCACGGAGGGAGTATCTTCACTGAGATCTGTTGAAGTACTGAAGGCCATTTACACATTTTTCCATTTCAAAATCTTTACTGTAATACTTCAAGCAATAGTATCATAGGTCTGGGTTTTATTTCTGGAAGCTATCTAGTCAACAAAGATAGTACAGTCTGGTAATCAGAGAGATGGCTTTGGAATCAGGAAGGCCTGGGTTCCAGCCCGACCCCTGACACATACTGGCTGTGTGCCCCTGGGCAAATCACTTAATATTTCAGGATCCCTATTTGTTCTAAGACTAGAATTTGCAGAGCAGCTGACAATCCACAATGGTAGAGAAAGTTTTTCATGTGCATGTCCACAAAAGATCTGTGTATATATACATGCCCAGTGTCTAGGCAGGTAATGTGTGGTGAGGTTTGTTGTTGTTGTTCAGTCGTGTCTGACTCTTCCTGACCCCATTTGGGGGCAAAGATACTGGAGTGGTTTGCCATTTCATTTTCCAGCTCATTTTACAGATGACGAACTGAGGCAAAAAGTGACTTGCCCAGGGTCACACAACTAGTAAGTGTCTGAGGCTAGATTTGAACTCAGGAAGATAAGTCTTCCTGACTTCAAGCTTGGTACTCTATCCGCTGCACCACCTATCTGTTTCTATGTGATAAGGTACTTAAGGATAATGACAGAAAACTAGTTAGGGTTGAATAGAGATGAAAAAAAATCAAATGTTATTTTTTTTTTTGCTATTTTAAATTGTTAAATTGATTAGCTAAAGTGTTAGTTCAATTCATTGCGCTGAAATCATCATCAAAAGAGCAGAAAAATGAATTACAATAAATGCTTGATTCTGTGTGTGTGCAGTCAGTGTAGACAGAGCTTCAAAACTAAGAACTCTTCAGGAAAAGAGAGCTCTCAGACTCCCTTGAACCTGTTTCAGCTCTTTGCCATCTGGAAGCATTAGTGCTCACCTTCACTTTCCGGTTATCTGCTGTGACTTCATCAAACTCCTCACCCAGCTTGAAGGAGATCTCCGTGGTTTTGAATGAGCTCTCTGTTTTGATGGTCATCTCGTTGCCTTTAGCACTGATAGTTACACTGGGCTTGGCTAATCCTCCAACGTTTCTGGTGGCAAAACTCACTCCTACAAGTCAGATGAGAAATCAGATTTGATTCTCCTTTCTGAGAATGCTGAACATAAGACTTCAGTCCAATTCAATAAACCTTCATTAAGTGTCTACTATGTGCCAGGTACTATGTTAAGTGCTAAGGATACAGAAAAGAAGCAAAAAACAGTCCTTGCTCTCAAGGATCTTATGATGTAATGAGGAGTTTATAATCTAATTTCAAATTTACAATCTTTAAGAAATGGCTAAAATTAATCATTTTAAAAGCTTTTTAAAATCTATTTTTCCCATTAGGCATTTTAGTATCCTCCTTTGCCTGATCTTTGCAATTTATGCAGCCAGCTGTATGCTCCCAACTATCAACTACTCCCAGGGAGATTCTTTGGCAGTGTGGGAAGCTGCAATCCATCTCTTAGACTATTGGGTTTTATTTGTAAAATCATTGCTTCAGTATTACTACTCCCAGAGGACTGAAAGAGGGAGGTAATGCAGTTTCTCAAGATTTTCATTTTTTTTTTCAGACTCATACGTGGAAGAAATCTTGCTTCTTAAGATTTTGCTGAGAAGAGGCATAGCATGGAGGGAGAGTGCTGGACCTGGAGTCAGAGACACCCAAGTCTGAATTATTTGTCTAACTAGCTCTATAACTATGGGGGAAAGCACTTCACTACTTTGTAAACTGGGGGTCGTAATACCATGCAGAACTGTTGTGAGGCTGAAGTAAGTAAAGAGTTATGCATACAGGTCAGGGTATCATAAATGTGCATTAATATAGTATTACTAAAAGTTCCATTGGTTATAGTAGAACTATAAGTACTACAAAACACTTTTTTCATGACCCCTCTGCGAGGTAGGCAGTACATATAATTATAGTAGGGGGATACTGGTAAATATAATTGGCTCATCAGAAAAGTGTGTATACTACTTTCAAGTTTAATCTGCATTATTAACATTTTCTCAAATGTTTTCTCAAGTCTAGACAAACAAGCTCTGTTTTATAATAATAATGATTATTATTATCATATATAGCACCTACTATGTGCCAGAAACTGTGCTAAGTGCATGTAACAAAAATAATCACATTTGATCTGCACAACAACTCTACAGGGTACGTGCTATAATTGTCCCCATCTTACAATTGATGAAACTGAGAAAAACAGAGTTTAAGTGACTTGTCCAGGATCACAAAGCTAACAGGTGCCTAAGGTTAGATTTGAACTCAGGTCTTCCTGACTCCCAGCCCAGCACTGCTGATTTGTAGTGTTTACCTATTTCTGAGGTATAAATATTTACACTGAAAATTTAACAATTGGTTTTTAAGAGCTGATTTAAGTTGGTTTCAGCGCACTCCTGGTTATACCCCTTTTGCAAACATGGAAACTAAAGCTTAAGGAGAAAAAACAAAAAACAGAAAACTTCTTCACAATCATCAAAAAAGTGAAATAGGTCACTTTATGAGTTCCCTATCTCAGGAGGTCTTCCAGGGGGAGGCTGGATATCTGCTTGTTAGAGATGGTATAAAGGGGATTCTTAATCAGTCCCAGTTTGAGGTCCCTTCAGAGTCTGGGATCATATGATTCTATATTTGGAAGGGATTAAGTGACTTTCCCTGTTCATACAGACAATGCCAGAGACAGGAAAATGCCAATTAGATTGTAAGCTGCTTGAGGGCAGGGCCTGTCTTTCGAGCCCTTTTTGCATTCCCAGTATTTAGCACAGTGCCTGGCACACAGTAGGCACTTAATGAATGTTTATTGATTGGTTGACTAGAACCTAGCTTTGACTTCCCTTGCTCATATTCCATCCCTACCATATAGCTTCTTTAAATTCTTTGTTCATTGAAGGATCAAGCCTACATAGTGCATCAACATGCTGGAAGCATATTTGGGAAGGAGGGGGCTGAAGAGAGTCCAGACCTATGATTTCATTAGTATGGGAAACCTCCCAATGTGCAAACTGCCTTTGTTGATACAGATAAGCAGCTCATGTGTAATTTACAGTCTCAAGAGTCACCTGGGGCACTGGAGAAGTTAAAGCTAGCGTATGCAAGAGGAGAGACCTACACTCAGCTCTTTCTGCCTCCAAAGCCAACCTTGTATCCATTATGCTACATTTTCTCCCTGTACAGATTCAGGTTAAGAAACATTTGAGCAGAACTTGCATCTTGTCCATATATCCTGTTTAGTTCTTGACACATCTGTTTCTATAATCCAAGAGAATCAATCATGTATTACCTAGTAACACCAGCAAGACGCAAACCAAGTGAGTAGCCCACTGGTTGAAAGTAACTCCACTATTAGGCTGCTCCAGTGGCATTCGGTTCAAGTATCATAGCCAGAATGTTCCCCCATAAAACATAATCGTGCTACATCAGCCTTAACAAATAAGTCAACTCATTAATGCAGAATAATTTTAGTAGTGTTCTGAGCAAATAAGACACTGAAATTTCCAGACCATAGAGCACTACTGGGAGATCAGACCTGAACACAATGACCATACTCCAAAGGAGGTGTGTTATACTCACTGCCTCCATTCACTTCTGGGCTCCTTGCAATTTGCTTCCTACCCCACTATGCTACTAAAATTGGTCTCACAAAATTACTAATGATGTCTTTTATTTTTTTCTGAGGCAATCAGGGTTGTGACTTGCCTAGGGACATATGGCTAGTAAGTGTCTGAGGCTGGATTTGAACTCAGGTCCTCCTGACTCTAGGGCCACCAATAATGACTTAATTGCTAAATTATCTATCATTTCCTTAGTTCCAATCCTTGCCATCTCTGCAGCTTTGGCAGCCCCCTCATCCTGCTGATAGTCCTCTCATCCTGGACATTCTTTCTTACTTGGCCTTCTATGATACCACTCTCTCTTGGCTCTCCTCCTTTCTGTTTGACCATTCCTTCTCACTCTCCTTTCCTGAATTATCAATGCAATCTTCTACTTCTGAAGCAATGATGCTTCTCCAACTCTTTGTGTTGAACTCTCTTCTCTTTCCACATGCTTTCCCTTGATAATTACATCCACTTGCATGAATTCAATGATCATCTCTACATTGTTGATGCCAAGGCTATATCCAACTCTAAATCTTCCTCCTTAACTCTAATCTCCAGTTGCCTACTAGACACTTCCATCTGGATGTTAAATTGACATCTCAAACTCAATATATCTGAAATAGAATTCTTGATAGTCCACCCTAATCTCACCCTTCTTCCATATTTCTCTCCTTTTAGATCACAAAAGGGGGGGGGGAAGGATCTACACACACAAAAATATTTAGAACAGCTTTTTGTGGTGGCAAAGAATTGGAAATTGAGGCGATGCCTTTCAGCCACCTGGGGAATGGCCGAACAAGTTGTGATATATGAATGCAATGGAATACTGCTGGGCTATAAGAAATGACAAACAGATAGATTTCAGAAGAAACCTGGAAAGGCTTGCATGAACTAATGCAAAGCAAAGTGAGCAGAACCAGGACAAGACTATACACAGGATCAGCAACGTTGTGCAAAGATCAACTATTAACGACTTAGTTCTTCTCCTCAGTACAATGATCCAAGACAATTCCAAAGGATTCATGACGGAAAATGCTATCCACATCCAGAGAAAGAACTGAGAAAGTCTGAATGCAGACCAAAACATTCTATTTCACTTTCTTTATTTTTGTTGTAGTTCTTGTCTTTTGGCCCGTTTCTTCTTTCAAAACATGTCTAATATGGAAATATGTTTTACATGACTGCACATACATAACCTATGTTACTTTGCTAATTGTCTTATGAAGTGGGTGGTGAAGAAGGGATGGAGATAATTTGGATAATTTTTTAAAAATGAATGTTAAAAATTGTTCTTACATGTGATTAGAAAAAAATCCTTTTTTCTTTTTTTTTTTGCAAAAAGCATATACTTCTCTCTTTTTGCTGAGGGCACCACCATCCTCCAAGTCCCCTAGATTCATAAGCTTGGAGTCACTTTTGACTCTTTCTTCTCCCTCTTTCCCCATATGCCATCAGTTGCCAAGTTCATTAATTCTTCCTTCAAAATCTTTCTCAAATCCATCCAATTTGCTCTACCACCACAATAATTTATTCTCTTATTACTCCTTACTTAAGCAATTTATATTAGCCTCTACAACATGATTTACATTTGTCCTTTCTCTCTACTTGGACAACCACCTGCTTAGTTAGGAGTCTCATTACCTCATCCCTGGACTAGTGTGACACATCTAGGTCCAATTAGAGTAAATAATGAATCTCCTGAAGTGGTTAAGTATTTGAATTCACAGTATTTAAAGTTATAATTATATAAAATGTGGTCATTGGTTCTAGCCTACTGAAAATATGCAATGGGAATTCAAATGATGCAATCATTTTATGAGACTGGATCTAATTGCGATCTCCTAACTAGTCTTCCTGCTTGCAATGTCTTCATTCACCTATCCATCCTCCACACAGCTAATAGGATAATCTTTGTAAGATTCTTTCTTATTCAGAAGTAATCAACATCTATTTATTGCTTACAATAAAATACAAACTCTTTAGCCTGGTTTGTAAGGTTCTCTATGACATGGCCTTAACCTCTCGTGGAATAGCAAGAATGTTGAAGCTGGAGGCCAAGGCCCTGAATTCAAATCCTGATACTTCCATGTGACCTTGGTCAAATCAGTTAAATTGTCTGAGCTTCAGTTTCCTAATCTGTACAAGAATATAGTTACACTAGATGACTCCTAAGGTTGCTTCTAGCTCTAAGTTAGTAACCATTCTCCTTTTCTAGACTTGCTGTGCCTGCTGCTCATTAGAGGCAGGGTGGTATAAAGGATAGAGATCTGATCTTGGAGGTAGGCAGATCAGGGTTTAAGTCTCCCTCTCACACTTACTGGCTGTAAGATCCTTAGCAGGTCAAGTGACTTAACCTCTCATGGGTTTAGGTAACTCAAAAACTCTCAGTTGACAAGAAGATGCCAACTTGCATTGATAGAGGGAGTTTCCTCATTAAGATCTCCCTCTGGAATCATAGGTACAAACTTCTTCCATATTTTACCTTACTCCCCTTTATGCATGCCATATTGCAGCCAGACTCAAGTAATAGATATTCCCTTAAGTCGATATCCTATTTCCTGTCTTTCTGCACCTGCAAACCACCTGCCCGTGTCTAAAATGCACTCCCTTCTCATCTCCATCTGTCAGAATTCTTTTCCTTCAAGGAGCCTCTCGATGTTCCACCCTCTGTGGAGCCTTTTCTGATCCCCCAGTTGTTAGCTCCTCATCTAAAGAGGGGCTGAATCAAGAGCAGAAGCTTTAGTTATTAATACCTAAGTTTTTGCACATAGAAATGTTATAAAGCCAGCTGAATACAGGCTTTGCTATACACCAAATTTGCAAGGTAGAGAAGGCAAGAAATCATTTGAAGATGAATATTAGAGACAATGTGATTTGCCCAAACAAATAATAGCTGATGCACATGAGGTAATCAAGGATGTTCTCTCCTCTTGCCAGATAACCAAGAGTTTTATATATATACAATAGAAATGTTCATCAGTTTTTTTCTCCCAAATTAGAAAAGGCTGATTCCTTTTGGAAGCTGTCTTCACTATTAACTAAGGAATGTTCGCATAACATCTGAGTATAGATTATTACAATCTATATAATTTTATATAATTTTTCAGCATATAGAAAATATTCCTGCCCCTGCCACACACACTTTAAAGCAACATCATTTAGGGTTGCATATATGTAAAAGGTGGCTTTTTTCAGATCAATATGGCATAACCTAGAAACCCAGAAGAAAGACAAAAGGGAAAAGTCATCATCCGCAACACTGCAAAAAAGAAACCAATAACTCCCATCCCATGCAATGGCACATCTCACCTAGTTCCTTCATGTAGTCATCGAAGTTTTCACTAGAGACAAGTTTCCAGATTCCCAAAAAAGGCTCAAACATCTTGGATAGTTTAGTGGAAACAGAGGCTCAGATTACAAGATGAAGGAATGGCATGAACTGCAAGGCCACCAAGACTGCCTTTTAAAAGATGTCATTACCACGTAACTCCTTTGACATAGCCAATAATAGGACTCCCATTACTACCACTTGACTAATTTTTCTCACCAACAAATTAAGAAATTGAAAATAACATGTAAATTTTAATTTAAGGCAGTTATTATAGCTTCTAGCATCATGGCTTTTACCCAGAGGACAAGGGATAAGTATTACTTTGTTCATAGTGGAGGCAACTTCCGATGGGAATCAGTCTTTTCATATGTGAGTGCTGAGTCAAATCTGGGGGAAGAAACCGATGAATATCTAATAAACATACAATTCTAGGTTTTCTGGCAAGAGAAGAGAACACCCTTGGTGCCTCATGTCCACCAGCTATTATTTGTTTGGACAAGTCATGTTGCCTCTATTTCTTCATCTTCAAATTATTTCTTCCCTTCCCTACCTTACAGGGATGATGTGTAGTCCAGATAATATCTATAAAATGCTTACAGTTTCTTAGTGTGTTATGTAGGGTATTATTATTATTATTATCATCATTATTCATCAAGTTTAATTAGGGGTGAGAAGCAAAGGAAATAATCTCTATTTGCGGACAGATTGTGCTATGAGTCTCAAGAAGAACATGGTGTTTAGGGAATAAATGTCTTTCATGGATAGGAAAACCATCTTTGAAGATTTGGAAATAATGGGAAGATGAACAGTAACAGATTTGAAAGTAGGAAGAGGAATTCATTGAAGGTTTTAGAAAAAAACTTAAGTGAATGAAAGTTAGAGTGATCTAAAAGGAAGACAGTTTTCCTACTAATATCAAAAAGGAATTCTGAAGAACCACCTTAAGTAATTCATCAGTGATGTAGCATTAAGTGTGGGATTTAATTTTCTTGACTCTGAATATTTTTACAGGGTTCCCCCCCAACCCAGTGGTGGAGGTGAAAGGGAAAGAAAATAGATTTTGTTCATTAAAAAAAATTTAAAGAATATAGTAGTTTTAAAATTCTGTGTTGCCCCTTTCCACCTGATTTGGTAACAGTCTTCCGGAAAGTGATTTAAGGAGTACAACTGACTTTCTCTTCTAGTGCCAACTGATTGTAGAAATCTGGAAGAAGTAGTTAATGGTATCTCACAGCAAGCTTATCATTCTTGTGCCTTCTGAATCAATGGCTTATAAGTATGGATGGTATAGTCCACTGAACTTTATTTCAATAAATAAAACAAATTCTACTGGGGGGGCTGATATATTCAACAAGGGAGAAGATCTAACTCCAAATCCATAAAAAAAATTTCTATAAATTAGTGATTTAATTATTAAAAAACATTGGATTTAAGTGAGGCAGAGCTATGCAAAGTCACCAGCCTCACTTTCTCCTCCAGAGACATCTGGGTCCAGTGGCAAGATATAGGTCAGGACAACTGGAGATGGCCCCAGATGCAGTGGGAGACCTTTGCCTTTTTCTTTTCTTCCTCTTACAGGAATGATAGAGAAGGGAGAAAAAAGCTGAAGGGAAGAGAAGAACAGGCAACAGAAAATACAGAGCTTGACAGGCTCTGAATCCATAAGTCTTTTCTATTAAATCACAGAATCTCAGAATAGAAGAATGCTTTCAGAGGCACCATTGTCCAACTGACACCTGGAAAAAACGTAAGTTGGCAAAATGTAAGTGGTCATCCAGAATTTGAAGGACTCCAGTGAAGGGAAACTCACTACCTTCTAAGGCAGCCCAGGTACGAGGGAGAACCAATGAAAATTCAGACCAGAAGCATCAAAGACACAGGTGTCATTAGATCATGAAGTATGTGGAGCAGAGAAAAATGTGAGAGTGGTAAAGTTGGAGGGACCAGGCTATGAAAGGCTTTCAAAGTCAAACAGAAGACTTGATATTTGAGCCTGCTGGTAATAGGGAAACAATGGAATTGATTTAATTTGGGATGACATGGCCAGACCCATGTATAAGGAAGATCAGTTTGACAGGAAAGCATTGTTAAGAAATTTGTCCTTGTGTCAAACTTAGATCTGCCTCTCTTCAAAGTTTGAACATTGCTTCTAGCTCTGCTGTCTAGGGCCAAACAGAGTGACTATAGCTCCTCTTCCATGTGACAGCCCTTCAAATATCTGAAGACAGCTATCACCTCTCCATAACTTCAAGTATTCTCTGTCTCAGACTAACCCCTGTAATATCTTCCATGCATTTTCATATGTCATGGTCTTGAGACCCTTCACCATTGTGACTGGCCTTCTGCAAATGGTCTCCATCTTGTCAATGTGTTTGCAAAATGGGCTTCCAGAATTGGGCACAAGGCTCCTTATGTGATCTGACAAGGGTAAAGTACAAAGGGACTATCAGCTCTCTCTTTCTGAACCCCAGATCTCTCTGTTCAGCCTAAGATCACATTAGCCTTTTGGATTCCATGTCACACTGTTGACACATTTTGAACTTGAAATCTACTCAGAGGTTTATTCAGATGAACAGCTGTCTACCTATGCCCCTGCACCTTGGACTTGTAAAAGTTTACCTTTTTTAACCCAAGTGCAGCATTCTATCCTTTATATTTTATTTTAATAAATTTTGTATAACATTAGACTCTGCCAAGATTTTCTAAGATCCTGACTGTTATCCAGTATATTCATTATATGTTTTAGCTTTGTGTTATCTATCTATGGGCTCTATAAGGATGCCATCTTTGCCTCACTTTAATCCAATTCACACACAAATCAAAATGTCACCTGCAATGTCATTGGTCCTCTACAAAAATAAAGGACAAAACCGCAATGACTAGTTTGTTCTTGTTATTATTAGGCCATCTTGGTAAACACCTTTGCTTTGAACTAATTGTGTCTACTAGCTAACTCTTCGAGAAAGTCAATGGTGGTTGCTCATGAGCAGCAGTTTTAAGAATGTGTGCCCACAGTGTATATTTTAGCCTTCAGGTAGCCATACCCCGATGGACCTCACCTGAAATCTATGAGCATCAATGTGGAAAGGTAACCTAGAGGTGCCAGTGTCCATAATTATCAATTGGGAAACAGCTTGTATTCTTATAAATTTGACTCAATTCTCTAGAAATTTGAAAAATTAGACCATTATCAGGCCTATTAATTTGCATCTCTCTAATCAATAGCTTCTCACACTCTTCTTAACACTTTGGCTTTTGACTTCATCATTCAATTAAAACTATTTTCTCCAGAGTTATCAATATCTCAATATCAATCCAAATCTGATGGCTTTTTCTCAATGCTCATCCTTCTTGGCCTCCCTGCAAACTTTGACATTGATCATCTTCTTTTCCTTGATATTTCCTTCTTTCTAGGTTTTTGTGACACTGCTCTCTCCTAGTTCTCTTCTCACCTGTCTAATCACTCCTCAGTCTTCTTTGCTAGATCTTCATTCAGGTCATGGCTACTAACAGTAGGTGACTCCCCAAGGCTCTGACCTGGGCCCTTTTCTCTTCTCCCTCTATATTATTTCACCTGATGATCTCACCAGCTCCCATGAATTCAGTTATCATCTTTATGCAGATGGCTCTCAGATGTATTTGCCTAATTCTAATTTCTGTTGTGGTCTCTATTTATGCATATTAGACATGTTGTATAGGATTGCCATAGATATTTTAAATTCAACATGTCCAAAACTTAATTCATTATCACTTCTCTTCCAGACTTCCTTATTACTGCTGAGCATACCACCATCCTCCCAGTCACCCAGGATCACAACCTCAGTGTCAACCTTGACCCCTCACTCTCTCTCACTACCTGTCATATCCTATCAGCTATCAATTCTACCTTAGTAACATCTCTTGTAAACCTCCCCTTTTCTCCATTCACATAGCCACCACCTTGATATAAGACCCTATCACCTCACACCTGGATTATTGCAACAACTTTCTGGTTGATTTCTCTGCCTCAAGTCTCTTCCCACTCCAGTCAGCTTAACTGTCAAACTGATCTTCCTTATACACAGGCCTGGCCATGTCATCCCATATTAAATCAACTCCAACGACTCCCTATTACCAGCAGGATCAAATATCAAATCCTCTGTTTAACTTTGAAAGTCCTTCATAGCCTGGCCCCTCCAACTTTACCACTCTTACGTTTTTCTCCCCTCTACATACTTTGTGATCTAATGACACCTGTGTCTTTGATGTTCCTTGTTCGAGACAATCCATCTACTCACTGTGAATTTTCATTAGTTGTCCCTCGTGCCTGAAATTTTCTCATTTCTTGTCTCTACCTTCTGGTTTCCTAGTCTTCTTTTAAGTCTCGCCAAAATCTTACCTTTTGCAAGAAGACTTTCCTAGTTCCCTTTAAGGCTAGTGCCTTCCCCCTGAGATTGTTCTTATTTACCCTGTATATATCTTGTGAGTACATAGTTGTTGGCATTTTATATCCCCCATTGGATTGTAAGCTCCTTGAGGGCAGGAAGTGCTTTTGCCTAACTTTGTGCCCCCAGTTCTTTTTGCATAAGTTCTTAATAAATGCTTGCTGACTTCACTTTATTTTGTCCATGGCATCTAATCTCACAGCTCCTTTCAGATGTCCAATGCCTCTTTCCTCCATATCTTTTCCCTCTGTCAATATCTCTCAGGAAAGGTTTTTATGTAAATGATTTATACTTCAATGTGAATTCTTAATACATTACTGTCTACCTAGGGAACTTTTGTATTTGTATTTTCCTGCTCTCAAATATAATGGAGGGCTTTCCTCACCTTTAGTAAAGGGGGAAAGGAGAGGGAAAAAAGCTTTGGAACTGAGGGGCACAAGTAAAGGCTGAAACTCCTGAAATTACATTAAATAGGAAGATACCCCTTCCATTTACATGGAGTACATTCAGTTCAGTTACATGGCAATACTAAAACACGTATACTACATCTGAGTTATCATAAATTCCAAATTAAAGAAATGTTACTCTATATAAATATGACAGAATAATTCCTTTGAGTTATTGGCTAGTGAAGAAATCGCAAATTAGTTATTTTAAAATAATTATATAATTGTCCTCCCCCATGCAAGTACTTTAATCAACTACAGATTTTCCATGAGAAATTTTATTTTAAAATATCAAGAGAGGTCATAGTTCTTATGCTATTCCACACTGAACAAAGTATCCATGAATGTATTTTAATGTTAAAGATGTTTACTGAATCAATAAAACAGAAAGGAGTAAATAAATGCTTTGCAAATAGAATTTCTCCCAATGTAGTCAGGGAGAACCATATTCATTTAAACAACACACACACAGTTTGGCAGGCTTTGGCTCATTGAGAAGTCAGTTCATACTTTTTCATAGAGTCTAGTGGAAACGACATCTTTCATGACACATTCCTAGAAAGCAAGAAGAGGTGAGGGTCAAACATCAAGGTGAAACAAGGAGGGTGAAGGAGTGGGAAGTTCTTTTCTCCTCTCTCTTTCAATTTAGCAAGAGGGTGGGAGCAACCTATGTATATTTCTTCTTTACTAACATCAGACCCAATTAGATGCTACCTTAGCAGATACAATTGAGTTCAGAGCATGATTGATTGTGGGTCCAAGAGTCCCCTTTTGCTTTCTCCAAAGTGCCCAGGGGCAAACCTGGCAATTAGGTGTTCTATACATAGTAAATGGAACCTGAGGTTATCTGGATCACAGATTTAGAGCTAGAAGGGACTTCAGAGTTCATCTAGCCCAACCCAAAGTGATTCATGAAAGGTCATTTAGGCGGTAACTGGCAGAGGCAAACATCAAACCTAGGCTCTCTCACTCTCCACATGATTCTGTTTCCATAGCACCATAAGAACTTTGCTGTAGTTAGTGATTAGAAGTAACTCACCACCACAATTTTACCATCCACTAGTTTTCTTGTTATTGTGGTTGATTTTCCATTCCATTTCTGCACCTGAACCAGTGCACCATCATTTAAGGTTATGAGACTCTGTAAGTATAAAAAAATTATGATGAGACTCTTTGTGTTGCCAGGAGGGACAGAAGAATTACCCACCATGTTTATTCTCACATGCCTTTCACTTTCAATGGGTTAGTCATTTTTTTCCCTATTATTGTAATATGTGAGACTTCTCAGGGACTATGTAGAAATGTCTCGTGAGGGAAAATTCTTAACCAAAAAAGAAATCAAGGTAATAAAAAAAAGATAAAATAAATCATTTCAATTACATGAAACTGAAAAGTTTTTGCACAAACAAAAGCAATGCAACTGAGATAACAAGGGAAGCACTTCACTGGGAAAAAGTCTTTGTATCAATAATCTCTGAAAAAACTCTGATATCCAAGATACACAGCAAACCAACACAAATATATATGACAAGAAGATATTAATGAATGGATAAGTGGTCAAAGGATATAAATGGCTCTCAAAAGAAGAATTATAAATTATTAACAACCACATAACAGATTATTCCAAATCATTAACAATAAGAGAAATAAATACAAGTCAAAACAACTCTGAGGTTTCACCTCATCCCCAGCAAATTGGGACAGGAGGAGATGACAAAGATGGAAATAGTTGATTTTGGAGAGATTGTGGAAAGGCAGGCACAGTAATGCCCTGATGATAAAACAGCAAATTTTTTCACTAAGGAAAGTAAATTGAAATTAATGGAGAGAGTGACCAAAATGTCTATATTCTTTGACCTGGAGACTCTACTGCTCACCCCAGGAAGGTAAAACATAGAGAGGAAGGTTCTGTATGTGCCAAAATATTTATCACGGAGGGTTTTTTTTTTTGTAGTAGTTGTTGTGGTAAAGAACTGGAAACAAAGCAGATGTCCATCTCTTGGAGAGTGGTTAAATAAATTGTGGTACATAAATGTAATAGAATACTACTGTGCTGAAAGAAATAATGAATGTGAAGATATAGAGAAACATGGGAAGACATGAAGTGGTACAAAGTGAAGCAAACAGAATCAGGAAAATAATATATACAGCAACTACAATCATGTAAATGGAAAGAACAAAAAAGAAAAATGTCTAAACTTGGGCTTGTAGAACAGATCTGAGAACGTAATTGTCTTCATTTCATTGCAGACGTGGGGGATAATGGGTATGGAAAAATAGATCTTAATACTTGGTTGATATGTTGGTTAGTTTTCCTAAAGTGTTTTTTTTCTCTTTCTTTTTTTCTGTGTCATAAAGGATAGCACTCAGGGTATGGGAAAGGGAGGATACTTTGAGGAATGAAGTTGATATAAAACAAAGGATATCAATAATTTTTTTTAAAGAAATGTCCCCTAACATAAAGGGAATGTATATTCCTCACCTTGACTTTTCTGTCATCTGCAGTGACTTCATCAAATTCCTGGCCCAATTTGAAGGAAATCTCAGTATTTTTAAAAGTACTTTCTGATTTAATGGTGATCACATCTCCTTGCACACTGATGACCATACTGGGTTTAGCCATGCCTGCCACTTTTCTGGTGGCAAAACCCACTCCTAAAATGCAGAGAAGAGAATGTTTTGAGTTTTATATTCAATTGTACTAAGAATGGACAACTTTAGTACAACTCCAAGTTAGTTTTCTGCTTAAGGACTTTTTAAAAATTATTTTTTTTATTCCTTTCATTTTTAAGAAAGAATCAAAATGATAGGGAGTTCCTAAAAGGCCTCCCTTATCCTTTGCAAGAAAAATATACTGGGACCATTTGGTGAATGAGGTAATGTTTGAAAAAGCATATCACCTATGTTTTGTTTGGAAAGCTGGAGGCCCAATAGACAGCAGTATATGATCTAAGATCCTCCATCTCAGATCCTGGCTACAGCATGGGGAATAAAGACACTAGTGTATCTCTTTACAGGAACACATTATAAACAAGCACGAGGGTCACTTGTAAGTGATAGATAATATGGTAAAAAATTAAAAAAAAATTAAAAAAATTAAAAGCTCTGTCAGTATCATTTAGACACCAAACTTAGCCAGCTATCTCCAGATATTATGGGAACACATCAGAACAACCTAGCACGAAGCAGGCACTTAATAAATTCTTATTGATTGATTAATTAATACCTGGTTACATCATGAGCGAGCCTTAGCAAGAGAAGCATGACTGAATTCAGAATTCAAGTCTGACTTCTCACTAATAGCGTGCTGTTGGCCAAGAGCTCTTACCTTGTTTTGTGTCATGGCCCCCTTTTTCCCTCTGGTAAAGCCTACGTACCCCTTCTCACAATAATATTTTTAATGCATAAAACAAAATATATACCAGGTTACAAGGGTAACCTGTTATATTGAAATGAAGCTATCAATTTTTTTAAAAATAGTTCATGACCCTAGATTAAGAATCCCTGTGACACACTTTGTCTAAAAAAAAAAGCCTCTATTCACTGTAAAAGAAGTATGATGTCAATCACTCTTTCTTTATTAACCCTTTCTGTTGGTTATCATATTATTACTCAAGCCTCATATTTACATGCTCTTTTCCAAGTTATTCTGTCAGACTTTGTGTCTTGGCTTAATTTTCCCAAAGATATGACATTTCCTACTTATTATTACAGTGAGGTATCCTGGCTTAGTGGATAGAGGGGCCAACTTTGGAGACAGCAAGACCTATTTTCAAGTCCCGCATAGTGGCTGTGTGACCATAGGCTACTTATCCTTTCGGTGTGCTCAGGCACCCTTCTAAAACTCCAACTTACACACAATTGACAGTCAATTTATGTCTGTACAGTAGTGAAAGGAGTTTCTACACCAGGAGTTCCCACTCCAATGAAATCACATTGATTCAGAACCCCACCAAACATCATCAGACGACCACTTACTATGGAGGTTCCGAGTTAATTTAGAAGGTATTATGAGATCCTCAGGGAGAAGAGAGCACATCAGCTATAGGGACAGAGATGACAGTCCATGATTGTGCTGGTATAAGGAATTGGGCATTGGCGGGGGGGGGGGAGGTTTAGAAATTTCCGTTGCTAGTTCAATGTAACACTTCTAATTCAACTTATATCTATCTAACAGAGTTGTCTAGAGCAGTGTTGTCAAACTCAGGTAGGAAAGAGGGCTTAGAAAACCACATACTAACATTATTTACATTTAAATGTATTTTTATCTATTTTGTTAAGTATTTCCCAATTATACTGTAATTTGGTTCAGCTGCACTCAGGAACGTGTTTAATACCTCTGGCCTAGAGCACTGAGAGGTTATATGACTTCCCTGAGGTCATCGAGCTAGTATCAGTACACACCCAGCCTTTATCAGAGACAGGATTTGAACCCAGGTCTTCCAAACTCTGAGGCCAGCCCTCCATCCATTCTGCCACACTGACTCACCACAGTAGATAATATATGCCTATGGGGGAAATTGAATTAACACAAAAAGTTCGACAGCGTAACTATAAAACCTTTAAATAATTATTTTGAGATTCCTAATTCTAGCCAAGAATGTCTGTGTTAGAGTTCGTAGGCTATTAAAAAGTGGGGAGGGAATGCATTTTTCTGAGAAATACCCCTTCTGGGGTTATAAATGGCTTCAATTCAAGTTATTTCAACAACATTTTTTAAGCATGTGCTATGTGTCAAGTTTCTCAACAATTTCTCATTAGCCAACTAGACTGCAGTGATTTTACTGCCTATATACCCCCTCTACTAATGATAATAGCTACCATTTCCATAACATTTTGAAAAGTACTTTACACAGGCACAAAGTGTATGAAATGATAGGGAAGCAAGCATGGTAGTCTCATAAAAAGAGAAAACACAGATGTGGGAGTCCAGCCAGGAGATTCTGGGTCTGCTAAATACGCGACCTTGAACATATTCAAACTCTCTCAATCTCAGCTTTCTCATCTACAAAATGAAAGGGTTGGCCTAGATAATCTTTTGTCTCTCTCAGCATTAATGTGTTATGTTTTTATGCATATATTGAATTTTTTTTTAATGATATAGGACTCTAAACTTTATTTGTTTTACTTCCTTGGAGATCACAAAAAGCATTAGAGATGGTAATAAATGAAATGATGGCAAAGAGGGCAACCCTAGTGGGGCCAGCCCTCGTTTTGCATCTAATTCAGCTGAAAACAAGCTACCTAATGAAAAGGTGGGCAAATGGTGGCTCAGGCAAAATAAAGAAACATTACTGAAGCATAATAAATGCAACAGCATGGTAAGAATATTCTATTCTATAGAATAAGGAAATCTGAGGTTTGACTTGAGTGACCTTGGGTGAATCATATTCTCTCCTCATCTAAAGCTGTTTCCAGGGATCTGCTTCCAGTCTATTCATTATGACTGCTTAAGGATTACAGAGGTAACCTAGCCTAGTGGAAACATGGGAGTCAAGATGACCTGGGTTTACACTTTTCTTCTGATTGTGTGTGGCCCTGGGCAAAGGACTCAACATCCTAGAGTGCAAATCTCTGAGATCATAAATTGTAAAGCAGGTGCCAATCTGCATTGGGAGAGGAAGTTTCTTCATTGGCATTTCTTATGCCAGTGAAATGACAAGTCCAGTCCCCCAAAATGGATTAATTAATGCTAATCAGTTGATTGGAATTGGAGGACAGCTAGGTGGAACCTGGAATAAAGGAAGGCCTGAGTTCAAATCTGGCCTCAGACACTTACTAGCTATGTGACCCTAGGCAAGTCACTTAACCCAGTTTGCCTCAGTTCCCTCATCTGTAAAACGAGCTGGAGAAGGAAATGGCAAACCACTTTAGTATCTTTGCCAAGAAAACCCTAAATGGGGTGACGAAGAGCCAAAAATGACTGAACAACAAGATTTAAGGGCAGGTAGGTAATGCAGTGGGTAGTGCACTAGACTTGGAATTAAGAAGTTCATGCGGACACCAGGCCCTCACACGATCTACCTGAAAAGGAAAGTTAGTTTGTAAGATTATGGTATTGGATAAGAACCAATACGAGATCAGATTATTCTTCTACCTCTTTTCTATAAACCAGAATCTAGTTGTTTCAGAAAACCAGAAAAGGTGCTTTACCTTTTCAGAAGTTTGGGGCTTTTGAAAAGACATAGAATTTTCAACTTTCAAATAAGTGTCAATCAATCAATCAATAAACATTTATTCATTGCTTACTATGTGCCAGGCAATGTGCAAAGTGACATATATTTAAATTTGATTCCCAAGTAAAACATTGCATAGTCCGTCTCCCTACTCTAATACACTACTTCCAGGAAAGTCTTCACTGAGCACACTCTTCAGAGAAAAGGAACTACCTACCCTCATAATCCACAAGGGCTGCTGGGATGCTAATAACCCTATTTCTGACCCAAAGTTATGGGGGATAGGATACACTCTCATTATCTATATTAACAATACACATCCTCTCTCTTTTTAAGAAAAAAAAATTCCATTCAGATTTAATTAATAAAGTAAGTACAGTAATAGTATCTGAAACCTTCTTTAGTTAAATTCTTTGAATTTTCATGGTGTAATTTCAGATAGGTTTGGGTTGGCTGGACTCTGACTTCAAATGGGAAGCCTGGCTTTAGCATCCATAAATCTCCTATAATTCAAGTCAAAAAATATTTCTTTCTTTAAAAAAAAATGGGAGGGGGAGGTAGGAGAGGCAATCAGGGTTAAGTGACTCGCCCAGAGTCACACAGCTAGTAAATGTCTGAGACCAAATTTGAACCCAGGTCCTCTTGACTTCAGGGCCAGTGTCAAAGAACATTTCTAAGTCCTTCCAAGAAGGCAAATGTGATGAGTGACACATTGTCTCCCATAAAGCAGCCATAGTCAGAATAAGCTTGATAGCAAAAACAATCAACATGCAACCTTGGTGAACTACAGCTCTCTAAATAATTTTTAGCTACAGGGAAAAGTCCCATCATTTTACTGATGTCTCACCCTGGAAAAGAAAGCAAGAGTAGAACATGGCATATATTAAGATGATAAATTCAGTATTTACATTTCAAATGCAAACTGCTACACAACATCATACATACTGCAAATGTATTCCTTTGTTTTCATGGGTGGAGAGGCCATAGGCAATGAGTCCAATGAACCAAATGGATCAGGGATAATAAATCAGGAAGATAATTTGCTAACTATTTTAAAGCAAACAAACTATTAGACCCTTTCACTTACGAGGTTTACTTTTCTAACTGAAAACTTTAAAAACAAACATTTAGAATACAGAAGCAAAAGACAATCAACACAAACACATCCTCTGAAGAGGAATGAGTATTTAATTTGCTGACCAGCCTTCCAGTGTGAACAACAGTCATAAACTCCTTTACCCTAGAGAGAAAAAAATCATTCCTTATCCAGGAAGATGCAAGGTTTATCCTTACCCACTTCTTTCATGTATTCATCAAAGTTTTCACTGGAAATAAGCTTCCAAGTTCCTACAAATGCCTCACACATTTTGTGGGACTTCTGAGATTTTGACCTCAAGCAGGGAAAGGAAACAGTGGTTTTCAGGAAAGCAATGTAACACTCTTGAGCCCAGATAACTTCCTTTTAAAGATGTCTAAAACATGTGATACTTGTAAATAACCAATTGGAAACAATGTCTTGGCATTTCCTTTAGGACTCAGCTTTTCCTCCCCCCCCACCCGTGTGTGTGTGTGTGTGTGTGTGTGTGTGTGTGTGTGTGTGTGTGTGTTACAAATTCTTCAACTTTGTTTCCCTTGCTGGCACGTGGTCATTGGCTCTGCAGCCAGAAAAGGGGGGGGGGGGAGTTCAAATCACTAGAAAACATGCAGAAGACAAAATATTTTAAAGTCTTTGTTGAGGAAGAATCAGGCCCTACTAATGGAATTTCCTTGCAATATTTCCATGAATGTATATTTATCTGAGTGTACAATAGCACCCACATCTTGATGTGAACTTTACCACAATTCTTTGGAGTAATTTTTAATAACTGTAATTACCAGTGTATTGCTATGCAATTTGAAGAACAATGGGAACGAATCCTGAAGTTTGTCCTAAAGCAGGTGGGAAAGTTCTTTGGGACTAGATGTTATTTTGTCTTCACGACAACTTTGGGAGGTAGGTGCTATTGTTGTGCCCATTTTGTAGATTGTTACAGAGACAGCTAAGTAAATACAAATTAAATTGCTTTTAAAATTCGTTAATTCCAAGTATTATTTATGGTGGAGGAAGAATGGCATATTTTCCCACTGTTGTGCATCTCATAATAATAATAGCTCACTTTTTTTCAGTCATTTCTCAATTCTTAGTGACCCTATTTGGAGTTTTCTTGGCAAAGATAGTGGAGTGGTTTGCTATTTCCTTTTCCAGCTCATTTTACAGATGAGGAAACTGATGCAAGCAAGGTTAAGTGACTTGCCCAGGGTAACATAACTTCTAAGTATCTGAAACCAGATTTGAACAAAGATGAATCTTCCTGACTTCAGGCCTAGCACTCTATCCACTGCACTACATCCACTAACCCAGCATTTATATATCACCTACTATGTGCCAGTCATTGTGCTAAATGCTTTTCAAATATTGTGTTATTTTATCCTCACAACAACCTTGGGAGGTAAGTGCCATTAATGGGACCATTTTATAATTGAGAAAAATGAGGCAAATAGAAGTTAAGCAACTTGTCCAGGGTCACACGGCTAGTATCTGGGGCAGGATTTGAATTTGGGTCTTCCTAACCCCAGGCCCAGTGCTCAATCCATTGTGTCACCTAGGTGTCCCTGCATCTAGGATTTTTATTAAAATAATGAGTAATGTTTCAACCTTCCCAATATAGTTGCCTTTTAAATGAAGAATGAAAAAGTCTTAAATGACTTGACAATTTTTACAGACCCCTCAAAAGTGTGCCGAAGTCCCTAATATGTTCTTACCCATAGAGATAATTAAATTTATGTGATAAACTACTCATCAGACCCTGAACTGCCCAAGTCATAATTTCCCCTACTAGAAGATCATCCTTTAGTGTATAGTCATTGAAATGGAGTCCAGAAGACTTGGGTTAAAATCCTACCTCTGACACTTAGTAGTAGCTTTATGATCATGAATAAGTAACTAAACTTCTCTAAGCCTCAGTGTCCTCACAAGTAAAATGGGAATAATCCTATCTTAGTACCTTTGTTATAGGGCTCTTGTGTGGCTAAAATTAGATGATGCACTTGAAGCATCTTGCAGACCTTTAAGTGTCTTATAAATGTCAGTTATTATTATTGAAGACCTACATTTTACAAGGAAGGGAATTTTTAGGATATTAAAATTAGAACCAGAAGGAATCTCAGTGGCTATCTAGTCCCTTTCCCTCATTTTAGAACGGAGGAAACTGAGGCCTTAAAGATCACAGAGGTAGAAAGTAACAAAGTCATATTCAAACATGGGTTTTTTGTCCCTGGCCACTGTGCCTCATTGTCTCCTGTTTGGGGACAAGCCCATGGCGAGTTGGCTTAGATCGTTAGTACCACCAGGACTGAGATTCCTGTTTCAATCACTTTGTCACCAATTGGTTTTATAGTATTTCATGGTCAACTTAAACAAGAGACCTTGGCCATTCTGCAAATGTGTTCAGTAGACAAGAAGAAAGAATCAAGTGAAAGAGATCAGAGCAGAGAAAAACTAGCAACTTTGGCACCCAGAGCATGTAACATGTTACATGCTCCCAGAGCAAGGAGCATCAGTTTTGCCCTCAAGTCAACTTTATAATTCATGATGTACGGATGACACTAGTAATGAAGAAAAAAGGCATTGAGTTGTAAGAAGGGTTGGTTTCTTTAGTCATGTATTAAATTTTTTTGCCCTCTAAATTTTGGTGCCCCGAGGCAAAGCCCCCTTTGCCCTGCCATAGTTATGACTCTGGCTCAGAGCAAATCCACTGATAATAGGGTAAAAATTAGTCAAGCAACATTTTGTTAGGTAAATAGCATTTTCTTTATGTCTAAAGGACTACTTATTCAATGCAAGTTTATGAGTGAAGAAACAGCTTGGTCAGGATTCTCTACAAAGTCCAGTGACACTTACTGAATTAATATAAATAGGAGCCTTTTTAGCCTATAGTAAAATGTGTCAGTTTATGGTTGTTAAGAATAAAATGAGTATGTTGGTCTGTAATAGGTTTTGAGGAAGAAATTTAAAGCTAACACCTATATAAAGGAATCATGTATGTTTGGCAATCATTACCACCTGAAAAAGCTCATTAAGTTTCTAAGTATATGTGCAATCTTGTAGAAAGCTACATGTTCTAATAAATTATAAATATGAAGACTAAAAAGAAATATGAAGAGATTTCAATGAAATGATGTAGAGTAAAGAAAGAAGAATCAAAACTGACAACTATGAAGAATAACTAACATCAACAAAATACAATAATAAACAGAAAAAAAGATTGGAAGAGACAGAAGCAAATATAGCGTTCGCTTAATTTATTAGAATCTCTCACCATGTTCATTTTTGTTAACTGACTACAAATTGTTTGAAGCTTATAGTTTTATATGTGATTTAATTTTTTATTTTGTTTATTTGAATTTTATATTTAATGAGTTTATAATAAATTCTATTAAAATTAAAGAAAAGTATAAACTAAGTGTCTCAGTAAATGTTGTTTGTTTGTTTTTTTCCCTTTGACTGGACCTGCACTTTTATGGGTGTAGAGAGTTTCTGGTGAGGAAGACTAAAGCAGGTCTAGTACCACCTTCTTCATAAAGCCATTCCTGCTCCCCACCCCCATTTGTCAGTGCCTTGACTCTCAAAATAACCTTGTTTTCATTTTGCATATATTCATGTTACCCCTATCTCCCCCTCCACCCCCAGATTTCTCTCCTAACTTGCACTCACTTGGAGGTTAGGTGCCTAGAAGGTGACTGCTACCTCAGAATCTCTGAGTGTCTCTGTGAGGCTCTGGCCCTAGTGCCAGAGCCCCACATGCATGCTTTCATCAATAATCAGCTAGTAGACTCAATTAGCTCTTAGCAAAGTCTTTCATTCAAAAGGCATAACAAAAACTGTCTGCCCCAACAGTCCAAGGTTTTATATATTAATATACACTGTGCCCATGGGGAAAGTGGAATCACACTTGTACTACAGTGGTAGCAAGGCACATGTGTAGGCAACAAGTGTGTCAAAGGATAACTCTTGGTTCTGTTGAGCCTGGAAGTCCTGTATTTCTCTGTTGAGTTCTCACAAAATTCACAGCTACATCTGGACTAAATAGCTTGCTCCTCACTATTCTGGGCTTCCAGGATCTGCTCCTTTTTTAAAATCCATAACCATCACTTCTCTCTGCCATGAAGTCTCACACTCCCTGAAAGCGCCTCCTCCTTAAGGGGACTGCTTCTCCAAATCCTCCAGATTCTCCAAATCTTCACCTGGTGTGTTTCTCCATTTCCAACGCAGATGGTTCACCTGCTAGTTGTGATCCTCACTCTAAGGATACCAATGCTGCTACCTCACAGGCCTTCCAGAACCTTCAGGCATTCAGTTCTAAGGAACGTCTTTTTTTAAGTATTTAATCGTTTCCAATCAAAAATTCAAATTTACATGATAACTATTTTAATGTACTTATTTTAAAGTGTTTACATGCATTTGACAGTGACCTCAATGTCTTTTCTGCTCAGCCTTTGATAATACAGAAAGAAAACTTTTCCTTCTGACAGGAGAACATTGCTCTGAACTGAATTCATCTAAGAAATTGGCCTTCAAAGAAAAGAGTACAGAATTCAGGAAGGAGTTAACCTAAACACATGAAGCCTGGTGCTCTTATTTATATCCCACACTAGACTGCAAACAACTTGGGGGTAAGATCTATATCTTATTTATTTTGTATCTACTTCAGCATCTAACACATTGCCTTGAACATTTACAAACATAAAATTAATGTTTGTTGAATATGAATCCCAATAAATGAGGAAGGATGATTGATGAGTACATAATGATTTGGGGACCTGGCTGTAATGTCTGCATAGTATTGATATGCCTGTGTCCCTACCCTAGTTTAGACAAATGGCTCATTCTCATTTAGCCAATTTGGCATTGTACTTTGCTCTACTTCTTGTAGCTCCAGATCATTGTTTCATTCTGACCTTTGCCTATGTTTACTTCTTTTGGAGGAAATGAAGGTATTTTTCTGACAGTTTTGAAATGGAAAAAAGGAAGTATGCCCAATTGCTGAATAATGAGACTAAAATTCTGCTGCCACTTCTAATGAGGAAAATAAGGCTATTTAGAGAGAAATCACTGAGAAGAGTGTTTCCAGAGAATGTATGTAATAGGTCAAGAACAACCAAAAAAAATACTCCCAGAATTGTTCATTGCCATTTAAATTCATATTCAATTTTCAGTCAAATTTCAGTCATATTCAATTTTCAGCATTACTGTTGGAGTATATATTATAATTTAAACCTTAAATCAAAATGGAAATATTAGCATTTGTAAACTTCTTTAATGTTCTAATCATAAATTAGTGAGAGGAATTAGAGTAGGGGTCTTCTTACACTTGATATTCTAGGGATGAGGGAAACAGAAAATAAATGACATTTTATGAGAATTATATGCATATTCACAGCATTATTTGAATGAGCAAATGAGTGAAAAAGCATCTACTGAACATCTACTGTGTGCCAAACTCTGAGCAAAGTAATGGTGATACAAACATAAAAATAAGACAGTCTCTGCCTTCAAGTATCCTCAGAGTGGGGAGACAATATACTCTGGAGCCTGAAGACAAGCCTTCCAGAGCTATGACCCTCTTGGGACTGACCCTGACTTGCCAGACTTCAAAAACCGTGCCTTCTCTCCTTCTGGCTCATCCTACAACATCTCTAAGTGCTGTGTGCTCCTAGCCCTTGCAACAGCCCATCACTCCTATGTCCTGTTCACCCAGGAATATTCCACAAGGCCCACTCTGCTTCTCACCAACCATTTTGTGGAAAGGACCAAGTCAGCCTGTCTTCATTCTCCTCCTGGTCTTTTCTGATATTCTGGACCTCTAACTGAGCACCTTACTTCCTTCCCCTTTCCCCATCCCCACTTCAGTTTCCTTTTATGTATTATCTTCCCCTGTTAGAATGTAAGGTCTGTGAGGACAGGAACACTTTCTTTTTGCTTGTATTCTGGATCTCAAACCGGGAACCTTTCTTCCCATAAAAGGTTCCTAAAAGCTTATGGAGAAAGGGAGAGGGAAGGCACATGCCCCAGGCTTACTACTGTGCCTGGAACATTGTAGATGCTTAATAAATTCCTTCTTCCCTCCCTCCTTTCCTCCCTCTCTTCCTCTCTTCCTTCTTTCCTTCCTTCTCTCCTTCCCTCTCTCCCTCATTCGCTCTCTTCCTCCTGATTAAAAGTTACTTGAGAATAAGAGATCATGAGGTCGTTCATCTTTGAATTCCAAAAATTTAACACAAAATCTTGTATATCTTTGTGATTTCAACAGTGGGAGGGATTGCTCATGTGGAAGACTCACTCAGCTGATGCACCCTGGCAATCTATCTCTAACTATGGTTTTAGAAAGCAGCCTAAGGCACTGAATGTAGACTCCATAGTCATAGAGCTAATAAGTATCAGATGAAGGATTTGAACAGTTTTTACCAACTCCAAAGCTGGTGATCAACCTAATTATACTATGAAATCTTTCATCTTCCCCATAGAAGATTCTTAGCTAACATTTGGTGAAACTTAACTAGTTCCTATGGATTAACCAAAGAATGGTTCTCAGACACTACTGTGCTCTATGTGATGAAAAGCTGAGCTCCCCCTTCCAACACCCCAAAAGAGCTCCAGAATAGGTATATGTACTATCAGAATTTTCATCCATAATAGAATGTTCAAATTGGAAGGGACCTTCAAGATTATCTAGTCCAACCTGGACAATTTTTTTAGGTAATTGGGGTTAAATCACTTGCCCAGGGTCACACAGCTAGTAAGATCTGAAGTGTAATTTGAACTCAGGTCCTCCTGACTGCAGGGCAAGTGCCCTATTCCCTGTGCCACCTAGCTGCCTTGCTAATTTGGCCATTTTAAAGATGAGGATACTAATGCCCAGACAAATGATGACAGAACCTGGACAAAAACAGCAGTCTCCTTGCTTCCAAAAAAGGCTCTTTTGATTAAAACCATAAAAGTCACTTCTGGAAGCATTAGAGAAACTTTTCTGGAAAAGTATTTTACAAAGCAGGTTAAACTCTATAGGAGTGCTTTATGGAGGCAGGAAGGAAATGCAAGAAAGAGAAGTTTTAGATCTAATTCTTCTAGCTATCTATGTTTTGCTAAATAGGAAAAAGAAAGTGGAAGCTTTGGAAAAGCTCTCTCTGCTTCAAGGAGGTTAGGAGTGGTAGCAGAGCTCTGCAGGAAGAATCCAAAAAAGGGACATTTGGGGAGATAATTTGAGAAGAGTATGCATGTGCCCTGAGGCTAAAAAGAGACTCCTACTTGTGACTGGTATTTGGGAAGACACAAAATAAGGAACAGGGGAGGCAGCAATTGTCTACCTGGTGGAAAGAATGTGGGATTTAAGGTAAGAGGAGCTAGGTTTGAATGCTGACTCTGCTTTCTTCTACTTACATCATCTTAGGTAAGAGTCATGCCTTCTCTGGGCCCTCAGTTTCCTCTTCGCTTAAATGAGATAGTAGGGCTAGTTGACCTTTAGGGTTCCTTCCAACTTGAAATATCTGTCCATCTTCTGACTTCAAGGAAAAGCTAATCCTCCATTCTTTTTGCTGCCCTTCTCCTGGACAGTTCCACCCAGTAAATTGTACTGTAGGGAGTAACAGAGTATATAGAGCAAGCAATAGGGGACCATATTTGCTATATGGGTGTTCACTCCCTTCTTTGATGCAAATCTTTGGTCTCTGAATGGAATGTACATCCCTGAAGTTATGATAATCCTGAGGGATCACTGGCATTTAACTTATGTTTGTTGAAATTAAATTTCTTTAATTGAGGCCATGAAAAAGAGCCCAAACATTCAGATGAAGTCAATAAGAACCAGGCTCAGAAATAAATAAATAATTAAATAAATAAGATTACGTAAGGATTTCAGAGTCTGTGGCCCTGATGGGGTGCTTGGGTGCCTATGTTTGGGTGCTTGTGCTTGGACCCCAATTTCTCCCTAGCCTCAGAAACACTGTCCCTGACAGTTTCTCCCCAGCCCAAGGACACTGTGCTTAGCAATTACTCATGAGTGGGCCCCAGCAAGACCCTTATCTCTCTCCCTGGTGCAATTCCAAACAGCACTTGAAGGAATTATTAGTTTGAACTGGCTTTGCACTGGGTCATAAAGACATACTACCGCCCTACCTCATTATCTACATCCTGGGCTCCTCATTAACTGTATTCTAGACTTAAGACATATGTATACTCCTTACATCTGTCTTGTCAAACAAGACATTGATTGGTGGCAGACTGAACAACTCTCAGTTACCCTGAACTCTAGTTAACTTAGTGATATAGCAGGCCTAAAACCACACCTCCATGTGGCCCCCCCTTGTGGGCTTTTCCTAGTGAACTCTGGGTAAAACGCCTGCTCAGTAGGTACAAGAAGTGCATGTTCTTTTAAGAACTGACCACTCCTTAACTACTCCCTAATCCCACCCTGAATCACCGAGTTAGCATATTTGGCACATGTTTTATTGTATTTTATCCTATGTAAACTTTAACTATACCTCTCTAAGGTTGCAGGAATCCTTAAGAATCCTTGCCCGCTGAAAAGCGTAACACTAAACTTTGCCACCTTGACTTAAAGAATGCCTGAGTCTGTGAATTCATTTTGGACGACCCGTCATGTACTTCAGTCTTTGAGGGGTCACAGCCTCTCAACCTCTTAGACCGCAACAACCCTATGACAGAAATGCATGAGTAGAGCAAAGGATGGGGAAAGAAATACCTATTCCTCTTCTCTGGAGAAGACTTGGTGGAGGAAGTAGAATTCATTCAAGGCTGGAACAGTCTCTCAATGTGTCTACTCTTCCACCTTCTTATGAGACACGCAAAACAAAGCATGGCATTGTGTGATTCCAGCAACTGGACCTAACTGCAGGAAAGATGTTTCTTATCTTCAGCTGGATGGCGCTTAAGTTGCTGTCATGATCTTTAGCTGGGAATTATAGGCAATAGTAGGTGTCACAGCGGATAGAACACCAGGCCTAGAGTCAGAAAGACTCCTCTTCCAGTGTCCAAATCCAGCTTCAGACACTTACTAGCTGTGTGACCCTGGGCAAGTCAGTTACCTGTTTGGTTCAGTTTCTCATTTATAAAAATGATCCAGAGAAGGAGATGGCAAACCACTCCAGTATCTTTGCCAAGAAAACCTCAAATGGGATGATGAAGAGTTGGACACAACTGAAAAACAACTCAACAATAGACAATAAATGCATGTGCACAACCAGTTTCCACAGAAATGAGGTTAGAAAGGACTTAGTCCAACTTGTACATACACAGGGGAATTGCCCCCACTGCCTCCCCGTCATCCAGATTCTACCAAAAGACTCCTAAGGAGGCAGGGCTCCCTCATTACCAAGACAGACCATGCTACTACTGCTGTACAGCTCTCGTAGTTCGAAAGATGTTTTCTTTCCTCAAGCTTCTCATAACTTCCATATATGGCTCCTAGTTCTGCAGTCTGGGAATGAGCAAGACAACTCTATGCTTTCTTTCTTACTCTTTCAAATACTGAACAGATATTATGCCCCACCATCCACTCTTTTCTAGGCTAAACAACTAATTATTACTAGTTATTAATTATTAATAGTATGACTTATATAGTCTCCTCACCATCCTAGTTAGCCTATTCTGAATGACTTCTGGGATTTCTAATAGTCTTTTCCCCCAATGCCTCCATGTGAAGATTTTCTGTGTTTTAAATATCACAGACATTTAATAAATGTTTGCTGAATTGATTGTTTCATTAGGATCACATATTTAGACCTGGAAAGCACCTCAGAGATCATTTAGCTCACACTTTACAGATGAAGGCAAAAGAAACCAAGGCCCAGACAAGTGAAATGACTTATCCAAAGTCATATAGGTGTGAGAAGTCACAGAACCCTGTCAAAAATCTATCTTCTACCTTCAAATCTGACTCTTTAAAAGATAAATTTCCAAGACAAGCTCAGAAAATCATTGCAGAACTAGGATTTTAAATCCCTGTACTCAAGCTCTAAATTGAGCGCCTTTTCTATTTCTTTTTTTCTTTCTTTCTTTCTTTCCTTCTTTTTTTTTTTGTCTAGGCAATGGGGTTAAGTTACTTGCCCAGGATCACACAACTAGTGAATATTTTGTGTCTGAGGCTGCATTTGAACTCAAGTCCTCCTGACTCCAGGGCCAGTTCTCTATCCACTGTGCCACCTAGCTGCCCCCACCTTTTCTATTTCTACCACACTAGGTTGCGGGTGACTGAACTTTAATTCAGTGATATTGTTGATGTTTTTCTTTCTTCCTTTTTCTCCATTCCAACAGAACCTCTCAGCTAGTCCAAATCATTGCCATCTTGCACCTGAATCATAGCATGTAAGAACAACCTCCTAGCTAAATTCTCCTCCATCCAAATGACCTCATCTGCCACTTTCAGACACAATTTAAGAACACCAATTTTCATGTCACTCTTTGGCTCAAAAACAGGCATTTGGGGACCTACAGGACACCAAGTTCTAAGTCCTTATATCTTCCTGACTCCCAAAGCTCTTTGTAATCTGGTCCCACCCAATCTATCCAACCTTACTTTTACTACTTTCAACACAAACCCCCAACTCTACTCAAATATCTTCTTCCTGCCCAGCATATCATCATAGGTTCAATAAAAGACCCTCACTCAGGCTAGTCTCCACTGTCTGGAATATTTCCTGCCCTGCGTCTTCTTTATGCCTTTCCATCTTATCATTCAGGGCTCAAGTTAAGCTTCGCTTACTTCCAGAGGGCTCATATAGCAAAGCCCTCATATTATTCCAACAAATCTCCCCTCCTGCCAAACTCTTGTAACTCAATACCTGGATCATTCATCTTGGTCCCTAATCAGACGTTACCTTGCCTTATCATTGAATGATTTTATTTCTTGTCTTGTGGCTCCTGGAGGGTGGGGGTCTTGTTTCATATTTCCTTAGAGGCAAATCCTAACCATTCCAGATGGTAAGTCTTTTGTTCTGATAAGTGTATAATAATAAGATAGTATCTTACTGTGGGTGATAACTGATTTTCAGGAATGTTCTTATCTGCTAGTAAAACATATTGCTGAGCCAAATCAGACATGGCCATCTGCAGCCATGGGAATGCTCTACCCAAGAGCACTTTTTGTATAACATTAGGCATTCTTACTGAGGTTGAGAAATAAACTCAGAGGAAATCCTGGCAGAACATCACTATGAGCCTCCAGAGAACACTCAAGGAAGAAATGGGAATGTTTTACCCAAATTAGAATGCTTACACTGACAAGCACAGGGAGAAACCACCTTCTGATAATACAATGTTACACACAATAAAAGCATACTCTTCTACTGTGCTTTAGAGTTGGCAAAGCATTGGCTTACGTTTTCTTATTTGAGATATAACAACCCTAGGAGGGAGGTAGGTGGTGCATTGGATAGCATGTTGGACCTTGAATCAAGACCTGAGCTCAAATCTCACTTTAGATACTGCTTAGCTATATGTCCCTGGACCTACCTCCCAGGGTTGTTGCAAGGATCAAATGAAATGATACATGGAAAACACTTTGAAAATTTGTATAGAGATAATAGCTATTGTTAATACAATGCTTTAAGGTTTGCAAAGTATGATGTATATATACATATGTATATATATATATATATATATATATATACATACATATATACAGAGATAGCTATATATGTATTTCTATATATATACATATAGATAGATCTCTTTCTATATATAGATACATACACATGTATCTATATATAGTTTATACACATACGCACATATAAACACATATATATGGATGATAATAGCACCTACCTTCCAGGGTTGTTTTGAGCATAAAATTTTAAATATAGATATATACATACACAAACACACACATGTATTTTACTTACATATATGTAAAAAAATACATATGTGTGTGTGTGTGTGTGTGTGTGTAATCTCATTTCATCTTCCAAAGAATCCTGGAAGGTAGGTGCTAATAATATTCCCATATTTCAGATAAGGAAACTGAAAAAAAAAAACAAAACAGGGGTTGAGGGACTTACCCTGTCTTACACAGCTAATAAATATTCAAGACAGGATTAGCACTCAGGTTTTCCTGACTCCCAAGTACAGAGCTCTAGTTTCTACTACCAATATAAATGTTACCTATTTTTAGGTACCTGATACAATATTTATTCCCATTTTAAAAATTGCAAACTGAGTCTGAGAAGTTGCATCTTTCCCATAGTCACACAGCCAGTAAATGTTTGAGGTGCGATCTGAGCCATATTCTTTCAGACTCAAAGTCCAATAGATCCATCCATTATTCCATGCTGCCTCAGAGTATAGGTTGTAATATACCAAAAATAATTTGCATTGACTCAGCTCCTTGAGAACAGAGGAAGATATTATTAAGCTTTGTAGTTCCCACTCAGTCTAGCATAGCACATTGTACATGAGGGGGAAGGTTTAATAAGGGTATGAATTAATTACATAAAGGAGTGTTAACAGTGAGCTTTGATGCACATGCATGGTAAAGAACATAAATAAAAGTTTCTGCCAGTCTAGTAAAACAATCACAGTACTTTGCAATGGAAATATTAGTCAACTCTTGGTGGCCCATGAGTAGATTAACCATTTGTTATGTTTCAGCATCATAATGGTAGATTCATAGCAAGAGTGAATAATAACTGATGGGCAAATTGTGTTCTCCATTGATACTTTCACAGTGTCAAGAGAACACAAGGAAGGCCTAGTGTGACAAGAGTCACACAGGATTAATAGGCATGTGTGGATTGTGATTTGCATTGTTATGAGGAACACCCTCATGGATCAGATTGCAAATCCATTGCAGAATCAAAGTATTAAGAAAGTCATTTTTTTAAACATGAAATAAATTTCTGAAGATATCCCTTTTACCTTCTATTGTATTTTTGTGCATTATAAAAGCTAACATATTTTGTCCCCTAGGTAGAAATTAGGGGCAGGAGGGAGCTTGTGAGCTTGTGTGTACATTGCAGAATGTATTATTTTTAAGTATTGATCCTAAAAACTGACCTGAAGTTCCCATTAAAGAGTTTCTCCTCTGAAGTCTTACCCTGATGGCATAGACAATATAAGATCAAGACATGACTTTGGATTCTAGAAAGCTACGTCAGCAAAATACAAGTTTTGGCAGGTATTACCAAGCTAAAATGATTTCCAAAATGGAACCAGACTGGAGAAAGAAAGTATGTCTGTCTGGTAAGGACCCAACTCTTTAAATCTGGAGTGGCATCACCCAGGCCTTGGTCACCAGGCAAAGAATATTTTTGATTGTAGTAACTCATGATGACGGTCTAATCAAGTAGACAGTTTTTAGCTTTCCTTGGGACAAAGGGTACTCAGATAGAAGATCTCCATATTCTGCATATTCAAGAGTTGCTTAGGTTATGTCCTTCGGATACTACTCTAAGAATATCCTTAGTATTCTTTGGAGACATTTCCTAATTCTTTGTCATTCTAATTCAGAGGATAACCATTAAACTAAAGAATAAAGTCCTCACCTGGGAAAGTCTTCTGAGGTTAAAGATTTTTTCCTGTTCCCTTTCCATCATTGTATCCTAGATTTATATGATGCATTTCTTTCTCCTTCCAAACTTAGCCAAATAAGAAAACAGTGACCTACTATATCCCTAGAGAAGGCCATGTCCTAAAACATTTCTAATCAGTACAAAGTTGACTTTCTCTTTACCCTAGTCCTTCTGGGGCAGTTCTTTAGTTTTCCCCTGAGTTCCCAATCACTTGTGTATACTTTTTCCATTTCTTGCCCTTTCCCCTAGTCATCTTGCCAAATTATGCAAATGTAGTTCCTACTTCCCCACAGATCAACCCCTGACACATTAGAGTTTGTTTCTTTCTCATTGGGAGTTATTTGTGCCTCCCCGTCTCCTCCCCCTTGACTCCTTCCACCACCTTTCACACTAATTCTGATTTACTCAGTCCTACAATGGATAAAATAGTACAAACTTGGCCTGGGAAGAGACTCTCATTTCCCTTATTTGTAATTGCTACTCATGTGTATGTAGACCTTGCCCACATTGAGGTGGTGTACAAATTTCTATCATGTTTAGCAATTTTCTTTGTTAAAAAATGCTGCATACCATGAATGAATCATAATAAATAAGCCAGAGTTCAATAAAGCTATCATCATAGCTGCAAAGATATTAGGAACATGAGACTAGACCTCTGTGGCCCTTTATGAGGGAATTATTAATTTGAATAATTAGATACTGGCCATGTAAAAGACATATGAATGAAAAGGGAAAATGGAAAGGCATCTAAATAGAATAGGAGAAAGCACCTATAGGTACATTATAAGTAACTTCATATGTACTATTCAGGCTTCTCTGCTATTCATAAGATTTTTTACCAAGAATTCTTCTTTTCCTCCAAATAGAAGATTAAGTGTTAGCATTAGCTAATTTAAGGCTACTTCTGTCCTCCCAGCACTGTACCGTCACAAGAACAGAGAGAAATTATAAGGAAATGTGGCATCCCATTTGGGGTACCTTCCCAAACTGACAGTCATAGGTTTGTAGGTTGGCTCCCCAAAGAGCTGACAGCTTGCACAGGTTCAAAGATGAGGTACTCCATAAGGTCCCCACCTGTGAGCCTACATTTAATAAAGACACAATTAGCTCAAAGCAAAGGCATTTACAAAACAGCATAGTAATAATACCAACTACAAAAAATTCCCCCCAAAAGGGTGGGTTGTATTTTCCCCCAAATACACACAGCATCTGTGGGAAGAGTAGACACAAAGCCTGCACACTGAGAGCGAGACACAACTATTGAGAATGTATGTGGTCAAGGCAATTCACGCCTCTGATACTAGAGGGTCCCAATGTCCTTTCCCTCTGCATGAAGCCCTCATGCTGCTCCCCACTAGAGGTGGCATCTCTGCTTGGATGAATTGCTCAGCTGAGCTCCTTGGGTCTGCTCCTTTCTATAGCTGTATGACCAGTTGCCAGAACCAATTCTTTCTTGAATCCATAACTCTTCTCAGTTGCCAGAGGTCACACTCTTTGAAGCTCTTTTTCTGTGACTGTATCTACATAGAGAATCTGTATGTCTGCTCCCTGGATAGATGTGTCCAGGGGTGTGCTGGTAGGTGTTTAACAACTGCTTCTCCCTGCAAAAAAAAAAAGAAAAAAAGAAAAAAACACCAGAAAACATTACCCACAACACATTTTTAGGTTTAACCTGCATTATTAATATTTTCTCCATCATTTTCTTAAGTCTAGACAATCAAGAGGACAATATACCAAGCCCGTTTATAGCATCTGCCTGTTTCTAAAGTACCGAAAATTTAACAGTCTGCTAAGCTGGTTCTAGCTGACTCCATGACACCCTTCAACTCAACTATGCCTTGAACTCTCTCAAACTGTTTAATATAAGATGTGATATCGCTTACTGGACAAGTAGGTGCAAGATGCCATGCTGGGGAATGAAGGAGGAAGAAAAATCCTCTTCCCCCTTTACACCCTCTGGTAGGGGCACAGGAGTCATATTCTGCAAAGCTGCTTTCTGTCTTGAACATCTCAAACTCTTGAACTGTCTTAGGGTTATAAGGCCATCTAGTACATGGCCAATCTTTCCCAACAATGGCCAACTTCCCTTGAAATTCAGTCAGAGAACATTTCATGTTTTATAGAGGGTTGACAGTATACAGAAACATCTATACACTTCATCACCATATAAATGCCTATCTACCTTGGTCATCTGCCCTTTACTTTCTATAATTACATCATTTATCCGAGGGGCTTGGGTTGGGGGGAGGGGGTGGAGGAAGACAACCAAATCCACCAACCCTTGAGAAGCTTAGAATGTTAGAACCTGAAGGGACTTCAAGGATCACAACACAATGGGATTTGGAGGTGGAATGGACATTACAGACAATCTAATCCAAATTCTTCACCCAATATCACACATCTTCAAGAAGCAGTGTGGAATGTTGAAAGAGTACTAAAGTCAGAGGACATTGGTTCAAATCCAAGCTCTTAGACTTACTACATATGAGACCTTCAGCATATTACATTGCCTCTCTGAGTCTTTGTTAGATCATCTATAAAATGAGACTTTAAGAATACACAATCTATATAAAGTCCCTCTGACTCCAGATAATACATACTTATATATTCATTAAACGACTTCCTTTTTAAAATGTCAGTTTGTGCACTTTGTTCCATATTTAATTTTCATCTACCAAGTCATATTTTTAACTTCTCTAAATTATTTTTTATTTCAGTCAGCGCTGCCTCCAGTGGGGTCATTCCTACAACCCACAATGGTACTAGTAGATTAGGTCTTGTCAACATGAACTTTGTAATGACTATAGATATGTTGAAGCTTCCCTTCTTTACAGGGGAGTGGAACATTGGAGTAAAACAACAACCGGCCAATTAGAAGGACTTTTGAAGCCCAGAGATGTTTGACATACTAGTGATCCTTTGAGAGTGAACTCTAGCCAAATTTGGAGATGCCTGTAGCTTCCAGAAACCACAGAGTCAGCTTTGATCAGCTCAAGGGCAACCTTGAGCCGATGATACAGACTCGAGACTTTGTTTGGGACTTTCTAAACATCCTGCTGCCTGGCTTATTGTGTCTACAGATGTCTTCTCCCTTAACCCTTGCTCCTGACCTGAAAGCCTCTAGAAACTATACTTTCTCACCCTTTTTCCACTCCCTTTTGAGCAGCTGAGAACTCTCGCTCCTTCTCTGATCCCTTGCAAGCTTCTCTCGCCACATTCTTCTTCTCAGACAATAAACACTTTGTAATCTGTGATTGGACTCTGTTTCATTTAGGGTCCCTCTTTTGGGGCCTGGGGTCTTCCTTTAACAGTCCTAAATAGTATAGCTATAAGTACTCCAAAGGTTCTACAAATACCCTTATGCATTTGATTATTCTCCTAACACATGAGCCCCCACTGGTTTACTTCTGTCACATGGAGTCTGTGGAGAGGAGAGTGGGCACAAATTTGAAATACAATAGCAGTAAGACACATGCATGGGGACACACAAGGCTCCAGCAACTCATAATCCCAGAATTCCAAGGACTCAATGCTCTTCCTTTCTCTGGAAGGTCTCCACAAAGTTTGCTGCAATTAGTGGCATCAATGATATTATTCCATTCTTAAGTTTAATTGGCTCTTCAAGGGGCATAGAATCTTTCCTGGATGGGTAGCTTGTCTGACCTTGTACTTTGTGGGGTATAATATCTTAAGTGCATGGGTCAATCTGCTGCTAGTCTGGAATGAGCAGGTTGATCAGCTACCTGGCTATGCCAGTCTCTGGTACACTGAGTGGTGTCTGGAAATCAAAATAAAAAAATAAAAGCTTAAGGTTCAGAGTTTTTGTCACAGCAAGTTCTGTAAAAGTCTTATAGGGCAGGCTATAATCTGCTAAAACTTCTTGGCTTAGATCAAACATCATAAAGATTCCATCAGGATTCCTGGGCTTAACTATAACTATAAGTATGCCCCCTCCATGTGCTCATCTTTCCATCTCTCCTAATTCTGAAAATATTTCATCTCCATTCACTTCCATGACTCTGGCAGCTTCCTTCCATAGCTCCTATTGATGAGGTGCTTGCATGCTTATGTTTGGGTGGCTTGTACTTGGACCCCAATTTCTCCCTAGCCTCAGAAACACTATCCCTGACAGTTTCTCCCAAGCCCGAAGACACTCTGCTTAGCAATTACTCATGAGTGGACCCCTGCAAGACCCTTATCTCTTTCCCTGGTGCAGTTCCAAACAGCATCTGAGGGAATTATTAGTTTGAACTGGCTTTGCACTAGGTCATAAAGACATTCTTACCCACTATCCATACTACCACCCTACCTCATTGTCTACATCCTGGGCTCCCCATTAACTATATTCTAGACTTAAGATATATGTATACTCCCTACATCTATATTGTCAAACAAGACACTGATTGGTGGCAGACTGGACAACTCTCAGTTACTTAGTGACGTAGCAGGCCTAAAACCACACCTCCATGTGGCCCCCCCTTGTGGGCTTTTCCTAGTTAACTCTGGGTAAAACGCCTGCTCAGTAGGTACAAGAAGTGCATGTTCTTTTAAGAACTGCCCACTCCTTAACCACTCTCTAATCCCACCCTGAATCCCCTAGTTAGCATATTTGGCACATGTTTTATTGTATTTTATCCTATATAAACTTTAACTGTACCTCTCTAAGGTTGCAGGATCCTTTAAGAATCCTTGCCCACTGAAAAGTGTAACAATAAACTTTATCACCTTGACTTAAAGAATGCCTGAGTCTGTGAATTCATTCCAGATGACCATGCACTTCAATCTTTGAGGGTCACAACCTCTCAACCTCTCATACCGCAACACTATTGTCTTAGAGATGGCATTTCCAGACCTATTCTCTTATTTTGACATGTTTCCTGGAATTCTAACATAACTTAGTTCCCCTCCTCTCCCACCAAGCTGCAATCTTCCAGACTTCTCCACCATGACTCAGAAATCTCTGCAGCCATTCCTCTAGTTGTATGTCTCCTCCCAGAACCTCCACTTAAGGAGGTTACCGAGGCCAGCCAGCTCTTTATTTCCCACAGAACTGCACTCATCCTGACTTTTTCCATTATACTTCTGACAGAAAAAAATCATTAATATAAATACAGAAATTGTTAATACCAAATGTAATGTTAGCTGCCATTCCCTGAATGATCTTAGCAATGTCAGAATATCAGTAGCATTCCCAGTAAGATAGCTTTGATTAGGTTGAGCTGAGTCAGATCTTAAGTCCCATACTGAAATCTTGCCGTGTGGGAGAACCTGGCTCAAGCTGGATCTAGGCCTCTCATGTCCTTGTGCCTTTCCACTGGGATTCATGGCATGAAAGGCAAAATAGCCAGAATGAAATGATTCTCCTAGCTTGGATTGCTGGGGGCGACTGGGCTCTAATGACCAGACCTTGCTACCTCGAGTTACCTCTTCCTCCTACCTTCTCTCTCCTCTCTTCCTAAAACTACAAAAACTTTTTCATGGATCTTTTTGATTGGAAAATCCACCAGACATCCCCTAGAGTGGAAGCTTTGCTACCCTGTTACCTCAATTAAAGACCCTTTATTCCCCAACTCATGCCTTTGATTTATCTCAGGACTCAATACCCCTGTGCTGAGTACCTTCTTTCTCTTCTTTTTAACTTCTTTTTATGTATATTCTTCCCCAGTAGGATGTAAGCTCCTTGAGGGCAAGGACTGTCTTTTTTTTCTTTTGCTTGTATTTGTATTCCCAACTTAGCACAGCACCTGGCACAACACAAGCATTCAATAAATGCTTATTGAATGGCTGACTGCCTGCACAACAGCTCTCTTGCCTTAGCTGCCATGAGCCCCCAGAGTATCCCTGAAGAACTCCATTAAAGACCCAGATATTACATCAACAATAACATTTCTTCCCATCTGTTACTGCCTCCATCCCACCCTCCTCCCTCGATTTTTCAAATTTTCAACCCAAGACCTATCTTATCATGAAATGTTTTCTCTAATTCAAACCAGCCACCCTCTAAACTACCAGCAAAGCTTTCAATTCACCATGCTTCCTCGGTGCCCTTCTGTAGTTTATGAGATGACACTGGTGGAGTAGGGCCCTCAGGAGTTGTTTATTGGTTTTTTTTTCCTTTTTAAATTCAAAGCTCCTTGACAGCAAGGGCTATGCTAATTGAAGGATAAGACAAATCAAGTCTAAAATAAAAGGAGACCTCCCTTTCTTTGCATCCTTTGTCTCTCTCTAGATATAATTCTGTCCTATTGCCCTTCTATTTTTATTAGTTATTTGTAGTAGGATAGAGTACAATATTCAAAAGACTTCTCCTTTTGCAGGACCTCAGGTTATATTCTCAAGAATTCCAGTGTCTGCTGTACTGCTTAATGCAATCCCAAGCATTCACAGGAACACTCTTAACAATGTTGTAGAGTGCAGTGCTCCCCAAGGTAGGAGATAGGACCAGACAAGCTTCCAACATAAGATTCTTTGCTTTTCTCTCTAGTATGCTGCTTTATTCCATCCTCTCTTAATTTTCATTTATTTATCTAGACTTGTTGATTTCATCTATTGTAGGGAACTCCCTCTGCACATCAGCAACTCATCTGTAATTAAAAATCTTACAGAGTTGCCCAGGGGCAAAAAATCATGGCTCTAGTATGTATATATCGACCTGACTTGAACTCAGGGCTTACTGACTCATAGGTTGGACCTTTAGCGACTAATTCTTTCTCACTGTATACTAAAATTTTTAATAGTGAATGGGATGTCCCAGTGAAGACTTCTCAGTGTAATTAAGGTAATGAGTTCAAAAGGTAGGATAGGGTTAAGAATAGATTTCTGTGAGTTATTTTTTATTTAGTGACACATATCAGTAGTTAAAATTTGTCTAGTGGTTAAGTCTTAATTTACTTTTTAATCTTATTCAAATGCATCTTTGCCCCTACAGGAATCTGGCTCCAGAAAACTCTTAAAAGTTTCTTATCTACTCTCCTTATCTCCCTTTGACAGGATTTTACTCAGATGTCTTCCAGTTCCCAGCATTGTCTGTTCAATCCCTAAGACCTTCCAAAACAATTGTAAATTAGAGTCTGGTGTGTGAGATTGGAAGCCAAATTAACAGACAGTTGGGGGAGAAAGGGGGAATTGAGCCTTCAGGGTTATATAAACTGATTTCTACCTCTGCGGGCTGTCTCCTCTCATCAGAGCCATTGGTGAGGACACCCAAATCTCGAGATTTGAAATAATAATTATAGCTATAATAAATTAACTTTCTGTTTCTCCTTGGACACCTCTGTGTTTTGTTTTATTTTTGAGTGGCATCCCACACAACAGGATACCATTGGTATACGTAGAGGAGCAGCTAGGTGACACGATGCCGGACCTGACCTCAAGAATACTCATCTTCATGAGTCAAATCTGACCTCAGATACTTCCTAGCCACGTGACCCTGGGCAAGTCACTTAACCCTGTTTGCCTCAGTTTCCTTATCTGCAAAATTATCTGGAGAAGGAAATGGCAAACCACTACAGCATCTTTGCCAAGAAAATCTCAAAAAAGGGTTCACAAAGAGTCGGACACAACTGAAATGACTGTACAACAAAAATACTTAGAGAGTGGCTTATGTGTCATCACACCCTGGGTTGAGGGATATCATTGGTCCTTTCCTTCCCCTTTGCCTCAGGGACATAATCAGCCCTCTTCTATGCCCGTCTATGTGGACCACTAACTTAATATAACTTATATTAACAAGTATCAACCTAATTAATTATCTTGCTATTGCTCACGGAGGCAAAAGACTAAGTGCATAAACCAGCTTTCCTAATGTAATTAAGGAGTTATGACTAACTTGCAATTGGACTGAATTATGTCAGGAGGACTTAGAAAACAAGTATGTGATATCAAAGAGGCCAGGTCATCCAGAGATCTGGTACAATTTAGAGAAGTCCTTAGGAATAACTAAAGAACACAGAGCTCTTCATTAGGCCAGACACTGTCATTGCTAGACATCAGGCAGTGAACCTCCTGACATGAGATCTAAGAATCTTCTTTGAATCAATTGCTTTTATTAAAATTATTTTTTAATCCCTCCTCTGGTATATGGAGCATATGTTAAAGTTATCATTTTTACTCCCTGATGATTGCCAGCTTGGTTTATCGTGTAAATGAAAGTTGACTAAGTTCAGAAAACTGTCTAAGACAGAGCCTTCTACAATGTATTTCCGTTAAAGTTTTCTTAAGACATATTTGTGTTCCCTGGAGTACAACATCAATCAATTGAACAACTAGTATTACATGTTTTAACTAAGCATTAAGTGCCTATTATGTGCCAGATACTGTGCTAAACACTGGGAATACAAATAACACATGAAACAATCCCTACATTTAAGGCACTTACATTCTATCCACGGTAGCAGAGTGTATTTGTATAAATATGTGGAAAATAATCACAGAACAAATTTTAAAAATACTAAGTAGTTGAAGAGGGAGGGCACTAGCCATTGAGGGGATCAAGACAGGATTTGTATACAACTTGACGCTTAAGGTGTGTCTTGAAGAAAGAGAAGAATGAGGCAGAGATGAGGTGAGAGAGCATTCCAGGCGTGGAGAACAGCCAGGACAAGGGCAAGATGTCTGAGGAACACAGAGAAGGACAATTTGGCTGAACTGGATAGTATAGGAAGAGACGCAATATATAAGGATGGAAAATAGCCTGGGAGGCCAAGCTGTGAAAGGCTTTAAAATCCAAACAGTTATTTTATCCTAGAAGTAATAGAGAACCATGGGAGTTTCTTGAATTAGAGGAGTGAAATGATCAAATCTATAATTAAAGAAAATAATTTAGCACCTAGGTGAAGGTTGGATTAAAAGGAGATTTGAGGCTGAAATACAATTAGGAGGCCATTGTAAGAGTCTAGACAAAAGGGGTTAAACCAGGGGTGGGGAACCTATGGCCAACTAAGAGGGTAGATGTGGAAGTAGAAGGAAGGGGTCACATGTGAGACATATTTCAGAGGATAAAACGGCAAGATTTGGCAACTGATTCAATATATTATGAGATGGGGGAGAATGACTTTGACAGCAATAGAAAAGTTTAGAAGAGGAGTGGGTTTGTGGTGTTAGATAATGAGTTCTTTCTTGGATTTTTTAAGTTTGGGGTGTTGCCAAGGCAGCCTGTTGGAAATGACTAGTTGACACTTGGTGACATTCAAGGGTAATGCTAGGCCCGTATATGTTCATCTATGAGTTATCTGCATAGAGATTATAATTAAACACATGAAAGTGGGTAAAGTCAACAGCAGAGAGAATATGTAGAGTAGAATATGTAGAATAGAAAAGGGTGCAGGATAGAGCCTTTAGGAATACTGAATACCAACTATTAGGGGACACGTTGTGGTTAACAAGTCTACGAAGAAGACTGAGAAAGAGTGGTCAGATAGGTAGTAGGAAATTTAGAAGAGAGCATTGTCATGAAAACTAGAAAGGAGAAAGTATCCGGGAGGAGAGGATGGTCAATAGTGTCAAATGCAGCAGGAAAGGTCAAGACTGAAAAAACCAATTAAGAGATCATTGGTAGTTTTAGAGATACCAGTGTCAGGTGCAAGACATATCCAGTGCAAATGGAAGGTAATCTTAGAAATCGGTGAAAGGAAGGCCTCTTGCAGAGAGTCAGGAGCTGGGGTATTATGTGCTGATGATCAACAAATAGGCCAATGCAGCTGGATCATAGAGTCTATGGAGTTCCCTAACAACCAGGTATCTATATTCCCCATCTGGAAACTAGGACGGCAATTTCTCTTGCTTCCTTACCTCCCAAGGTGGGTGGGGCTTGCAGAGCTTGGAATGGGCCTAATTAGATAATGGGCCAAAATTTAAGGTGAATAAACTCTCTAGAACTAAGCTGCTCTATCACATGAGGTCAGCTACCTTTTCCATACTGTTGCTTCAGTCAAAAAAAGAATCTATTCACCATGAGTAAAGAATGAGCTAGAGAAAGTCTTCATTACAGGGATCCTTAACATGTGGGGTCTATTAACTTGTTTTGCTTTATTTTTAGTATTTTGATATCTGTTTTTAATATAATTGGTTTCCTTCGTAATTCTACGTATTTTATTTTATGCATTTGAAAGTATTATTCTTGGAAGGAGTTATATGTAGTCTAAATAGATAGCAAATATCTGTTTTCCAGAAGGTTAAGAACTCCTGCTCTCTAGAATGAAAAAACACATACGTACATGAATAAATAAATAAAAGAATGAATGAATGAATGACAAAACAAATGAGTGAACTGATGAACAAATGAACAAATGAGATCTCTGTTATTAGTTTCAGTTACTGCTTGATCCTTGCTGACTATTTCCTCTTGGTTGGTGCTGAGCCCATAAGTTATTAGAGATGATCCTACATATTAAGCCACCTCAATGGTATACTACCCTAATAAACAAGTGAGAAGAAGCATTTGCTGGTTTTCTGAATGAGCTTGGTGCAGTAGGGGCCATGTGAAAGCACACAAGTTGAATGAGGAAAAAAACTGATTATCTTGTTTTGATTTCCTATAGTTGTGAGATCAGGCTAAGTCTTCAGGGAAGGACATAGGGTTTACAGGAACATCTGCTATTAGGAATGTGAATTAGAGCCATAACTAGAAATTCCTTCAGGAAAGACAAAGAACAATGCAGTAGCAGAGGAAATAGTTGTTCAGGGCACAGAGGGCAGTCTGACTGCTGGTGCACTTGTCCCAGAAAAGGGGAAAGCCCCATCTCCATAGAAGCCAGCCTGTATCCGAAGAAGAGAGAAGGAAGCCAGGAGAGGGTCAATGGTATCCCACAGAGTGGAGAGGGGAGGTGAATTAATGGTACCCCAATAAGAAATATGTGGGCTCTGGAGTGAGACTGAGTAAACTTGTATCCAGTATTCCTGAGGTTGAACAGAACATGTTTGATCCCTCTTGCACATGCTGTTACTGTTCAGCTGTTTTTCAGTCATGTCTGACATTTTGTGATCCTATTTGAAATTTCCTTGGCAAGAATAACGAGTGGCTTGCCATTTCCTTCTCCAGCTCATTTTATAATTGAGGAAACTGAGGCAAACAGGGCTGAGTGACTTGCTCAGGGTCACACAGATATTAAGTGTCTGAGGCCACATTTGAACAAAGGTCTTTCTGACCCCACTATACCACCCAGCCGCCCCTTGTACACAATAGTCCTTCAAATACTTGCTAACAGCTATTGGGCTTCTCCTGAGTTCTCTCTTTTCTCTTTTTTTCTTTTTTCTTTTCTTTTTCAGCTTCATTGCCTTCCTTCAACCAAGCCTCATATTACATTAATTGAAGACTCTTCACTATTCCAGTTGCCTTCCTCTTAACATTCTCTAGATTATGAACATTCTTCCTAAATTGATGCTCAGAACTGAGCACAATATATCTGATGTGGTCTAAGGCAAGAGTATATTTGGATCATTACTTCCTAATTTGTGGAAGCTATGCTTTTCAAGACAGTCTATTATCTTATTAGCTTTTTTGTCTGCTACTTCCCTCTGTTTACTTGTATTGAACACGCAGCACATAAAAACCTCTTCTCTCTGATAAATTGTTATCTAACCATTATCCCCCATCCCACATTTTTAAATTTTATTTTGAACCTAAATATAAGAATTCACATTTACCTATAATGGATTACTTTTTATTAGGCTCGATCCAATACTTGTTGACTTGACTTGAAATAGGGGGAAAACCAATTACATTTCTATGAAGACACCATTCAGAGTTTCTGAAGACAAGTCATAATCATTTAACAAACTATTTATCATCAGTCTTCTATGTGCAAAGCACTGTGCTGGGGAGAAGAAGAATATTTGCTTCCTTGATGGAGTTTATAATCTAGCAGTAAGGGACCAATAAGTAAGACTGTAAAATACAATGATTATAGATAGCAGGATGCCAAGAACAAAACTAGCTCTCTGCATCAGGAAAACCTGGATTCGAGTCCTGCCACTGACCTAGCCTGACTATATGAAAGCTGGAGAGCAGGCGCTAATCTGCAATGGTAGACGTGGCTTCCTCATTGGAAATTCCCTACAGCTGTGAAATTATAGATAAGGTCTTTGCCCTAGCACCTGGGGAAAAAAAAGTGACCTGGACTAGACTATAATGAGAGCATGTGAGGTACCAAGTACTACAGAAAGTTAGTACCTCGGATCTGGGCTTTGAGGGACTTTACAAGGTGGGCTAGAGCTGACAGAGGAAAAGATGTAGCAAAGTTCATTGTCTCCGTTCAGTTCAACCCAGTAAACATCTATTAAAACACTTACCCTGTCCAAGAAGATATCATGACAGCCACTGAGGATATGAAGTTTTCTTTTGTTGTATTTTGTTTTGTTTTTAAAGATAGTTCTTGTTTCAAATAACATACTTTATGGGGCTTTGGAATGAGGCAGCTAGGTGGCACAGTGGATAGAGTGCTGTGCCTAAAGTCAAGAAGATTCATCTTCAAGAGTTCAAATCTGGCTTCAGACACTCACTAGCTATGTGACTCTGGGCAAGTCACTCATCTCTGCCTCAGTTCCCTCATCTACAAAATGAGTTGGCAAACCACTTCAGTGTCTTTGCCAATAAAACCCCAAATGAGGTCACAAAGAGTCAGATACAACTGAACAAGAATGAGTTAGGGGTTGCAACATGTTATTTATCAAGTCACATGCAAGGTAAGGAATAATAGAAGCAAAGCATAACATCAGACAGAAGTGCTCTTGAAAATTAAGGGACAGCCCTTATATACACGGGGAGGGGAAGGAAGTGGAGAAGAGGATCAGGAAAGCCTTCCTAGAAAAGGTAGCCCCTGCGCTGAAGGAAGAGGATTCCAAGAGGCAGAAACAGAAACAGCATATTTCAGGCAATGAAGGCAATCAGACCCCAGGAACAAAACATTTGGTCCACTTGAAGGGCCAATCATAGTTACCTTTCAGCTGATGTGCATTACCTCATTTAACTTTGTCAGGCTCTCTGGGCCTCAATTGTTGCCTCATTTAACCTCTCCTTTAACCTCAATTGCCTTATCTATAAAATGGGGATAGTAATAATTTACCTGCCTAAAGGGAAGAGGTTGGCCCAGTGCGTTTTCTGATATATGAAAACCTATGACTCTGTGATTCATTCAATGCACCTGTCATTCCTGATGATGCAGGCTGCTTTTCTGGCTTTGCTAATGGTATTCCTTGGGTCTGAGATACCCTCCCATTCTATGTTTGCTCACTGAAGCTTTACCCTTCCTTTGGTACCCAGCCCAAGTCCCACCTGCTCTGTGAAGCCTCCCGACATAGCCACAGCCCTTCAATGACCTCCCTGACACTTCTTGTCTGGGATGCTCATTTGACACTTAGTATTGCTGCCTTGTGCTGTTATTTAACTTTTCTAATGTGTAGCCTAGTCATGGCACTGGCCTACTGACATGGCACCTGAAATCTCCTTCTTTCCGTCTGGCTAGCCCTCACCTCCAGCCTGCCCTCATGCCAGCAGATCTATGACTTTTTCCCCAGAGTTAAGGCCAACCATGGCCTCTAAACTGCTACTCATACTCTGTCTCAAGGTGCTAGAGATAACCTTGGTGTGGATGGGTTACACTCCTACTACTCACTGCTATAGTTCCTGAGCCCCTACCAGTGTGCTTGCCAATTATATAAAATCAGTCACCATGGCACCATTAACTCTTCAACATAAAACATTTATTAAACAAAGGCAAAGCAGAAAAAAAATCAGTTCACTCTTTAGAAAGCAAAAGCAGGAAAAACAATAACCTTTAATGAATATAAAGCAAAGCAGAATAATAACACTTGCTCAATAGAAAGCAAGAGCAGAAATAATTAAAAATATAACAACCTACCCATAAACTATGTTCTCCCTCTTCCACCAATGAATACAGCGAATATAGAAGAGAAATCTGGAAGAGAAGCAGATGAGTATGGAAACCCATGTACCCAGGGTGACTCATGACTCTGGACAACAGGACTTGATATCATAGATCTCTTTAGAAAACAATCTATAGCCATTCCTCTTCACACTCTTCAAATTAAAAGGGATTCTATTCTGTCCAATCACCTCTCAGCAAAGGAAACCCTCTTTTCATGGAAAAAAAGATTAAAAGTAGGTCTTTCTCCCTCACTCTCAAACCAGAGGCCAGTAGAGGGTGACACAGGCAACCTTGAGAAAGATTTGCCCTTTCACAAGTTGTAGGTGGCTCTAGAGAGCGATTAGCCCAGAAGGCTCTCCAGACAAGGATTCAGATCTCCTCCAATGAGCCAATGAGCTCTCAGCAAAGCAATGCCTTTCTTCCCATCAAGGGAATATTGTTATCACTCATGCAATTAGTCCCTGGAAAATCTGCTTGTTGCCAACCATGCCTTTAAACTCATTTGGACTAGGAAAGACTACATTTCTGAGTGAGGTGAGTTCAGGAAGATATTAACAATTGTAAAAATCTATACAGCATAAAATCAATTACATTTTAAAATCAATGCAGTCAAAATCAAATGTAATATTAATTTTATCTTTTCACAGCTAGTTTGCACATATTTGTTTGCATGTTGTCTCCTCCCTTGGATCGTAAACTCCTTGAGAGCAAGGACTAAGCCTTTGCTTTGTTTTGTATCCCCAGTATTTAGCACATAATAGGTGCTTAATAAATGCTTATTGCCTGACTGTTCAATGATCTCATGATCAGTTTGAGCAAGGAGACATGTTCACTCAACATATTAGTCATTGTTGTAGAGTGCCCTGTGTTGAGTCCAAATGGAATTCCAGGAATGAAGTTCTCCAGTGTTCTTGGATGACAAGAGATCAAGCCAGCCCCTCAGAAAAGGAAAACAATTGAAAAAATATCTATTGTCCAGATTACAGCATGCAATTTGGTGGATAGCCCATTGAATCAATCTATAAATATAAATATCTGGGATAGTCACTGTAGATGGATAATGAGCTAGGCCCAGAATTTCACAAGAGAACACAGACAAGAAGGGGCTGGATAGCCATTTGGGAAATTGATTAACACTTCCAATGATGTCAAGTTGCTCACTACTACAAAAGCCCATCCCTATAATACCATATGGCTGTGAATCATGGAACATAGCAATCTCAGGGGAATTAAAATTGCATAAGACCCAAAGGGCAATGAAAAGGCATATGTGTTTAAATAGATTCCAAAATATTACCAAAAGGTAACATGACAAAAGACATAAAGGACTATGCTTGGTGTCAAGAAAATTGAGTTCAATTGTACACAGTAACAACAACATTGTGCGATGATCAGCTTTGATAGACTTGGCTCTCCTCAACAATACAAGCATCTAAGACAGCCCCAAAAGACTCATGATGGAAAATGCTATCCACATCCAGAGACAGAACTATGGAGTCTGAATACAGATGAAAGCATGCTATTTTTACTTTTCTCTCTCATGGCTTTTCCCCTTTGATCTGATTCTTCTTTCACAACATGACTAATGTGGAAATATGTTTAATATGACCATCCATGTATGACATATCAGATTGCAAGCTGTCTTTGGGAGATAGGAGGGAGAAAAAAATTTGGAACTCAAAATCTTATAAAAGTGAATGTTGAAAACTATCTTTACATGTAATTGGAAAAAGTAAAATACTATTAAGCGGGGAAAAAAGGAAAATTGGTTTCAAATCCATCTTAAGACATTAACTAGTTGTAGAACACAGGGCAAATCATTTAGTCTTTCTGAGCCTCAGTTTCCTCATATATAAAATGGGAATAATAACATCTACAGCACTTACTTCATAGGATTGTTGTGAGATTAAATCAGCCTATCAATAAATAGAATTTATATAGTACTTCAAGGTTTGCAAAGCATTTTACATATATTATTTAATTTGATCCTAGCCAGGCATTGTGCTAGGTACTAGAAGAACAAATCTAAAGAATGAAACAATACCTATATGGAAAGAGTTTGCAAACCCTAAAGTGTTGTACAGATATCACATAACTATTATTGCCAACAATGACTTTTACAAGCAGTCACTGCCAGTTTTATAGCTATGTACACAGTAGATAGAGTGCTGAGCCTGGAGTCAGTGGGTTGAAATTCAGCCTAAGACACTAACTAGTTATGCCACCCTGGGCAAGTCACTTAACCTTTATCTGCTTCAGTTTCCTCAACTGAAAAGTGGATATAACAATAGCACCTAACTCACAGGGTTATTGTGAGGATCAAACATAAAGGGCTTAGCACAGTGATTGGTACATAGTAGGGGCTTAATAAATGCTTATTTCCTTCCTCCCCCTCTCCATCCCTGCCACAAAAACAGTATATAAGAAAAACATCATTAAGAACATTAACATCTGGAAAAGTAGGAAGCTGGTCAAGTTATGAGTGTGAAGGATGAGCCCCAGTGCTGCACCATGAAATATTAAAAGAATCAGAGAGTTGTTTAGTTCCTCCCTGGAGGATTCACAGAAAGGGGAAAGAGAGTATCATAGGTTGAAATGGTATGGAAGGAGTGTGTTCTGTACTTCAGAAGAGAAATCCTGCACTGATAAGATCATGAATCCACTGACACCTAAGTATGTCATGCTGTGCTCCTACCTTGGACCTTACTCCTGACTTATTTGCAATAAGGCAGCTGGTCACCTAAATACGAAAATGATTTTCCATTAAGCACTCACTGGAGAAATCAGAATGTAGTTGAGTTATCCTCATACGAGAGGGGAGTGGGTTTCAAAGATATAAATAGAGAACAGGACTTAAGAGAGCCTTCTCTAGTGTCAGTTGGCCATTAAATTCAGCATCTCATTTTGCATGCAAGGTAAGGAGATGGGGCAAGGAGAAAGCAATCTCCTAAATGCTTATTCAAATAATCTTCATCAGTGAGGTTTCCTGCCCACTGGTCCCCCAGGCTGTCTTTTCCCCTTCCTGATACGGAATGATATTTCCCTTGCCTCCACTCAACTTTTTGGCTGCTAAAAATGCTGAATATAAATGCCATTTGACATCTCTTAAAGAATCTTAGTATTTTATCAATGGGGAGCACTCTAGAAATCCGTAGCATACCCAGAACTAGGCTGTTTTTTATCAATGTTTTTGTTGCAGCCACCTAATACTGCTCACTGCCTTTGTGGTAAGAGACTTTTACAAGAACAACGTCTCAGGTTTATGTAGTGATTTAACTGTCAGTCAACAAGCACTTTTTAAGCTCTTAGGTGCTGGGCAGTATGCTACACGTTGGAGAAACGAAGAGGGAAGGCAAGGCAAACAGCATTTAGTAAATACTTACCAGGTGCCAGGCTAAGTGCTTTACAACTAATCTCTCTTTTGATTAACGTTGATTTTATATGATCACAAAGACAAAAGTGTCTTGTCCTCAAGGAACTTGTAATCAAGTACACCCGACAACTTCTACACATATAAGTACCTACATAATACTTCTTTTAAATGAATACAACACAGTTACGGGGGAGAGGGAACTTGGAGAGAGAAATAAGAAAGCATTTTGTTTGAGCTCATTTGAGCCTCACCACAAACCTGTGAGGTTAATATTATAGATATTATTGTTCTCATTTTGCAATCGTGGAAATTGAGGTTCAGAAAGTTTTAAGTGACTTACCCACGGTCACATGACAAGTGCTAAGAGCTAATATTCAACCCCAGGTCTCTCCTGATACAAGTCCAGGATTCCTTTTGCTTGTCCACACTGCCTCCTCCTGGGATGTATCTTGCTCTCCTAAGCAAGAAATCAAGAATGAGTGAGCCCAAGGACTGTTGATAATGAACAAGGAAGATGAAAGAATATTCCCTATTACCAACCCCAAGAGCAAATCAGTTCAGAAAGCAAACAAAAAATAGCTGATTCGGAAACTCCATTTCTTTATTAGAAGTGGCTGTTTTAGGTTTGGGAGCTTGAAATTCACCGGGAGAAGGGAAGAAAGAGTATAGAAAATAAATTAATAAATCAGCTACTCATTTATTTTTCTATACTCTTCCTCCCTCCTCCCTTGCCTTAAAACTACATCATCCATTAGTGAATTTCAGGATCCTGATCAATCAGCTGCTAGGGCATCCAGGTGGCACAGTGGATAGAATGCCATGCCTAGAGTCAGGAAAACTCATCTTCCTGAGTTCAAATCCAGCCTCAGACGCTTACTAGCCCTGTGGCCCTGGGCAAGTCACTTAACCTTGTTTGCTTCAGTTTCCTCATGTGTAAAATGAACTGGAGAAGGAAATGGTAAATCACTCTAGTATCTTTGCCAAGAAAACCTCAAATCAGGTCACAAAGAATAGGACACCACTGAAACAACTGGACAACAAATCAGCCACTGGCTATAATGAGTTTGGATTGAAACTGACCTCAATGTGGACATCTTATTTGACAAAGTTTACTGACACTGATTTCTTCCATCGAACAATAAAGCTATTTCTGTGGGACACTGCTCACATCATGGGTTGTTACTCTTGCCATAGGCAATCTCAAATAAGATTTGCTCTTGCAAATCCCACTAATATGATCAGTCAGTACCTCTGACTGCCAGAGGGATCATTTTCCATGAGCTTTTAAAGGTAAAAAGTCAAAGGATCAAATTAGTTTTCTACTCACCTCTGGCTAATCTAGCCTTTGTTTTCTGTGCTGTTGGGGCTTAGTTTCTCTTTCCTTCAACCACTCAGTGAGCCTTTTGTCACCTGAGTTAGGAAAGAGATTAATGGTTTTGTGATGTGAGAATAGAATCACATCAAATAACTATTTTTATTTAAATATACCGATTCACTCTGCAACCTACAGAACTCTGGAATTCGTCAGCGATAAGGAAGGAGCCCTAGTGTTGGGGAATTATGGGAAAAGCCTTATTTTGCTGGGATCCTGCAATTTAGTATGTTGGGATTCCTGTGACTTGGTGTGTTTATGTTAACGACCTGAAACGATGCTAAATTATTTAGGATTGGAAGCCATGGCCAGTCCTTTGTGTGCAAACAAATACAGAGTTTTCATCCTGCAATGTTTTATATCCTATAAATGGATCAAAAACAAGGTACTGCAGAAAGAATGCTGACCCAGAATCAGAGGCTTTGAGTTTGAATCCAAGGCCACACTTATTACCTGTGGAACCCTGGGCAAAGAATTTAACTACTCTGGGTCTCAGTTCCCATTACTGTAAAATGAAAAGGTTGGACTTGAACTATAAAGTCCCTTTTGGCTCTAAATCTAAGATACTAGAACTCCATGAATCAGTACGGATCTGAGAAACACCAGGCCCTGGCTAGAATCTTGAAATCCTTGAAGCTTAATTAATTAACTGGCAACAATGCCTACGGCCCATCCTCTGCTGTGAAACATTTACTGAAGAAATCAGATTGCAATCAATAGGTCACATTCTCCAGATGTGAGAGTTTTCAAAGGGGTTAATAATAGAGTGCAGAGTTCAAAGCTGGCTCTCCTATTGTTGATAGACTTCTTTTTTAGACTGTCAGCAAACAGGGTGGTGACAAGGGGTAGGGGTGGAGTGAACAGGAGAGAAGCAAAGAAACAGCTCTAGTCTTTCTGGGCTATGACCTGCCGTGGAGGGCAAGACAAAGTCGGTGTTTGTTTTTTCACCTCAGTTTGCTCATCTGCAGAAGTGAGATAGACAGTACAGTAGAAATATTTTATCAATTACAGGCTATTCCAATGAAAAGATAGAATAACCTAAGCAGAAAGTTTGAAGGTTGCTGCAAGACTTGCCTTCTTCTTGAAAATAAGGAATTATTATCTCCAGAACACCTCAATAAAAAAACTAGGGCTACCTGGGAAGTAGGACATGCTAGCACATATTATTTGATCAGATTAGCAGCAGAAACCACAGCAGGGTGTTAATGCAAGAAGAAACAGGTTTGGTCAAGTTTTGCTCTGGCTTCTGGGGCATAGGGTGAGAAGGGCAGGGCCTAGGAAACACACCATCCTGATTTTGCGGGCTGAGAGGTTGAGAGGTTGTGACCCCTCAAAGACTGAAGTACAGGGGTCATCTGGAATGAATTCACAGACTCAGGCATTCTTTAAGCCAAGGTGGCAAAGTTTATTGTTACTCTTTTCAGCGGGCAAGGATTCTTAAAGGATCCTGCAACCTTAGAGAGGTACAGTTAAAGTTTGTATAGGATAAAATGCAATAAAACATGTGCCAAATATGCTAACTAGGGGATTCAGGGTGGGATTAGGGAGTGGTTAAGGAGGGGTCAGTTCTTAAAAGAACATGCACTTCTTGTACCTACTGAGCAGGCGTTTTACCCAGAGTTCACTAGGAAAAGCCCACAAGGGGGGGCCACATGGAGGTGTGGTTTTAGGCCTGCTGCATCACTAAGTCAACCAGAGTTCAGGGTTGTCCAGTCTGCCACCAATCAACGTCTTGTTTGACAAGATAGATATAGGAAGTATACATATGTCTTAAGTCTATAATACAGTTAATGAGGAGCCCAGCATGTAGATAATGAGGTAGGGCGGTAGGATAGTATAGTAGTGGGTAAGAATATCTTTATGACCCAGTGCAAAGCCAGTTTAAACTAATAAATCCTTCAGGTGCTTTTTGGAACTGCACCAGGGAGAGAGATAAGGGTCTTGCTGGGGCCCACTCATGAGTAATTGCTAGGCCCAGCGTCCTTGGGCTGGGGAGAAACTGTCAGGGACAGTGTTTCTGAGGCTGGGGGGAAATTGGGGTCCAAGTACAAGCAGCCAAACACAAGCACCCAAGCACCCCATCACTGAGGGACCTCCAGCAGTCTTAGAGCACTGGGCACCTGGGTTAGGCCAATAGCCTACTTTGTCCCCTCCATCATTTGGTCTAAGTAAGCTGGGCTAGAGCAGCCTAACAGTTCGATATCATGCCTGGGGAAATTGAATAGTTTCTTTTTTATCATTGTGTTCCTATGACAAAAAGAACAAGCATTTATTAAACACTTACTAGGTGCCAGGCACTGTGCTAATCATTTTACAAATATTATCTTATTTGATACAACAATCCTGGAAGGTAGGTGCTATTACTTTCCCCACTTTACTGTTGTAGAAAATGTGACACACAAAGGATATGAACAGGCAGTTCTCAGATAAAGAAATTAAAGCCATCTATAGTCATATGAAAAAATGCTCTAAATCACTGTTGATTATAGAAATGCAAATCAAAACAATACTGAGGTACCACATCACATCTATCAGATTGGCCAAGATGACAAAACAAGAAAATGAGAAATGTTGGAGAAGATGTGGGAAAATTGGAATACTAATACATTGTTGCTGGAGTTGTGAAATGATCCAGCCATTTTGGAGAGCAATTTGGAACTATACCCAAAGGGCTATAAAAATGTGCATACCCTTTGACCCAGCAGTAGCACTCCTAGGGCTATATCCCAAAGAGATCATACAAATGGGAAAAGGACCCACATGTACAAAAATATTTATAGCAGCTCTTTTTGTGGAGGCAAAGAATTGGAAATTGAGAGGATGCCCATCAATTAGGGAATGACTGAGCAAGTTGTGGTATATGAATCTCACGGAATACTATTGTACTGCAAGAAATGATGAACAGACTGACTTCAGAAAAACCTGGAAAGACTTGTGTGATCTGATGCTGAGTGAAGCGAGCAGAACCAGGAGAACATTGTACATAATAACTGCCACGTTGTGCTATGACTAATATTGATAAACTTAACCCTTCCCAGCAATAAAAGGATCTAAGACATCTCCAAAGTCCTCGTGATGGAAAATGCTATCCGCATCCAAAGAAAGATGGAATTTGAATGCAGATCTAAGCATACTATTTGCTATTTTTTTCTTCTGTTGAATTTTGTTTCCTCTTTCGGTTCCTTCTATTGGTTCTAATTCTTATTTACAATATCATTAATGTGAAAATATGTTTAATAGGAATGTATGTGTAGCCTATATCAGATTGCCCACTGTCTTGGGGAGGGAAAGGGGAGGGAGAGGGAGAAAAATTTTAAACTCAAAAAGCATATGGAAGTGATTGTTAAATCAAAATAAATTATTATTTTTTTTAAATGTGACACAGGGGCAGCTAAGTGACACAGTGGATAGAGCACCGACCCTGGATTCAGGAGGACCTGAGTTCAAATCCAGCCTCAGACACATAACACTTACTAGCTGTGTGACCCTGGGCAAGTCACTTAACCCCATTGCCTAGCCAAAAAAGAAAAAAAGCGACACAGTAAAGTTAAGTGATTTATCCAGGGTTAGAGGACTAATAAGTGTCTGAGGCTGGATTTGAGCTCAAGCCTTCCTGACTCTAGGCCCAGAGCTCTATCCACTGAGTCAACTAGTTGCCATAGGCCTGAATATCTCTGATGCCAGAGTTAAAACAAATATTCCACAGCAGAATCATACCTGAGCCCACATCCCACTAATGGTGCATCCTTTCATGGGCTCACAGAATGTCAGTGCTAGAAGGGACCTCAGAGATCTTCTCATTGGATGATCTAGGTTTATAGAGAAGGAAAACAAGTCCCCCCAAGGCAAAGTGACTTTAGGACACAGAGCTAATAATTGACAGAGCCAGGACTCCCTCCTGAATCCTTCAAGTTGAACACTTTCTCTGCTCCATGATGCTGCTTTCCTGAATTATTTCTGTACAAAGGATTGAATGACAGGCTTCTAGTCTCTCACAGAACATGCTGGCATGGAGAGCACCTAAACATTTCTAGACTTGAAAATTTAAAGAAACAGAAGTTGCTTTAATTAATTAATTAATTAATGTTAATCCTTTTAGCTAAGAGAAAAATACATGACAGTTCTACTACTTGTTTTCTACTTGGGGGAAAATCTGGATTATAGCCGTAATTATAATACCAGCTTTGTCAATATCACTACTATCCAGCCATCCACCAGACAACTCAACATAACCAGCATGGACGTTTTGCCATCTGTCCTATTATGGAATGTCTCTTCACCAGGAACTGTGAGTCAGTCCACCCAGACCTTCCAGACCTCTCCTCCACAGGGAACTAATTACTCAATTTGTGGGCTTCTTTAAATTAGATAGACTAAATTAAATTAAATTAGCCTAGATTAAAAGGGGGCCCCAGAAAAAATATTCCTCACCCCCATTGCTTTCTAGCTCTTGTTCAAGGAATAATAATCAAATCAATAGTATCAATGTTATTGGAAGATCACAGTTTACTGATTTGCAGCATAGATTATATTGCCACAACCTCTATAAATGGCTAGATACAAGTTTCTTTCCCTGGCTACCACTCCTTCTGATCTTTTCTATCATCTCATAGAATGTAAGATCCTGGAATATATGGATTGCCTCCCTTTTGTGGCTCATCTTTGTTGTTCAGTTGTTTCAGTCATGAGCCCATTTGGGGTTTTCTTGGTAAAGATACTGGAGTGGTTTGCCATTTCCTTCTCCAGCTCATTTTAAAGATGAGGAAACTGAAGCCAACAGGGTTAAGTTGTTTCCCCCAAGGTCACACAGCTAGTACATGTCTGAATATGAATTTGAATTCAGGTCTTCCTGACTCCAGTCCTGGTGCTCTATCCACTCACTGCATCATCTAGCTGCCCCTAATAGGTGTTTAATATTTTCAAAGCTTGTTGTTATTAGTAACAACAACAATAACCCCCTCAATGCCCAATACATCAGCTGTGTCAGAACAAGCATTAAAAACAACAACAGCAACAATTTCATTCTTAAGCCCAGAGTAGATGACATGAAGCAGAAACTGAATTAGTTACTTAAGTTGGAATGGCTGGTCGGTTCATTGGCTTCTGTCCTTTGTGCTCGAAGAAGACCAAATGACATACTATGTTAGAGTCAGATTACAGTGTATCCGACTATGGCTGACCAGACCAATATGAGCTTGGAATGTTCTACCACAAATAGTCCATGTGAACATCAGGGGTGGATTCTCTAAATGTGCACATCTAGTGTTTCTTTTGAGCTACTTCCACTCTGTTTTGCTTATAAAGCCCAGCACCTTCTTTGATGAGGGCCTGCCATGGTGAGTGGTCCTGTGCCATTGCCTCCCATGTCACACAATCAATTCCAAAGTTCTTCAGAGAGACCTTGAGAGTATCCTTGTATTGCTTCTTTTGACCACCTTATGAGTGCTTGCCTTACATGAGTTCTCTGTAAAATGATCTTTTGGGCAAGTGTATGTTTGGCATTTGAACAATATGGCCAGCTCATTGCAGTTGCACTCTCTGCAGTAAAGTTTGGATGTTTGGCAGTTTAGTTAGAGAAAGACCTTAGCATCTGGCACTTTATCCTGCCAGGTGATTGTCAGAATCTTCCTAAGACAATTCAAATGGAAGCAATTCAGTTTCCTGGCATCGCACTGGTATACTGTCTGGGTTTCACAGGCATACAACAATGAGGTCAGTACAACAGTTCTGTAGACCTTCAGTCTGGTAATCAGTCTAATACTGTTCTCCCATACTTTCCTTCAGAGTTTCCCAAACACTGAGCTAGCTCTGGCAATGCATGTGTCCACCTCATTATCGATATGTGAATCCCTGGCTAGTATAATGCCAGGGTAAGTGAACTTATCCACAGTATTCAAAACTTCTCTATTTGCTGTAATTGGTGGTTCCACATATGGATGGTGTGGTGATGGCTGGTGGAGCATCTGTGTCTTCTTGTTGTTAATTGTCAAGGCCAAAATTAACACAAGTGTCAAAGAATTGATTGATCCATACTTTGCTGCATCTCAGCTTCAGAGGCTGCATTGGAATTAAATTGGAATAGGGAAAGACTGAAGAACCATAAGACTTTCAAAATCCATTCTCAACACAAATATCAGAAATGATACTTCATTTAGTGCCCTCTCTAAACTACCCCCTTAATTCCCATTTGCAGGTTGCTTCATTCTAGGGGATGACTACACTTGGTTCAAGACACTCTGTGGGTCTACACTCCTGAAACTATAATGGTTTGCCATTTGACACGTTTAAGTCAAGGCATTTACTGCAATGACATATGAAGAACAGTGTCAACAAACATCTCATCAACTCAGAGAACACCCTACCACAAATACACCTTCTTGCAAAGAATGGACACATACATAGAATATACGAAGAGAGAGAGGCACCTACATAGCCAACATACATGGCCAAGTCATCTAAGACCAAGTTATCTCATACCTTAAATGCTGAAAGGTTATAGGGCTGCTGGTGCCCCCTTCCTGCTGTCAGAAACCTTGGTCTCTGAGTCTCAGTTAGACACTATTTCACAGCTTGGCTGTAGTCCCCACAGTCTCCAGCTTTAAGTTCAGTTGACGCCCTGGCCTAGGGTCCTGTGATACACTTTTGGAATGGCCAGAACTTAAATATCTGCTGGAATAGAGGTTCTGGGTTTTTGTTCTTTCTGAAAGTAGCTTAGTACTTCTTAGAACTGCTGACAGTTCCTTAGGCCAGGGAGCTGTCATCTCCCTAACAGGATCCCAAGTACTAGGCTTCCAGCTCCTCTGGCTAACTCATTCTATTTACAGCTGAATTACCTAGAAGGCTCAATTCCTTTTCTTTAAAACTCAGTAGTTTCTACAGTTGCAAGCTCTGGACATTAAGATTCATGATTGTACCAGTTCCCACATATGTCTATGGCTTGAAGGGCTCCAGTCTGCTATTCAAAGTCTCTCTCTTGATCATCTCCCAGGAGGCCCTCTGTCCACATTTGTCTTTGACAAGTACCTGGAACAAAATAAAGTAAATCCCTTGCTGGACTGGAGGGAAAGAAAGACAGTGTCATGCTCAGTATTCTCTAGGCCAATCAGGAGTCCTGTTTCTATCCACAGTTGCAGCAATATCCCAAGGATATCATTCTGTAGTGGGTGGCTAAGTGGCACAGGAAATAGAACACTGGGCTTGGAATCAGGAGACTCATCTTCATGAGTTCAAATCCGCCTCAGACACTTCCTAGCTGTGTGACTCCAGGCAAGTCACTTAACCCTGTTTGCCTCAGTTTCCTCATCTGTAAAATAAGCTGGAGAAGAAAATGGCAAATCGCTCCAGTATCTTTGCCAAGAAAACCCCAAATGGGGTCACGAAGAGTCAGGCACAACTTAAATGACTGAACAACAGCAATAAAATCCTTCTGTAATATGGCCACAAGCCTAAGTAAAAGGCAGGTTATGTGTGGGTCCCTGAAGGAACAAAGAAAGATCAGCAATGGATTTGGATTACAAAAAATAGCCTAGAGAAGAAGAAGAGAATTGACGTCTCTTTAAATTAGGGCATTTCAAATGATAGTCATTAAAACAGGGGGAGAAAACAAGGGAGGGCTCTTGAATGGAAGAATAAAGTGATCAGAGACTGGGACAGGTAAGAGTTTGGGAGGAAGTGTGTCTCAGGGAAAGTAAAACTGGTCACAATCAGCTGGGGCTGATGAGGAGCAAAACAGGGTGTAGGGAGAAGTCAAGATATGGTCATTCGCGTTATGGAAGAGGAAGACTGGGGGAAGGTGGAAGGATTTTGAGACAAAAAGAGATAGGTATTAAACTGTTTCAATTTGATGCTACCTAGTTGCTGCTCTCTTAAAAAGAGAGATAACATAATAGGATTTGAGGTGAAAGAGAAATGAATAATAATATGATATTATCATATACTGTATATATTTTTCATCATATTACATATTATATAATGCAATATAATATATATACAATAATAATTAATACAAATAATAAGTGATCAACACAAATCCATAAGATTAAGAGATATTCCCTGATAGGTAGTCTTCAAAAGAAAAAATACAAACTTTCAACAACCATCTTAAAAATTGTTCAGAATCACTAATAACCAGTTAATTTAAATTAAAACAACCCTGAACTATCACTTCAGATCCCCAAATGAGCAAAACTGAGAAAAATTGTTAGAGAGGCTTTTGAAAGACAAGTACATTAATTCACCGCTAGTGAAGCTGTGAATTGGTTTAACTGCTCTGGGAAACAGTTTGGAATTATGTAAGAAAAGTTATTAAAACGTTCCTACCCTTCAATTCAGACAGCTCAATTTTGGTCCCATGCTCCCAAGGAGATTATTGAAACATTTTTTTTAAACGCACAAAAATGTTTTGGGCAATGGTATTTTTGTGATAACAAAACACTAGAAAGAGAACATATATGTATACGTGTATATATTTACATGTGTGTATATATACATATATACTTATGTATATATATACAGAGAGAGCAGAGAACAGCTGAAAAAACTGCTACACAAATTTAATATAATACTACTGATATGATGAATATGATGAATTCCTACAAGTCTTATTTTTCTCTGAAGTGATATAGGGTGAAGAAAGCAGAACCATAAGGACAATATACCCATAAGTACAGCAAACAACAAAACTTGGGTCAAACACAATGGGCAATATTGCTATGTATCATACTATAAAGGTTAAAGTATAAATTCTTCTTTTCTATTAATGATAAGTGAACTATAGCAGTTGAAAATGATATGCACTCTTAATCATAATCACCCTATTAGAAATTTTGCTGTAGGAGGGGTTTCTGGGAAATATCTATTGAAATATTTTCCTTAAAACCCAAAACTTTGATGACACAAGCACAAACATGAGTTGGTGATCACCAACTCATAGATGAAGAGCTGGAAGGGACCTCATTTAGTTGAATTATCTCATTTTATAGATAAGGAACTTGGTCACACAGAGGTTAAGTGTCTTTCCCAAGGGCAAGCAGTAAGGGGCAGATCCAGAATTTGAGCTCAGATTCCACGACTCATATTCAACACTTTTACACAAAAGCAATTCTTTGTTCAACTTGGATTTTAAAAGACATGTACAGAAGATAAGGGCAATACAATGGATGATTATGAAAGCATAGTGTGTTCCTAGAGTAGTGTCAGGGAGAGGGATTTTGGAGAGATAGAGGTGTATTTGGACCTAGAAGAGCCCAGAACCAGCACAAGAAAATTATATGTAGACTCCTCCACTCTGCCCTGGCATAGAAAGATGACCAGAATCTCTCAGAAACGCTGAAGTAGGCAAGCAAAGGTAAGTGAAAGGCTTCCAAAGCTGCAGCAAACAGAGAGGAGCTCCAAGAAGAGCTCAGCATGGGGTTCTCCACAACAGGAGAAAGGAGGAGAAAGGCCCCAGATGGATACCAAAAAGGGGCAGTCTCAGAACCTGCTAGCAAGAGCACAATGTAGAACAGCTGGTGAATCCTCATAGCAGGAGAAGAAAAAAGACTGAGCACCAGTGCAACTTGGAGCACTGGCCACAGCAGAAGAAAAGCACTAAACCAGGTAGCCCGGGCCCAACCTAGAGCACAGACAGCCTGGCCTGAGCCACAAAAGGAGACAGGGACAAACAATTCCTAAAGAAGATGAGGCCTAGTCCTCACCATCATACTCAGGACCAAGCTCAACCTGCCCACAGCATCCAAGAGGAGCAAAGTTTTGACCCAATCATAGGACCCCAAGCCAGATATGGAGCCTGTTTATATGAGCAAATCAAAGAAAATACCAAATGCTAGGAGGAAATATTTCAGATTCAGAGATGCCTACGGGGTATAAACCAAAGAAAAGACTTTATGAAAGTCCCCCCAAAAAGTTCATGGGTGAAAAAAGAATGTCCTGACCACAAGGGTTGCAAAAGTATCTGGAAGAAATACAAAATGGAATATAGCCAGGGAGGAAAAAATGGCAAGGAGACAGTGGGAATTCTTACCCAAGAAATTAATGCCCTGAAAATCAGAATGGGTCAAACACAAAAAGACTCAATGAGACAACAATAGATATTAAAACAAAATCAAAAGATTGAAAAAATGATATAAAGAGGAAAATAATTCTTTAAGCACAAAAATATTTCTAACTGCTCTTTTTTGTAGTAGTGGGGAAAAAAAAACAAAACTAAAGAGGTGTATGCCTTTTGGAAAATAGCTAAACAAATTATGACGTATTCATGTAATGGCATGTTATTGCACAATAAGAAATAACTAAATAGACAATTTTGGAGGAAACTGGAAAAGGTTCTATGATGATGCAGGTGAAATGAGCAGAACTGGGACAATAATCTTTACAATGACAATATTATAAAGAAAAACAACTTTGAAAGGCTTTAGAAATCTGATCCATGAAATTATAAGCTCTATTCCAGAGGACTGAAGATGAAACATACTCTCCACCTCCTGACAGAGAAGAGATGAACCCAGGATGTAGTATGAGATACATTTTTGAACATGTCCAATGTGGGAATTTGTTTTACTGCACTATACATCTATGTTACAAGGGTTTTCTTTTGCTTTTAATTTTTTTTATTGTTCAATGAGAAGGAAAAGTGAGAGAGAAAATAAATCCTTATATAACTTTTAAAACAAACAAACAAAAAGAATAGTGTCAGGAATACTATAGCTTAGAAGGAGATGAGCTGGCAATAAATGCCAAAGACAGCACAAAATGACTTTTTAAATTTACTTTGGAAGCAAAATAAAAATTAAAGTAGGGATAGGACTACTCTTTAAGATAGATGGAATGATGATAACTGATAATGGAGAGGATTACTTATTAACTCATTTTGCTTCTATTTGCTATACCTTTCATTTGTACTGTATATATTTTGTATATCCAAATATATTTGTGTCATCTCCCCCATTAGAATGGGATCTTTATCAAAATAGGGACCGTCTTTTTGCCTTTCTTTTGCCACAGTGGAGCAGAGGATCTCATATATAGTCAGCATTTAAGTAATACTTGTTGAATGACTTTTTTTCTATGGGTAATGGGGAACCACTGAAGATCCTTCAGTAGAAGAATAACATGGTTAGACCTGTGCTTTAAGAAGACAATTCTGGCAGGTTATGCAGAGGATAGAGTGGGAAAGGGAGAGACTCAAACCAGGGATACCAATTAGCAGACAATGCAATGGTCTAGTTGAGAGGTGACTAATGTGGAAAAAATTTTGCCTGATATCACACCTAAAGAAATCAAATGCTTTATAGTTCGGGGAAGTGCCCCAATGGCCCTGGAATTTTCCAGTGCTAAGATTAAACTCTGATGCTACATAGAATAGATGAGAATGTGATTTGTAAAATTTAGAGCTATATAAACTTATTAGTTTTATTAATGTTTATGCTGGACTAGTAAATAAGAGAATCAATCATTAATCAAAGATATAAGACATAGTAGATAAGGCCATAAACACAACATATCTGCATTTCAGCAAGGCATTTGATAAATTTTCTCATGCTAACCGTTAGGATGAGATCGAAAGCTGTAGAATAGATGAGAATAGATCAAAATAAAATGCTTTTTTTGCTTTTTGCTAATTACTTTCTTCAGAGTAGACTTAATAGTTAGGTAAGGCAGGGATCGTGAAGTACTATTGTCTCCATGTTGCAGATGAGGGTATTGAGGCCCCAACAGGTGAATTGGTTTGCCTGCAGTCATATAGAACCTGAGGAAGGCTTGAAATTCACATCTCTTGACTCCAAGGTAATCATTTTGTACACTATTCCATGTTACCATTACAGTTAGGTGGGTTAAAAACTCATTAAATAGCTGGACCCAAGAAGTGATGGCTAACTGATCAATGTCCACCTAGAGAAAGGCCTCTAATGGAATATCCCAAGAATCTGCCTTTGACTGAATAATTTTAAAATTATTATTTTTATTGACAGATCTTGTTTGGATACATCCATCATTTCCCAATATGCAATATTCCCCCAACCAAACATTTCCTTGAAATAATACTTCAGCAAATTCAGCTAATATAGTAATTTTGATTCATGGCATAAATCATTTTCCATTTTTGTAATTTACCGTTTGCTAACAAAAAGGATTAATGTGTATTTTAACTGTAGAAATTTGGAAGCAACATCGTCCATATCTGAGTGGTTTTACTGCATTTTACTATTGTCATTTACATCATTGCATCATTGCATTGTTTATATTATTCTTTTGTTTCTGTATTATTTGTTACGTACTCATTCATACGAGTGTTCCCATATTTCTCTGCATTCTTCATATTCATAATTATTCCTTACTGTGAAATTATATTCCATTATATTCATGTATTTTAATATGGCTATAAATCAATGTAGCCAGAATAAGAACAAAAAAGATAGACTGGAGAAAATACCTTTTCACCAAACATCTGTCATTCAAAATCTCTAAGGAACAGACAAATCTGTAAGATTAAGAGCGATTTCCCAATAAACAAGTAGTTAAAAGAGATGAGTAATCAATTTTCTTTTTAAAATTTTAAACATTTAATTTTTTCCCAAGTCCATGTAAAGACAATATTTAACATTCATTTTTTTAATCTTGAATTCCAAATTCTTCCCTCTCTCATCTCCCCCTCTTCCTGAGATAGCAAGTAATTTGATATGTTATACATATGCAATCATGCAAAACATATTTTCCATATTAGTCATGTTGTGAAAGAAGAAATAGACCCAAAGGAAAAAAAAATGAAAAGTAGTATGCTTCAATCTGTATTCAAACTCCATCAATTCTTTCTCTGGCCATGGATAGCATTTTTCATCATGAGTACTTTGAAATTGTCTTAGATCATTGTATTCCTGAGAATAGCTAAGTCATTCACAGTTGATCATCATGCAATATTTCTTTTATTGTATACAATGTTCTCCTGATTCTGCTTACTTCATTTTGCCTCAGTTGGTGTGAGTCTTTCCAGATTTTTGTGAAATCCTCCTGCTCATCATTTCTTATGGCACTTTTCTTATACCACAACTGTTCAGCCATTTCTGAAATGATGAGTGTCCCTTCAATTTCCAATGAATAATCAATTTTCAAAGGAAGAATGGCAAAGTATCAATGATTTGAAAAGGTGTTGCAAATTACTAGAGAAATTAAAATATTAATAAAACTCTGAAGTGTTATGTCATACTCAACACATTGACAAAGATGGAAAAAGTTGGGAAAAGTCAACAACAGAGGGTCTGTGGGGAAGCAGGCTTATTAATGTACTGTTGGTTGAATTGTCAATTGGCCCATCTGTTTTTGATAAGCATTTGGAATTATGTGGGAAAAGTTACTAAACTATTCTTACTCTTTCACCCAGAAATACCAGTGATGAGTTTATATAATGGCCAAAGGAAAGCTCCCACATGTTTTGAAACTACTACTTAAAATGGAAAGCCAAAAATAAAAGTTTAAAACAATTATATGCACAATAATTGGAAATTGCTCTTAATCTTATAGGTTTGTGTCAATTGTCTATGTGTATCTGAAATGTCTGATGAAAAGACATTTTCCCTAATCCATTTTTTTCTTCTTAGTCTAGCTCATTGATTTCTGTTGGAATAAAAACTTTCATATTTTATATAATAAACAATTTCATATTGTCTCTTATATTCTCCTTTTCCCCATGATGTTATGAATTCTTCCCCTATTCTCAGTTCTTAAAAATATAGCACTGTATCTCTCCACTCTGGGCATTCCATGCCTGCAATGTTCTCTCTTCTCATCTCTACTTCCTGGCTTTTCTGACTTCCTTCAAGTGTCACCTAAAATCCCATCTTCTATAGGAAATTTTTCTCTTAATTCTATTGTCTTCTCCATTATTTCTTCTTTTTCCTGTAAATAGCTTGCTTGTACATATATGTTTGCTTGTTATCTCCCCCAATCAATCCTAAACTTTTTGAAGTAACAGATTATATTTTGCCTTTCTTCATATCCCTTTGCACAGTGCCTGGAACTAATTGGCACTTGATAAATACTTGACTGATTGATTCTCTGAGCCTCAGTTCCTTAATGTATAAAATGACAGAGTTGAACTTGATAACCTCTAATGCTCCTTGTAGGTCAAAATGCATGATCCTATAAAATATCTCACTTCTTCCATGAAGTTTTTCCTGAACTCTTCTAGTGATAAAATACCACATATGGCATTCAGCTTGATACTTTGTAAAGTAGTTATGATATATTAATATATATGCATTACAGTTATCGCTATATAGTGTCTTAACTCAGGATCATGTAGACACTAAATAGAAAAGCCAGCATTCAAACCTAGTGTCCTCTGACTCCCAATCTAGGATGCTTTCCACTGTACCATACTGCCTCTAGGTCAGAGACATCATGCCTAGTCCCAGGAAATCACATATGGATAAAACAGTGGAGGAATGGATGGTTCTGAGGTAGAAATTTTTAAAAGGAATGTTGGTTATACTGGGAGAAGGAAGACAGAAGAGGAGGAAGACAATAACGTAGCACACTTCATCCTGCTCTGGGTTTTTGTGGACCCTGAGACTTCTTTATTTTCTGCCAACATCTGACACTAGGGACTAATGCAGCTCTGGAAAGTTTCATTGATCTTGCTGTTGCCTTTCATGGAATTTGATGCTATTATTACATCCTTCCTGTCTCTGGATACCACTCCCCTCCACCATTTGGTAATGGTAGTAGATTTCTAATCTCGCTGTTCTTGTGGTGAGCCCCAGTTGATGACAGAAAATAATTTAAGGTCATCTGAGGAGCAAGCTATTAACCCACAAAACTATTAACTCCTAGAGAGGTCAGAGTGCTGATAGCAATAGCATGAAGCCTTGCAACTGAAACAAGGCAGACTAGTCCGTTTTCTGTCAGAAGAGGTCAGAAAGTGGTTTGGTTTGGGCCATGACTATTGAGAAGCTTAATCTTTAAAAAATTATCCTGTTTCTATGTTTTTATAGTAAATTGTCTTTTTTTTTTACAATTACCATTTGATTTCATATAATAGATATTAAAACTCATTGGTCTTTTCAGGGAGAGTTCAGAGTTGAAATGGTGATTCAAGGTATTAATTTGGGAAACCAACTTGGAAGAGAACACTACATTTGTTTGTTTAGCATGGGTAATTTCCTGAAATTGAAGAACAAAAAAATTCAGAAGAGTATATCTTTAAGATACCTTTCTATCCTAAATCACATTCAATACCATATTGCCTCATATATTTAGACTCAAATTCACAAATTGTTTGATCAGGGTTGGCCCTAGGCAAAAGTGTTCATTAGGCCAGACTTGTCCTTGACTGCTTTCTATCTCCCATTTTCAAGCCTTTTTCTCTTCTCCACCCTAGGAGCCCCTGTTCCCTTCTCTAACGTCTACCCTGCATGTTATTTGTACAAAGGAATTTGCTATTACCCTGGTACTCAATTTGGGCTGTCTTCCAGTTCTCCTCCTATCTGTCTAATCACTCCCTGTAGGTCTCCTTTGTTAGGTGATCATTCATGTCCTATCTCCAAGTGTGGATGTACCCCTCAGCTTTGTTCTGAGCTCTCTGTTCTCTCTACACCTTCTGTGGTCACATCAGCTCCCATGGGTTTATAATTTTCATCTCTCTACAAGTGACTTTTAGATCTATATAAGCATCTCTAGTGTCTCCTGAATTCCAGTCTTGCATCACTAGATGCCTCTTAGATGTTTCCAACCAGACGTCTGGTAAGTATCTCATACTTAACACAGCCAAAACAGAACTCATCTTTCCTCCAGAATATTCTCTCTTCCTAATTTCGCTATTTCTATTGAAAGCATCCCCAGCCTCGTATCTTAATTCATATTCTCAATACCGTGGTCATCCTTCAGCTCCTCACTTTGCTTCACTCTGTATATTCAGTTGGGGTCTAGGTCTTGTCAATTCTACCTCCATAACATCTTTTATATCCTTCTCCTCTCCACCCTCACAGCCGCCACCCAATTCAAACCCTCATGACTTCTTTCCTGGACTATCAAAATAGTTTTCTTATGGTGCTCCATGTCTCAAGTCTCTCCCCAATCCAGCACCTCCTTTACAAATCTGCCAAAATCATGGCCAAAGCACTGACCATGTTATTCCTCTACTCAACAAGTTCTTGGGGGGCAGCTAAGTGGCACAGTGGATAGAGCAACAGTCCTGGAGTCAGGAGGACCTGAGTTCAAATCCGGCCTCGGACACATAACATTCACTAGCTGCATGACTCTGGGCAAGTCACTTAACTCCATTGCCTAGCAAAAGCCAAAAACAAAAACAAAACAAAACAAACAAACAAAAAACCAAAACCAAGTTCTTGGGATAAACTCTTTTAAAGCCCTTCACAATCTGACTAAAGCTTATCCTTCTAGACTTATTAAATATTACTCCACTTCAGGCACTCTGTCCAAGACAAACATATACAACATTCTATCTCTCATCTCAGTACATTTGTACCAGCTACCCTCACCCTGTGCCAGGAATGCACATTCCCTTCATATCTACCTCAAAGCTAAGCTCATAAGGCTTTTACTGATCCCTTGAGTTTCGAGTGCATTGCTTTCCCCCAAATTTATGTTGACTTACATATTACACATGGTTTTCCTGGATAGATTATGAGTTCCTTGAGGGACTTTCATTTTCATCTTTGTCTCCCAGTGCTTAGTCCAGATGATTGGCACATGGCTGGAACTTAATGCTTATTGATTAGTCGATAACACAATTTGAGAGATATAGCACTCCCTGATAGAAATGGCATCCAATGGGATCTTGACAAGATGAATAATAGTCCAAATCTAAACCATAATTGAATAAGGATAAAAATGAAATTGAACATGTGTGTTCAAAAATCAAATGCATAAGTAGAAGATGAGGTAAATATGGCTAGATAAGAGTTTATACATAGAGAAATCCAGGTTTATAATCAACCACAAGCTTCATATTCATAAACAGGATGGCACAGGAGCCACAAACTCTAACTCGACATTAGGCTATGTTAATGTCAGGTTCCTCATCTGTGAAATGAGGGAGAGTGGTACATTCTTCTCACCTAGACAACTAAGAACAGCAAAATGTTTCAAACAAGGAATGTCTTGACCCTATTGTCTCCTACCCTAGCAAAATGTTGCACCCAGGTCTAGCCCCACATCGTAAGATGTTGATAAGCTGGAACATGACCAAAGAAAGGTAAGCAAGCTGTTGAAAGAACTCGAAATCATGACATGCCAGACAAGGGTGGGCTGAAAGAACGGAGGACGTCTAGCTTAGAGTCAAGGAGGGTTGGTCGTCTAAAGGAAAGAAGGTAACAAGCATTTATTAAGCCTTTACTATGTGCCAGGAGAAGGAAATGGCAAACCACTCCAGGATCTTTGACCAGAAAACCACTAATGGGGTCATGAAGAGTTGGACACACCTGAAACAAATGAACTACGGAAAAAATTGATTCTGAGAGAAATTGTCACACAGCTAAGTACGATCAATCCTCAACATGCCTGTGTTTAATTTTAGGGACTTCAAACATTCCTATGATTTTATTAGTAACCTCATTTTCACTTTCCCTTTGGCAAAGCACATTGGCAGCAGTAAAGTGCAGCAGAGAAAAAAATGAGAGGTTTGATGCACACAAGTTTATCGAGCAGCTAGTATCCTACGAGGTACTTGACTGGTCTAGTTCACATGCATTTGCTGCAAATTTTCACTGTTCACTTTTAAAACTCAAGTTCTGCGCTGCAATTATGCTCCTAAAGTGTAGTGCAAGTCTTTTGGGCTGTAAACCCAAGCATGCAAAGTCAGCGATGAAGCTTAGTGAGAAAATAAAGGTGTTAGATAAACCCCATGCCAGAATGTCAGCATCCACAGTCAATATGAGTTTGATGTTAATGAATCAAAGATTCCTTATCTCCACAAAAAGGAGAAAAATATTTGTGCATCCACTCCAGAAAGTGCTAAAGTAACCTTTCAAGTACCCAGCGAAGGAAGTGAAAAAATGGAAAAGCACCTAAGTTTGTGGGTGAGTAGATGGTGGTCACAGGTGCTCAAGGGCCCTACCTCCCATGCTTCCCACATCTCCTGGTACCCTACTGTCAGGCCAGAGAGAAGCCAAGCTAGGCAGGGCCAACCCAGCCTGCAGGGCCTGGGCCTCACCTCAAGGCATGTGCTTTTCACTAGAGAACAGGTCAACCACAGAGCCAAAAGGGAGAGTAGAGAAGGAAAATTGCCCTTTTCCCTTTTTTACCTCTGGGCTCTTCCATCATCAGCAGCCTCTGCCCTTTCCTCTCCTGTCTCACGTTGCCTCTCTTTCCCCCTGAATTTTATGGGTTATTTCATGGTTACTGTGTTAAGAAAACTGTATTTATGAAGAATTTATGAAGAATGTGTTTCATCAATTTCTAGTGAAAGATTACAGTTTTGGGTAGTCATGGAAACCTAACTCCCCATTTCTCATAGGTTCAATATATCAATGTTCCCATTTTTTTACTTTTGTACCCGTTTTCTGGGAATGTTACCCTGTGACAGTTGAAGATTGACCGTAAGTGTCTGAAACCAGATTCAAACTAAGGTCTTCCTAACTCCAAGTCTAACATTCTTCAGCACCTATCTGCCTCATACTGTATGTGATAAATTGCTAGTCTCATAAATCATTATTAAAACTGAGTGCATGGTGTCAGTGGGATTTGAGCAATTATCAGAAACCTTCTGATCTAATCAAATATTCTGTCCTCCTAATTCCCAAGTGATAAATAGATTATATTCCAAAAATGTATTCAAATCAATTCAATATTCTTTTATTAAGGGCTTACCATAAGCCAGCCATTGTGCTAAGTATTTGGAGATAAAAAGACAAAAGCTAAAGTCCCTGCCCCATAGGAGCTTACATTCTTTTGGGGGGTGAGTCCAGGAAAGAAACAATGGTTAAACAGATAAGCAATGTTTGTGGTAGGGGCAGCTAGGTGATACAGCTGATACAGTGCCAGGCCTGAAGTCAGGAAGACTCATCTTCCTGAGCTCAAATCCACCCTCACTTACTAGCTATGCGACCCTGGGCAAGTCACTTAACCCTGTTTGCCTCAGTTTCCTCATGTGTAGCATGAACTGGAGAAAGAAATATCAAACCACTCCAGTATCTTCAAAATGTATGAAAGATGGTATAGGAGGGCTAGCTTGGGAGTAAAAAATTTGGTAAGTTGGTGCAGTGAATAGAGTGCTGGCCATGGAGTCAGGAGGACCTGAGTTCAAATCCGACCTTAGACACATAACAGTCACCAGCTGTGTGACTCTGAGCAAATCACTTAACCCTAATTGCCTCACTAAAAAAAAAAATGGTAAATTTAGCAAATTGTTCACCATATAGATAATCTGCATGAGGGTAATTTCAGGCTGATGATAAATACAATTTATCCTTTGTGTAGATACAGAAAACACTTTTTGTCAGTCACCAATGCATTGCACGATTTTGATAATGAAGCTAAAACTAAAGGTGATCAACATGGAATGATTTTGCAGCACTGTTATTATTATGTAAACTTAATAAAAAACATCACATGCCATTTAAATGACAATGAAAAACCACAAGTAATTTACATACAATTTCTCAGCCAAATCTACAACCAAATTCTCAAAAAGGAACAGAGGAATATTTGTGGGGCTCTTTAGATTTTTGTTCAATGATAAGAGGGCTAATGCTTTAAATTTGAACCCCACAGTCTAACATAGTATCTTATAGGTACTTGATTTTCAAGTATTGCAAGGCACCCAATAAAGAACTTGTTGACCATGCTGTCATCCATAACAGGCATGAATCATCACTGGCATAGTCAAAATTTTGATACTGATTAAAATGTTTTATTATTACATTCTGTTAAATTGAAGTAGACTCCAATCCTATTAAAGAGTACAGGAAAGAAATCATTCAGGAACTTGGATGCATAATTTAACAGCCCAGCCACTGTCAAGCATTGCTTTAAATAAGCTTTGATAAAAGCTCACGATCCTTTTGCACTCAACGTGAAATGCAAAAAGATTCTGGATGTTGCCTAATGAGTATTTTCTAAATATGAAATTATTTGAACATGTGACATCTCCATCCTTTAGTAATGTACTTTAGAACAACTACGAGGGGGATTGGCCTTTTCAAATCATTGGTCATTGGTACAGAAAGCAGTGGTGAAAGTTAATCTCATTAGCCAACTTGATTTAATTAGATGTACTGTGTGATTTTAACAGCATCTTTTCACATTTTCATAGAAATTAATTGTAACAATAATCATACCTTTTATAGAAGAAAGGAGAAAAAAATAAAGATAGAAGGTACCTCATTAGAGTTGGATCTGACGTAAGTCACACTTGGTATGCAAATGCAGTTTGCCTAAAAATACCATAATAGTAACGTAGGGCAACATTTAAAAAATAGATAAATGCTAAGCTGAAAAAAAAATACAAAATAAGAACACGGATTACTGAAGTTAACAAAACTGGCAATGAAACAAAATGATACTAATGAAAGGGAAAAAATTAAAATAGTACAAACAGCTTTTTAAAAAATGCCACATAGTAATAAAACAAATTCCAGGCAAATATCCTATTATGAAACAAAACAATCTTCCTACACACTTTTTTGCCACTCTAAGAACCCAAGATACTTAATTTGTAATACTCTTCTGCACTTATTACTTTAGAAATTTGCTTTTAATAAAAGATATAATGTTTTACCAAAAGGCTTGCTCAAGCACATATTAATGAAAAAGTACCAAATAAATGCACAAAGCCATCATAACATTTGAAAACTAGGAGGATGAAAACTCAAAGTCTATGAAGCTTACAAAAAAAGACAACAGTGAGCTTTGTTTTTAACTACCACACCATTATCAGCATATGTAATATTCCAATAGCATGTAATAATTGGAAGGATATTATTCACTGATCTTGTTACAAAGTCACTTGTTTCCATTCAATAAAATTCAAAGTATGCTTTAAAAAATGTTTCCAAACTTCAGCTGACTCAGTATTTTTCCCCATGATTAGAAACCATTCAAACAGCAAAATTCCAGGTAATTGTTAGAAACCTGTTTACAATCAAGATGATAAACACCAATGGAAAAAGCTAGACAAAAAAAAGAAAGAAAGAAAGAAAGAAAGAAAGAAAGAAAGAAAGAAAGAAAGAAAGAAAGAAAGAAAGAAAGAAAGAAAGAAAGAAAGAAAGAAAGAAAGAAAGAAAGAAAAAGAGTTTACATAAAATACCTTTGAAAATTTCAACACATTTAAACTTCTAGAGTTCGTATTAGCCTCATAGCATTACTGGTACAGGTAAAATTCATTTATCATGAACTCTTATTTGCTGACTTCCTTAGGAGATCTCTTTGCATATATCTGACAAACCTCTTTCATTTCCTAAGTTCCCTCTCTCAGGCCCTTATCTTCATAGATAACCATGTAGAGATGGAACAATTTTAAAAGTAACTCCCACGTGTCATTGCTGCATAAGCCAAATGATGCAAACACACACACGTGTGATATGTATTAAATGCTAACCCTCCAAACAAAATAGAGTGCATCAGGTTGTAGGCTGTTCCAGGCTTCAGTCCAACTGTGCATTTTCCCTTATTATCCATGGACTACACATTGGCACATTGGAGACAAGAAAAATTAATATGAAATATAATATTACCTTCTCTGTCAAAAGGCAATCCTGACAGTGAGAGAAGTCCCCCTCCCTCTAAACAATCCTAGTAATGTCTTTGAATTCCTGCTCTTGAGGCTCAATTAGGTTGGATGGTGGGCCCCCAGCCTGGAATCTCTTTATCCTATAAATAGAGAATGTCTTGGTCTAGCCACAGCTACCAAATATCCTTGCCTCTTTCATTAAGATTTATGGTGAGTTAGATCATGAAGAGCAAAACAACCAAAATAAAGTGGTCTTTCTTGCTTGGATTGCCAAGGGCAGATGGGGCCTCATGACCAGGCTTTGCTCCTCATATGACACCTCAACCTCTTTTTCTTCCTGAAAGTATAAACACTTTTCTGTAAGTTCACTTGGTTGACATCCATGTACTCAGATACTTGGTTGACCCAGGCTCTTGAGACCTCTTTATCTCAATTAAAGATGCCTTTTTCCTTCACTTATGAGTTTGATTTATTTCAGTACTAACATTAATGGTGGCAACAGTGAGATTCACCAGAGATTATGTATGCCATAGTCCTCGGAGTGAGCTTTTAGACGCCCTGGTACCAACACAGGCCCCTTATGCCCAGTCCCCAAGGCCCCTCCCATTGAACCAGCAAATGCCTAGTCCTGCTTGAATCTAGACTCCCATCATTTTTGGCTGAGTTGCCTCTTTAATCGAGAATACTGGTAAGGACCCATGGAAATCCAGGGTCCATTTATCTGGACCATTAAGGCCAATACTGTTTGCCTGCTTGCAAGTTCTAGGATCTGATCTCAAAACCTGCTAGCCATGGTGAGGGTCCTCTGGTAAAGATAAAATTAATTATTTAAAGATAACCCTCAATAAGGCAGGGCCAAAAATTCAAACACCCTGGATGGGAATCCTTTATTCAGAGGCTGTTAGAAGCCATTAAGAGGGAAATGGAATCCAGGCCTTCAACCTTCAAAGAAAATACTAAAAAACTCAAAATTTAAAAGGAGGATAAATCTAAAACATTTCTCCCCAGAAAAGATGTGAAAGACATGAGTGAGGCACTTGAGAACCTGAATAATCTATATTTCTAAAGTACATAGGTTCCAGAATTTGACCTAAAAAAGAACTTTCTTGTGTACATACCAAATTATTTTTAAGGAAGCCTTTTGTCTATCTTTGTGGAGTGTTAAGTATAATATTTGTATCTATTGTGAAAAATGATTAATTTGTGTTTTAGAGATTCAAAACCACCAGCCTTCTGTCCAAAGTTCTTCAGAAGGACATTATTGATAATGAGATTGCACTGAATCTTCTTATCCTGGTCAAATTCCAACCCAGAAAAAATAAAATAAATAAATAAATGAAATTTAAAAACAAACAAATAAACAAACTCCAACCCAGGCCCGAATTGATTTTATCCTACTCAGGCTTAGCTGGAGAAAGATTTCTTCTGTCTAGATAGCCCAAAGTTTGAGGTAGTGTTTCCTCTGTCCAGATGGCGGGTGATACCAGCCCCTGTTGACCTAGATTAAGTGATTTAAGTCACCTACTCAAGACCTCATTTTAATATAACCCACCTTCCAGTGTTTTGACCAATCAGAGTTGATTGGGATCCCTTGGGAGCACCTGCACTTCCTAGGACATATAACCCTGTACCCCCAAATCCCAAATAGAGCCAATTCTGAACTGGTCCCCATAGACCGGGGCCCAGTTTTGGACCAACTCCCATGCAATGCATGTCAAGCCAGCTTGAGAGAAATTAAACCATGGACACACACACCCTAATTTCATTTGTCTGTCTCTTAGAACTGATTGTAATTTATTGGTGTTTGATAGTATGTGTGTTTGACTGGAGACAGCTAGTAACCCAAACTGAGAGTAGAATCCTTTTCCTGAAGCCACTGTCACATACTTGTGAGTGTTTTCTGTTTGTCCAGTGTCTCAAAGTTGTTGGTCTGTTTCTGTGCTTTTCTGTGAGGTTTTCTGTGCCTGTGTTTGTGAGGTTCCCTGAATCTGTATGATTGCAGTTGTATGTGCAGAGCTTAAAAGGAAAGACTTTGCCAGCAAATCTGTATGTCTGGTTAATCACTCTGGTAAGCTCTAAGTTTTCAAAAAGACCCTTCTTCTCCCTTTATTTACTGAACTGTGGCCAGGTTTGGGAATGTAAGGATTGGATTAACATTCTTTAGAATTGTCTTAAGGGAAATAAGAACACCTCTTCACCAAAATAGCAAGTTCAAGGTTTTACAGCTACAAGAGAAAGGTAGTCTTACTGATGTAAGAAAAAAGTAAGCTTGTAAGAAGTATTAGAAAATCTAATTGTACAAATTAAAGTGAAGTAGGAATCAATTTAGGAATAATTTTTGAATTAGTATGTGTTTTGAACTTAGAAATTTTGCTGTAAATTGTATGAGACTCCTACTCATTTTTATAATAGATTCAGATTATTTTACAGCTAAGGAGGGAGGGGATCTTTAAATATAGCCCCTCTATTCCTGCCTTCCATTAGCTTGTAAACTGGGGAGGTCTAATATGTGTCCTCTATCTTTAATTCTTACAGGGCAGACCACCCACATCTCAATTGAGATAAATTGTTAGCCTCCCACCCACACTAGGCCAACATAGACCCTTGGGAAAGAATTTTGGGCACTCTAGAGACCAAGTTAGAAACTGAACTGAAAGATTTAAGCCTCGGTCAGTTAAAGAATTTTTACACACAATGGGAGCTAAGAATAGCAAGTATTACCTGCACCTATTTGTTAAAAACATTTTCTGTAACCAGTACCCTAGTTGGTAGAGTATGCCTACTGAGCACATCAGATACATTGCTTTATACACTTTCTATGAAGAAAGGAAAGGCAGGAGAAAGGAGAAGAGGGGCAGGAATTAGAGAAAGATCAGCCCCAGCCCCAGTTACTCTTCAGGTGTTCTCTTCATCCTCTTTTCCCACCAGTTTTAGAAGATTGAGTAACTATCTTTCTATTGATAAGGTATCCAGTAGAAACATAACAAATGCTAACTAACTGAAAGTGAGTGAGGAAAGAATTTTTTTTTTAACTCAGAGAAGCATCACCTAGAGGGTAAGTTCTCTTCCTGCTCTTAAGGTTAAAACATTAATTGAAAAATTATCTCAAATCCTAAAAGTTTGTAAATTCAGGTTTAATTGGATTCCAAAACCAAAGTTTGTAAATTATGTTCAATTTAAATCTAGGGAACTGTCTAGCTATGAGATTCTGTTTCCTAACATTGCCCACCCCAATATCTGACATCAGGGTAATGTGTTTAAAACTGCAAACTAAGGTGTCTTTGTCCTTTAAGGCAAACTTTGATCAATGATTCTCCATAGTGGCCTTAAATACAATCAATTTAGAATTTCAGTAACTTATGTTTAAAATGTATGTTACCATTATAAAGGCTGTTTGCATAAGAAATGGTAAAAGGGGGAGCTAGGTGGCAGTGGATAGAGAGAGCATGGGCCCTGGAGTCAGGAGGACCTGAATTCAAATCCCACCTCAGACCAAATACTTGATGCATACTAGCTGTGTGACCCTGGGCAAGTCACTTAACCCCAACTGCTTAAAAATTTTTAAAACTTTTTAAAAAGTTGGTAAAAATTGAAAAGTACAACTCTCCTGATTACTATAAAGTATTAACTCTAGATTCTGAAAAGTAAAAAGTAAACAGAAAAAGAGAAGACAGTAAGTATGATTAATTTGGAAAAATGTTTCAAGTTGATCTTTGAAAGCAACATAAACAGACCCTGATGGTTAACTGGGCAGGCGAGCCTTTTGTAACCTGTTAACAGGACTGGGCGATTCCCCAGAACCCCATGCCTATGCTTCAACAGGAACATAAGCCACTGTGGGCCTCCCAAAAGTTTTTGTAATTACTAGGAACATATTAATGGATTTTTAAAAAAAAACTAATCAAGCAATGCAGTACAATTGTGATAGGTAAATCAATGAAGAAAATTACCTGGGTTGAAATTAACCCAGATTGGGAAAGTAAGATTGTAGTAAATCATGAAGTTTAAAAATAATATGTGCTATTCTGTTCTTGTTGAGTTACAATGCTGTCACTGGGTGGTCCTTCTTCAGAAAAGTTACTTGCAAAACAGAAGGTATTATTTGTTTTAAAGCTTTTGCAAATAAAGGCTTTGAAAATGTTTTCTTACAAAAAAAATAATAATATGTGCTAAACTTATGCAGGAAATATTCAACAGAATGCATACGGTGGTGACTCTAGCTTCAGTCAGTTTGTAGTCGGCTGCGTTTGGTTTGACAGGATGCATTTGCTGTGTAAAGGTGGGTTGGTCACATGACTTCTCTGAGTCCTAGCTTTCTTGTTTCTAAAATAAGGGTAAAAACATTGGTACAATTCTACAGTGTGAAATGTGAAGAAAACACCTTTAAAAACTTTAAGCACTATCTAAATGCTATGATTGTCATTAGCAAATGTCAGAATCATAAAAAAAATAACTAGGAAAGTTCTGGCACTTAATAACTACTTTCCTTAAAAAGGTTCAAATAATAGGAATTATGATTGTCATGAATAAAACTGGTAAAGTGAAGGTTTTCTAGGAATCTGCTCCCAAAGTTCAATACTGTGCCCATTACTTGGATTGTGTGGACATTTTACCTTCCATTCTACAGAGTGGAAAAAGCACCAGCCTTGGGATCAAAAGAAGTAAAGTCCAGTACTAGCTCCCATCCTAACTAGCTTTGTGACCCTGGGCAAGTCACTCAGCATTGGAACAGGGAAAAAATTGAAGATCTTATAGTCAGAAGACCTGCGTTTGACTCCCAGTTCTGCTGCTGAGTAGCTATGAAACCAGGGTCAAATTGCTTTACATCTCTGGGCCTCAGTTTCCTCATGGATAAATAAGTGAAGAAAGCACTTCAGCACTTACTTTGTGCCAAGCACTGTGCTAAGTGCTAGGGATAAAAAGACAAAAATAAAGACAATCTTCATCCTCCAGAAATTTACATTCTCATGGAGGAAACAAGCGGTGTGTTCTGAGCCAGACCAAACCAATTTAAATGTACAGGGATTTTCTGAGCAGTAATGCCGTTCATTGCCTTAAAAGAATCTGAGCTTGGGAAAATTTGAAGATTGGTACTGAAAAGCATGAATCTCAGGTTGAAGCTTTAGATCAGATATGTTTACAGATATTCCATCCGCTAAAAAAACAATCAATTAAATGTTCTTCCTAGTAATATGTTACTAGAAAATATCATTCAGCACGTGAACTTAAATCTTTTATCAGACAAAAAAAAATGATGAAAGCTTTTTAATCATGCTGATTTTTTAGAACCAACTACTTGGCCTAATGAAGAACTAACTATTCATGGACAGTTGGTGAAAAAAATTATATAATGTAAGTGAAATTTTAAAATGATATTGATTGGAATAGAATTTTGTAGATAATATATTGAATCAATGTTCCAATCCCTGTAACTATACAAATAGTGTTACTTTAAATGATTGTGGCTTTAATAATGAATATTTGAAGGTGAACTTCATTTCGTTTTTCACCAATGATGTTAATACAGTTCTGGAAAGAAAGTCTGGAGTTGCTATAAAAGAAAATTTTCCTAAAATCATCATTTGGCACTGTTTAAAAAATGGGTCACAATTACTCCTTGACGATTCCATACCCAAAATAAAACAAGTTAATCATTTGAAATATTTCTGGATATTACATTTGTCACCAATCTAATAAAAATAAAACCAAGTGAAAAGCGTAGTTAAAGAACTTGAAATTGAAATACTCAATTTGTTTGAGTACTGGGACCGAGATGGACAGTGTATAATTTATTGGCCGCTACGGCTGTGTAGTGCCAAGGTCCTCCCTCATACATGCATTTTTCTCATTATTCTTTGTAATTCTGGTTTGGTTAAAAGATTAGCTAATATTAATTTCTTGGAAGACCTTACTTTAATGATTAATATTCTTGAAGAATTTTCATTACTCTTAATTACGTTTTAGTTAAGATCAACTAACATTCAGAAAGCACAAAAATTAATCAAGTGCACCATATGAGCTTGGGAAAATTTAAAGATTGGTACTAGAAAGCATGAATCTCAAGTTGAAGCTTTAGGTCAAATATGTTTATAGATATTCCACTTAATAAAAAATAATCAATTAAATGTTCTTCCTAGAAATATGTTACTAGAAAATATCATTCAGCTCATGAACTTTTATCTTTTATCAAATAGAAAAAAATGGTGAAAGCATTTTTAATCATGCTGATTTTTAGAACCAACTGCTTGGCCTAATGAAGAACTAACTATTCATGGAGAGCTGGTGGGAAAAAATATATATATAATTTAAGTGAAATTTTAAAATGAGGTTGATCTGAATAGTTTTCAGAATTTTGTAGATAATACTAAAGAATCAATGTTCCCATCCCTGTAACTACAAATAGCATTAAGATAGTTAGCCCTATTATAATCAGCAGTGTTGAAGCTGAGTGGTTTTAGTTTAATGAATATAAATTGTACCCAGATGAGAAATAATTTATCAATAAATCTCAATTAGATTTAATGACAACAAATTTATTGGGAAAACAGTAGATTGGAATGTAACTCCATTTATCAAATCATGGTTGGATTGCAACCATAGGTTAGTAATGGATACAAGAATTCAGAAAAATATCAACAAAAGCATTCTGTTGAGAATCAGTTAGCTATATGGAATTTAAAAGAAAGGGTACTGTATATTTGATTATTATTTGTAAAATGTGTTCTACACAAATAATGCAATGAATAAAGCGTGAGGTCTGGAGTCAGGAAGACCTGAGTCCAAATTTGGCTTCATACACCTACTAAATGTGCAACCCTGGGCAAACCATTTAACCTCTGTTTAACCTCAGTTTCCTCAACTATAAAATGGGAATTGTAGTAACATGTACTTCCCAGGGTTGTTTTGAGGATTAAATGAAATAATATTTGTAAAGTGCTTAGCATAGTAACTAGCATGTAGTAGGCCCTTATTAATGTTTATATCCTTTCCCTGTGGCAGAAGTGAAGTGTGATCACTTTCCAGGAGCGACAGAGGGAGGCCGCCAGCCAGAAGCTACTCCAGGATATGGTCTCTGGCATGCACAAGGGCATTTGTTGAAGAGATGGTGGAGGAGATGGTAGTAGAGGAAAGACCTTTATGAGAGGGATAATACCACTTACACTACCTTACCTTACCTTACCAAGCTGCTATGTTTAAAATAACAAATGTGAGCTAGTATTTATACATTTAAAATAATGAATAATAATAATAATTGACATTAATACATGAAGGTTTATAAGCACTTTCCCCATAATAAACCCATGAGGTTAATAGTGATTATTATTACTCCTATTTCATAGATAAGGAAATTGAGGCTCAGAAAGGTAACTGACTTGTGAATGGTTAGGATGTCTGTGAACTGGAATTAAAAACCATGCTTCCTAACTCCAAACTCAGTAATCTTTGTACATACCTTACAGTTTATTTTAACCAAGATTCTTACCTTTAGTTTCAAGGACATTCATCGAACTTCTCTGCATCCACCATTTTAAAATAGTGTTATTGTTACTTTTGTATTTATGCCAGTTGTTATTCCTTAGCACTCCCACTCTATTAAACCTTTGTAAGAACAATAATAAAAAATGGACAAAGTTAATAGCCACAGCAATTACATACGACCTTGTGTACTTCATTCCACATCTAAGGCTCTCATCTCTCTACTGAGAGGGAGAAGATAGGTTTCTCTACTTACGCTCTAGGACCAAGATTTTCTAAACTCACATTTGACCTTATTGTTAACCACTTATCAACCAATATCTTCTGTCCCACTCCTTCTTCTTACAGGCAAATTTTCTTACGGCATTTCTTTGACATTCCTTTGAATCATTTCAGACTCGACTTGGAGCTTTCATTCAGGCTATGTCCTTCCACTCCAACGTCAGAACTCTTGAAACCAATCCAGCTCCTCTCGCAATTCTACCCCAAATTATTAGAAGGAAGGTGACTGTTTTTCCCTCAGCACACCATGGAAAAGGACTCACTCATACCACTGCCTAATGACAGAAATATATTGTATCTTTCTGCAATGTCTGAGTGTTCATTTTTGTGACTATACCTATCCTTCAAAATGGATTTGTTTTCTTTTGTTTTGTTTTCCAATAAATTTTAATTTTGACACGGTGTAACTATAGCTTGTGCCTGTACACCTGAAGGTCTTTTTTAGATTACATGTTCCTAGGGGGCAGAAATACTGTTCCTTAATCTCTCTGGAAATCAAAAGTGATGGAATCTTTCTTTTCTCTTTTCTCAAAAAATAATGGCATCTCCTTCAAGTCATGCACAGCAGCAGATTAGAGTAGTAATTGAAGGAGATTGGATGTAGGAAAGAATAAAAGGGAATGTAAAAGGGAAGCAGTGACACTGAAGAAAGAAGTAGGACTCTGGAAGTTTTGATGTATTTTTGCACAACAGAGACAATATTGAAAATTACCAAAAAAAAAAAAACAGACAAAATTTTCCAAACACATTTTGGGAGAGTCTTTGAGGAGCCCAGTTACTCTGGAATAAGAGAAGGGGAGGGCTGTCAGCCTCAGTATGCATGTGGGGCTGAATCAAGAAATGTTCAAGACAAGGAATACAGGATCAAAAACAGACAGAGATAACCAGTACCTTTAAGGAAAAATAGAGGCTTGTCCTTGAAGCCACCAATGGGGGCTTAGATTAGATTCCAGTCTTGTACAAGGTGTGAGACATTAATAAAAAAATATATATATGCAGAACAATGATTAAAGAGCTATATACATTAATCATGAAAACAATTTGATACTGGCTAAGAAATAGAATGATGGATCAGTGAAATAGATTAGGTGCACAATATACAGTAGTAAATGACCATAGTAATATGGTGTTTGATAAACCCAAAGATTCAGTCTTTTGGGTCAGGAACTCACCATTTGACAAAAGTTGCTGGAAAGCAGTTTGGCATAAACAAGGTGTAAACCAACATCTCACACTGTATACCAAAATACGGTCAAAATGGATAAATGATGTCCTAAGTAAATTAGAGGAGCATGGAAAAATTTACCTGTCACCTGTGGATAAGTGAAGAGTTTATGACTGAAACAAGAGTTAGGATTGCTACTCACTTGTAAAATGAAAGATTTGACTTAGTTGATCTTGAAAGCTGTTTCTGCACATAAAATTCAATTTTTCAAAAAGAATAGAAGAACTGAGGTTCTCTCCTCCTTTGTTACCTTTTATTACTAGTGGTTATGATTTTTTTCCCCTCAAAATATTCTTGGATCTTGTATAACTATCAGTTCATGAATATAATTTTGAAAGTCTTCCTTACTTCCCTTTATATACCTCTAGTATGTTTTCTTACAAGACTGTGTCTCCACTTGTTGAAAAAGAAATCAGCCTTACTTTTCTATTCTGCTTCAGGTTATATTGAATTTTCCTGGCTGACAAAGGACTCCTTTAGAAAACATTCTGATGCTTTCCCCAAGGGTCAGACTAATCAAAGTTGAAATTACTCTAGCATAATGTTTTTTCCATTTGTCCTGAGCTAAAGGAGGTTATAGCAGCCTGGCTTCTGCTTTATTTATAACCATTCAAAATACTTCCTTGACTATAGGGAAATCTGACATGGTAACCAAAGTTGTTAAGTTTTGTTCAGCGTTGAAGTGACATTAATTGTCATGACATTTTGCTTTGGAGTTTTATTGAAATGCCCCCAGAAGTGTGGGTGTCATTGTTTCATGTTTGTGCTTGGCTTGAGACTGAGTTTCTTCATACTTTCTCATATGTTTGAGTACAGGTAATGTCATTCATGGCACTTTCCTAAAAAAAAAGATATTTTAAAAATAAATATGTGTATATATAAATAAATATTCACACTTGAAAAAAAAAACTAGACCTATAATTCAGGAAAGGCAACTCCTTGTCTATAATTTATAGTCTTTACCTGGGGTCACTGAGTCAGTGTGGCAGAGGCAGGACTTGAACCTATTAAGTGGGATCACAGACACACACACACACACACACACACACACACACACACACATACACACTACATTGCTATGTAGAACAGACAACTCTTATTTATTTACTTAACAACCAAAATTATTTTTCTCACCCCTCAAAACTCTATTGTTCATATAAATCTCCCACAAAGGAAAACAGTATTTTTCTTTATTATTTTAGAAAGATATGTTCCATAGAGACTTGATTCATATTTTCACCATATTTGGCACAGAAAAGAACTTACCACCACCATTTTCCCATCCACCAGCTTTCTCTTTATGGTAGTCTCTTTGCCATCCCAAATCTGCACATGAGTCAATGAGCCACTGTCCAAGGGTACAATGCTCTGAAGACAATACAAAATGCTAGCCACTCAGTCCAGAGTATCCTACAGACCTCAAATCCTAGTCATCTGCTATAAATTCTCTAGGGTTTTACGTAGGTTACAATCAAGACATGATAAACTTACTAGATAATTATTTTGAATAAACAAAGGGAATTCTCAAAATTCTTGTATTCCATTAAGGACATTTTGGGGGAGGTAAATTAGGGCAGAGTAATCCTTGATAACTAAGGTAAAGTATAGTTTGATATTTTAAGATATAAGTAGCTTTAAATTTATAACTCCCATCCCCAGAGCTAACATAATGGGGAGAAAATAAGATCTTAGATCCAAAAGGGATATTGGAGACAATCTAGTTCAACTTCATCATTTTACAGATGAAGAGACTGAGGTCCAGACATTCAGTGAATTACATAGCGCTTTACAGACAGTAAGTGACAGAGGCTAGATTTGCATCTAGTTCCTTTAACTCCAATGCCAGTACAATTTCCATTGTACCATTCTGCCTCTCATAGTCACATGTCCCACTTTTCCCCATCACAAAATCATTAAAGTTAAAGTCTTTAGCCTCTTTTGCTCTCCAAATTATGCAATTATGTCAGGCTTGAGAGCTCCCACATTTAAATTCTATTCTTATTGAGATGTTATAATTTCATATTAATTACATGTTAAATAATATTATAGCATGTTATATGATGTACATATATCTCAGAGCATACTGTTCCACAATCTTGTGCCTTCAACCAAGGTTATTTATCAACTCATTCTATTCCGTATAATTCTGGGAATAGACAGCTGCTGCAAAATAGCAGATAAAAGAATATGAATACAATTGTCTTAGAATTAGAATCTGGACCATTTTTAGAACAGTAGTTAGTATTAATAGTTTGTCTTCTTAATTGACTACTTAATTGTCCACTTAATGGACTACTGTGTATTTTTGTTATATTTGTTCAAGAGTCTTTAAGAAGAAAGTTTTTGACCTCACCTTAGTTTTTCGCTCATCTGGTGTGGTTTCTTCAAATGCCTCTCCCAGCTTAAAAGAGATTTCATCATTTTTAAAGATGCTTTTGGTCTTGATGATAATCAAGTCCCCTTTTGCACTGATGGTCAGAACAGGTTTGGCCAGACTGCTCAGCTTCCTGCTAGCTAATCCTATTCCTAGAAACCAAACAAAAGGAGCCATGCCCAGTATTGTTGTTGACTAGTAAGGATTCTCTTGAGCTGCCCAACATCTTATTATCAGAGAGTTATTCTTTAAATGGCTGGATCTCATTGGTTATGCCTAAAGAGCTTTCATCTTTCAGACTGCCAAATATCAAAATGTAGTAGTTCCACTACTCCAGAAGAGGAAATAATGTCTCTGATTGACCTGAGAAAATGTTGTCAGTTAGCTTCCAAACCCCTAAAACCTTCATGAATGTTCTTAGGATGCAAAGACTATGTATGTCACACACATCACTGGCATCCTGAACTTACATGGTTGACTTTTTGAAAGTAAATGTAGAATCCTTCATAAAGACCCTGCTAATACTTCATTGCGACCTGGAAGTGATCTTTTGGTTTCAAAGGATATATGCCAATGAAGCATAAGCTCAGGCAGATCATTCCCAAGCAGAAAAGACTTAGAATATCATCTTGGCAGTGGGATATGTATTCTGATCAAGAACTCATCCAGGTAAGTTTGGAGAGACTCCCTGCCATGAGCTTGGCCACTAGTTCTTGGATCATAGCTCTTTTATCATTAAATTAATAAAAATCCAAAGTGCCCTCAATTTTGCATAATACCTTTCCATTTCTGCAGCGATCATGGTGGAGTACAGAAATGTTGAAAGCTGATCAGAGACTACCAAAATCCTATAATTTTTGGACTATCTACAAATACTAATCTAACTATTAATACTTTAAAATGTGAGTTTTTATTCAATCATAAATAATTTGATACATTACCGGAGGAGATGAACCATCTTCAAAATGACACTCACTATAAATAAAATCAGAAGATGTAAAGAAATTGAAGATAAATGGAAAAATGGCTTTCAGGTTCTCCTCAAGGAAACAAATTAAGGAGTGGGTAGAATAATCACGTGATGAGGATAAAGAAATAGAGGAACTCTACAAAGAACTTAAGAAGACCATTGGCCTCATTTCTAAAATATGTAGAGAATTAACTCAAATTTATAAGAATACAAGTCATTCCCCAACTGATAAACTGTCAAAGGATACGAGTAGGCAGTTTTCAGATCAAGAAATTAAAGCCATCCATAGTCATGAGAAAATGCTCTAAATCACTATTGATTAGAGAGATGCAAATCAAAAAAACTCTGAGGTACCACATCACACCTATCAGACTAGCCAACATGACAAAACAGGAAAGTGATAAATGTTGGAGAAGATATGGGAAAATTGGAACACTAATACATTATTGGTGGAGTTGTAAAATGATCCAACCATTTTGGAGAGCAATTTGGAACTATGCCCAAAGGGCTATAAAAATGTGCATACCCTTTGACCCAGCAATAGAACTTCTAGAGCTGTATCCCAAAGAGATCATACAAATGGGAAAAAGACCCATATGTACAAAAATATTTATAGCAGCTCTTTTTGTGGCAGTAAAGAATTGGAAATTGAGAGGATGCCCATCAATTGGGGAATGGCTGAACAAGTTCTGGTATATGAATGTAATAGAATACTATTGTGCTATAAGAAATGATGAGCAGGCAGACTTCAGAAAAACCTGGAAGGACTTGCATGGATTGATGCTGAGTGAAGTGAGCAGAATCTGGAGAATGTCATACACAGTAACAGCTATGTTGTGCAATGACTAATGTTGATAGACTTAGCCCTTCTCAGCAATGCAAGGATCTAAGACATCTCCAAAGGTCTCATGATGGAAAATGCTATCCACATCTAAAGAAAAAACTATGGAGTTTGAATGCAGATCTAAGCATACTATTTGCTATTTTTTCTTCTGTTTTGTTTTCTCTTTCTTGTAGTTCTTCCTATTGGTTCTAATTCTTCCTTACAACATCACCAATGTGAAAATATGTTTAATGGGAATGTATATATGTAGCCTATATCAGATTGAGTGACATCTTTGGGAGGGAAAGGGGAAGGAGGGAGAGAAAAATTTTAAGCTCAAAAGCTTATGGAAGTAATTGTTGATAAATCAAAATAAATTAATGAAAGTGTCAAAAAAAAAAGAGACCCTTGAAACAAAATCAAAATATACTGTGATAATCAGTGACTTTATTGTGAAAATGGGTGCAGGGGAGAATGGCAAAAAAAAAATGCTGAGAATAAAGTAATGAAAGAGGCCTAAGGCTTGTAGATTATTTAAGAACCTCATATATGTATTTCATGAATACTTTCTTCAAGAAAAAAGTCAGAAAGTATTAGAAGTTTCAAATAGAAAAAAAAATTGCCCCCTCCCATAGAAAATGAAATTGATTATTTTAACAGACAGGGACCAACTAGTTACCGAAGTGGTAAAATTTTCAGAATTAGTTGTCTCTGGTCGGTCAAATCATCTACTGATTAAAGGAAATTTTTGATATTAACACCAAATTAGAAGGATAAATATGAGAAAAATACTGTTCATCTACAACAGCTCTAATTTGACCTATATTAATAAGCTCTGAAAAATGGAAGATGAATAAAAATACATTGACTTAAATTATTTACATTTTAAAGGGAAGTTTGACCTGCATAAATAATTGCCATAGTAAGGAAGCCAACAGAGTCCCGAAACTTCCCAAAGCTGGCAGATTGTTCTCCTTTTCAAGTAGAAAGACACAGAAGCTAAGGAAAACCTTAGTGTACAATTCAAGTTCATTTGCAAAATATTATTGAAGAATACAACAGAAGATTATGAGTGGTAAAAAGAAATGAAAAGGAAAATTAGCATCTAGAATGCTTGGCATGAGACTCAATTAAGCCAAAGCATTCTAAGGTAAAACTAGAAGGAAGAAAACAAATAGATGTGAAACAGAACAGATTTGCCAGCATTCCTATAGTGACCTATTCTTATCAATAATGACAGTGAAACTTATACATTGACAATAACACCTCAATACCTGATGTCCTCTGTGAGGAAGTGGGAATGGAGTTCAAAATAATGAAATTAGGATGTGTCAAACTTAACCAAATACATGAGAAATTCATGCTAAAGACACCACCATCTTAAAAGCATTCAAAGGTGAATTTTCAAGGTCTTAAAGGGGAGAAAACTTCAAAAGAAAATAGCATGGAGAATTCAGGAAACATATCACGTAACAGAGTGTTGAAGAGAGATTTCAGACAGCTGAGCATCTTCTGAATCTCTCTGTCAAAAGCAGAGCAGCTAATAACTTATTGACTTTCTGTAATGATAATTTCATCCTTAAAAATACAGAGGAAGAAGGTCAGGGCAGGGTCAAAATGTCAGAGTAGCAGGAAGCAATATAAAATACTCCCCCCAAAATACTCCTCCAGACAGATCTGCAAAATGCAACAGATATAATCTTGATGAAGAAATCCAGAAAAAGTCACAATTTCTCATTTTTCTAGCCCACGTCAGCAAAGAAAAAGAGCTGGTACAGAGTTTGTAATGTGCATAGCACTGCGACGCTCAGGGGGAAACTATAAACAAGGCAAGAGGAAATTCCAGACTCATACAAGGGTGCTACCACACCTATGCTGGGGCACTAATTGGGAGTCAAGTGCCAAGTGGCAGCTTTTTTTTACTACTCGGATAAAAGATCCAGAGCAGCTTGAGAAGGGAACCTGTGCTTGTTCCCTATCTGTTTCCAGACCTAGACAGTGGGCCTAAAAAGGAGGAAGTCCAAAAGCAAGTGGTAGCAGTGTGGCACAGACCCTGGGAATAGAGTGAGTGAGGTCTTACTGCTAGCATCTAGCCCAGCCTTCAGAAGAATAATCAGGGCACAAATCCCAGACCAAGGAGCAGCCTAAAATTCTATCACTCTGATCCAGCAGAGCTTTTCAAATTAATAGGAGCTGAATCCAGCAGCAGTCAACAGTTGCTCAGACCCAAACTCAGTTCAGAAACCTGCAGAGTTCTGGCCAGGGAGGGTGGCAATCAACTTGCCCTGTAACACACCACTTTAAAAGAACTGAAAGATATTGGCCTCCACCCAATTTCTGCCAGACTGATTTCCAGTTTTCCCAACAATTTTTACCAAATAATGAATTCTTATGCCAAAATCTTAAGTTTTTACATGTAAAACAAAAGGTTACTCTATGTATTTGCTGCTGTAAATTGTATGTCTACTCTCTTCTATTGATCTATCTTTCTATTTCTTAGCCAGTACCAGAGAGTTTTGATAATTACTGCCTTGTAATATAGTTTAAGATCTGGTACTGCTAAACCTCCTTCCTTTACATTTTTTTTTCATTAGTTCCTTTGATATTCTTGACCTTTTGCTTCTCCAAATGAATGTTGTTATTTTTTTCTAATTCAATAAAATAAACTTCTGGTTATTTGATTGGGATGGCATTGAGTATATAAGTTAGTTTAGGTAAAATTGTCATTTTTATTATATTGGCCCTTTCTACCCATGAACAATTATTATTTTTCCAATTATTTAAATCTGATTTTATTTGTATAACTTTTTTTATAATTTTGTTTATATAGTTCATGAGTTTGTTTTAGCAGGTATTTTATACTGTCTAGAGTTATTTTAAATGGGATATCTGTTACTATCTCTTCTTGTAGGGTTTTGTTTGTGATATATTAGAATGCTGATGATTTGTGTGAATTTGTTTTATACTCTGCTACTTTGCTAAAATTGTTATTTCTTTCAACTAACTTTTTAACTGAGTCTTTGGGATCTTCCAAGTTTATCATCACATTGTTTGCAAAAAGAGGTCATTTTATTTCCTCCCTCTATTCTGATTCCTTCTATTTCTTTTTATTCTCTTTTTGCTATGGCTGTATTTTCAATACAATATTGAATAATATTGCCTGAACAAGTTATGGTATATGATTGTGATTGAATACTACTGTGCTATAAGAAATAATGAGCTCGATGATCTTAGAAAAACATGAATAGACTTGCGCAAAATAATGGAGAGTGAAATGAACAGAACCAAGAGAATATTGTGTACAGCAACAGCAATAGTTTTAAGAACAACTTTGAGTAATTAATTAATTTTGACTATTATAAATACCCAAATTAACTGCAAAAGACATATGAAGGCAGATGCTATCTACATCCAGAGAAAGAACTTATAAATAGAAGTATGTATAGAATGATTTACAAGCATTTCCATAACATAGTACAACAAAAAAGATGGTAGAACATGAAAGCACAAATCTACTGTACACAACTTGCTATTTCTTTTAAATATACAACAAAATTATTACATAAATTTCTTTTTTGTCTTCCATTCTCCCCCACCCCCCACCCTAGAGATGGCTACCATAAGGTGCAGATAGCATCTTTCTTCAAATGTCCTTTATAGTTAATTTGGGTATTTATAATAGTCAAAATGACCTAGTCACTGAAAGTCATTCTTAAAACAATATTGCTGTTACTGTATATAATGTTCTCTTGGTTCTGCTCATTTTGCTCTTCATTATTATACGCAGCTCTATGTTTTTCTAAAATGACTGAGTTCATCTTTTGTGTGTGTGTGTGTGTGTGTGTGTGTGTGTGTGTGTGTGTGTGTGAGGCAATCAGGGTAAGTGACTTGCCATGGGTCACACAGCTACTAAGTGTCAAGTGTCTGAGGCCAGATTTGAACTCAGGTCCTCCTGACTCCAGGGCTGGTGCTCTATCTACTACACCACCTACCTGCCCCAAGTTCATCATTTCTGAATGCATAGTAGTATTGTATCACAATCATATATCACACCTTGTTCAGCCGTTCCCCAGTTGATGGGCATCCCTGCAGTTTCCAGTTCTTTGCACCACAAAGAGAACTGCCATAAACATTTTAGAACAATAGGTTCTTTTCCTTTTCCCCTAATTATCTTCAGAAATAGACCAAGTGGTGGTATTGAATTGAATTTAATAATTTTTTTAAAAGAAAGCGCTGAAAGCTTATAGATCCTCAGCCTGTCCCTGGATCATAGAATAGCACAACATTTAATACCCCAAGAAAGTAGCAACAGGACCAGCCCAGACCTTCCCTCCAGAAGTGAGGCAGAGCCCAGCACTAACACATAAGTCTGAAGTCAGAAGTAAGATGGTGGAATAATTAAACAAAAAAAGAAACACACCATAAAGAATTATCCTGGTGGCAAGGAAGCTCAAGACACAAATCTAAAAGGAGAGAATGACCCCAAAATATCTATGAGCAATACCTTAGAGAAAAACACAGCTTGGGCATAAACTTAAGTGGAATTCTCTGGAGAGATGAAGGAAGATTTTTTTAAGAGTTTAAAATGTTTTTGTCAATGAAATGAGAACTGTTGAAGAAAAAATGGAAAAGAAATTAAAACTGTGGAAGAAAGAATTAGCAAGGAAATTAGCAGCTTAGCATAAGACGTACAAAACCCTGTTCAAGCAACAAACTCACAGAAAATAAAAATGAACCAAACAAGCCAATGATTCAATGAAACAACAAGAAATATTAAAATAAAGTCAAAAGAGTGAAAAAATAGAAAAAAATGTAAGGTATCTGATAGCAAAAAGAATTTACCTGAAAAATAGATCAAGGAGAAAAGAATTTAAGAATCATTGTACTACCTAAGTGACATGACCAAAAATAAAAGCCTAGATGTCCTACTTCAAGAAATCTTGAAACTGCACAGATCTCATAGAACCAGAAGGCAAAGTAAAGATAGAAAAAAAAATACGCTAATCACCTCCTAAAAGAAACCCCAAAATGAAAACTCCCAGGAACATCATAGCTCAAAATCTAAACCTTCAAGGTTAAAATAAAACATTGCAAGCAACCTGAAAGACAAAATTCAAGTACCAAGGAACCACAATCAGGATCAAACATAATTTATCAGCCAATGGAAAGCTTGAAATACCATCTTCCAAAAGGTAAAGAATATGAGCTTGCAGCCAAGAATAACTGAGCCAGCAAAACTGAGTTTAATCCCATAGGAGTAAAAATGTATCTTTAGGAAGTTTGGAAGTAGGGAGGGTTTGCAGGGAAAGATAACGAGTTCAGTTTTGGACATTCTGAGTTTAAAATGTCTAGAGGGTGTCCAGTTCAAGATGTCTAATAGATGGTTGCATATGTGAGACTGGATCAAGTATACCTAGAGGACAAATACACTTGAGGTGATGCAATTATGAGAGTGCTAAGGGATCAATATGCAATCTCAAGGAGAGAAAGATATCAAGGATGCAGGGAAATTTTCAGATTTTATTGATAATACCAAATAAGTTCTCACCTACAGAAAATCTTTGTGGGAATTATCTATACACAAATCGAAGGTATGTTCAGTGAGTGTGTAAGTAGGGAACAAGCAGGCTTTTACAAACAATACTGAACAGGGATCACATCTTTACCATTTCCCAGATGACTGAAAGATTTAGAGATTATAAGATCCCATCATACTCATTGTTTACTGATTATAAAAAAAAAACCATTTGATTCAACAAAGCAAACTGCCACAAATGATTCCTTTTTTAATATGATATTTCTTATCCACACATTGAAATAATTCAAGAGTCTTTGAGAAACATAAAAAAATCCTTTTAAAAAACCCTCTTGATCATAACTATTAGGCAAAGAATAAAATAGAAGATGTATGGTTGCCAGCAGGCATTCATAGCTATGATGAAAGAGATCCAGCATACACCCCAAGTGAAGGGGGATTCTCTATGGATAATGAGATCCTATAGATGTTCTATGAGAGTGGCATTGTGCTGGTTGCGTCACTTTGGAATTCTACAGAGTTATGGAACATTTTTGAGCCTCCTGGAAGAGCATAGTAATCACTCAAAAGTGTCTGATCTGACTATTCACACAATAAATCACAAGTGAATGAAGAATATCCATTGCCCAGATTTTGACAAGCATTTGTATAAACAAGTATAGAACCTAGCATGTCCATCAGTATAAATATCCTGGACAAATAGTACAGATAGACAATGAGTTAAGCAGAGGTAGGAGAGCAGATGATATTACCTTCCATAAATTGCAAAGCTCCTTTAGGTGACCCCAAACTCACCATGAAAACAAAGGCCCATCTTTTTAAAGCAACATTCTACTGGTGTTACTGTGTGGCTGCAAGACACAGAGTACAACAGTATCTGAAGAATTAAATATGAATATAGAATGAGAGCACTATAGTGGTGGCTCTTAGTGGGCATAAGCAGGCTGCAATATGTAATAAGTGAAGAACTTGGAAGAACAAGAGCAAAAGATTCTAGTCACATGGAGAGGGCAAAGGATGACATGATGGACAACCAGAGTATTCCACTGTTACCCTCATAATGATGGTAGAGAGCAAGGTAGGCTTCCAGCACACTGGATAGACCCCTTGTGTTTGGTGACCTTTTGAGAAGACGTAAATAACAGTCTCATATAATGAAAAAACATGGAGGAGTTGTGGCCTGCATTGTAGGAGGGGACTCCTAAAACAAGATCACAGATCTGTTTGAGTATTAATCAATGGATTGTTCATTTAGTAAAAGGAAGAAATAACTTACTGGATGGTATTGGTATAGGTGTCAACCCTATGTTAAAAAGTAATGCCATAGCCTGATGTGAATGGATGTCTGCATACCGAGGTATTCATATGCCCAAGGAAAATTCTAAAGAAGTGCTGAAAAACACTCACAGTTGAAAAACAAAGTCTGATGGGAAGTCAGAATGGCTCTTGAAACCAGGGAAGTAAAAAAGTATTCATTCAACCTTGGGATAATTGTACTGGATAATCCACCTCCTAGAACATAAGATATCTTCCTCCTGTTCTCTAGGGAAGACATAATGCTTCTCTCTGGACATCTCAGACGACCATCTAATAACTTTCTGGAATAAAGTCATATTATACTGACACATCCTTTGACTTTGCACGAGCACACTCTGCCCATACAGCCAGACCTAAAACTGAGACATATAGCATTCCAGGAATCACCTAGGATTTCTTTTCTGATATCATCTGACAACCTAATGTCATTCCATACTCTTTCTATGTCCTTGCACTATATTGTAGTATATTCCGACTCAGATCATATCCCAAGTTGAAATGGAGCTTCCTGTATCTAAATCTAGAGAATGGGATAGATTATTCCCTGAAGTTTTAGACCTATAAAAAGAAACATTGAAAATAGTCAATAATTGTGAAATACCTTTCAAGCTTAATTTAGAATCTTATTGAATTTTTTAAATTTAACAAACAATTGCTTGCTCTGTCCAAGGTGCTGTTCCTATCTATATTAATTTAATTTGATTTTTTTGTTGTTGTTCAGTTGTGTCCAACTCCTTGTGATCCCATTTGGGCCTTTCTTGGCAAAGATGCAGAAGTGGTTCACCATTTCCTTCTCAGCTCATTTTACAGATGAGGAAACTGAGGCAAACAGGGTTAAGTGACTTGCCCAGAGAGCCAAACAGTAAGTATTTGAAGCCAGATTAGAATTCAGGAAGATGAGTCTTTTCTGATGCTCTATCTGCTGCACCATCTAGCTGCCCAATTTGATTTTTATTTCAAAATATTTCAGGATGAAAAGGGATTAAGTAGGCAAAAAATTTCTTTAGAAAAATTTCATTTCTTTACATGTTAATATAAATAAATTAGATCTCTTATATCCCGGAAATAATGATGGTTCTAAATTACATATACTGTTCTTGATTAAACTTAATGTATATTAGGAAAAGATGAAAAGCTCTTCCCTTTTAAGATTTGTTTAAGAATTAGAATGCCTCTCCATGCTATTATATGTGTTCACTAAAAACCTGGGCAAAGTCTGTGAGAAAAGATAAGCTGGGGAATTGCTATTACATGGTCCACATTTTGAAACCACATTATCACAAGGTCCGTTTTAAGGTCTAAATTATTTCTGCCTTCTCTGAACTCCAGTGTAATTACTGTCTGCATGGTTAATTTGAAAATTAATCATTCAGTGCCTTGTGAAATCTCTTCTATTATTGTCTCAGCTCTTTAAATCATTTATTGTTATTCAATTTTCTCTTTTCTTTTTTCTCCAGCAAAATTGTTCAGAGCAAGGACCTTCTACTTGTTGGTAATCCCAACAGGGACTAGGACAGTATCTTATACATAATAAATATTCAATAATATGCTTTTGTTATTACTGAGAAATGAGAATTTACAAATTCAAGATGAATCCAAATTTTAAGTATGCATAGCACTATGTTACAGTGGACCCTACCTCCAATAAATTTGATATCAGACACAATAAAACTTGGCTCACCCAGTTGTTTCATATATTCATCAAAATTTTCACAAGAAGTTGATTTCCATGTTCCCAGGAGATGATCAACCATTTAGTTAGAGAACAAGTTGATTCTTAAAAAGGGGGGAAAAGATATTAAACTCTATTATGTCAATAGAATAATCATTATCAAAAGATATGTTCTGATCCATTATGATTCTGCTCTGAATTAGTGTTACCAAGGAGAAAATGGGGCAAACCTCACTGTGTACATATTTGACTTTTCTCATACCAGCTGAAACAGAAGAATTATCTGCAAATAGGAAGTAGTTATTAAAATTTTAGCCAGGGGCAGCTAGGTGGTACAGTGGATAGAGCACTGGCCCTGAATTCAGGAGGACCTGAGTTCAAATCCAGCCTCAGACATATAACACTTACCAGCTGTGTGACCCTGGGCAAGTCATTTAACCCCATTGCTTAGCCAAAAAAAAAATTTTTTTTAAATAAAATAAAATTGTAGCCAGACTAATGTAGAAACAAGTCTTTCCAAGAATAAATGCTGCTTTTTCACAAGTCTCAAGGATCAATATTGTGAATATCACACATTGTCTTGTACTTGCTGATATTGTACAAGGTACAATAGCCAAGGGGCAGGTAGGTGGTGCAGTGGATAGAGCACCGGCCCTGAAGTCAGGAGGACCTGAGTTCAAATCTGGCCTCAGACCAAAATTTGACATTTACTAGCTGTATGACCCTGGGCAAGTCACTTAACCCCAATTGCCTTTTAAAAAAAAAAAGAAAAGAAAAAGAAAGAAAAAGATACAATAGCCAAAAACAGAGAAAGCCAGGGGGAAGTACCAGGGCCATTTAATGCTATCGTAAATGGCCCTATACATACCTAAATAAAATACCCTCTGAAAGCATCAATTGGTAGTCCAGGGTGGGTGGGAGGTTGGGAGGAGAGGGGAGAGAAAGAATCACAAGTCAGAACTATATAGCAGTGTGGGAAAATTCCATGATATGGGGTTAGTAGATACATGGTGACAACATTCTCCAAACCAAAAGTCAGGAAATATTATCTGACAAAGAATATTCTTTTTAAAAAAAAGCTTCATTATAAGCAGTTTCTTTCCCAAATCAGGACTCTTCCAGGAAATCTAGAGCATATGGTCATTGTACCTCCTTCTTACAGGGTGTATTATTTTATTACAGTTTAGCATAATGTGATGTTCTTAATGGTCTTGAGCTACCAAAAAAACAAAAAAGATCATGTTCAGTGTACTCTAAATTGAGGCAGCACCATATTTAAAACCATCCAAAATGGTTCTGATAGCATTTTTATAGTAAAGGGCCAATCTTCATTTTTATAAAAAAAAATTCCCTTAAAAGAACTGCACTCTTCAGCTACGAAAGATAAATGCAATATTATAATTACTGTCTTTGATATGTTTATCAGATTGATTTTTAACATAGCATACTTTGTTTTCCATTTGGAAGGAAATTAGCAAATTCTAATTATCTAATGGAAATTATCTATGAAATATTCATCAACTGATGACATTTAGAAGAATGTTTGCTCTACAGTCATATTGTTGGAGAAGGGAAAGATTCAACTTTGACAATCTACATTTGATTGTTCCAAGGACTGGTGGCAGCTTGTCAAAACTTATGGCTTCTCTTTGTTTTTCTCAAGGTTGTCTGTCTTTAATCCATTTCATTTCTTATTAACACCTCTGCCAGAGGGTAGGCAGAGGGTTGAATAAACTTGAATACTCATTAGCAGCTCTGAAGATTGAATGGAGAAGTATAAAACTATTTATTAAAATTAGTTTATGGATTATCTTCATAATCACTGCATCCCAATTATCCTAAAATAATGGAAGATAACTGTTTGATGTAAAGCCCTCAATGTCTAACTACCCCTCACCATATTCTCAGCAGTTTCATGAAACTCCTTGGGCTTGATCTTGCTAGAAATTATTTTAACACAAAGAAATAGGAGTACTTACCTTATGACAATCTAAGAGCTGCAGGATTTCTGATTCCCCTCCACTGTTAGAAAGCAATCACAAAAGTGGGTAGAATGTAGATGTTTGTGTCTCCCTGAAAGATATCAACTTGATATCATATTAGTAATGTGTTTAAATAGAGAACAGTTCTTGATGCATACAGCAAATATTCTATGAATCTTACTCTACGTGAGTCTATTTTGTGTATTTGCAGTAAGTGAAGAAGTCATGACTGGGGCACTGAGTCAAGGGTCTTTTAATAATCAATAGGACAGTATATATGGTATGGTGCTTTCATGCAGTTTGTTCAACACCAAGCCAATTATAAATATCTTCTTATATCCCCGGGACTTTTTGGTGTCCCATTTTTGCTCCTTGGCCAATATATAGTTTTCTTGTATATGTTAATAAAAGGGATTGAGGGAATACAAGATATGAATGCTTTGTAGAAAGTACATAAACATTATTGGCCTGCATTTGGAAGTGTCATTGGTGACCTTATCTTTTTTCAGTAGATATCTGGTGCCTTCTCTCAAGAAAAGATGAGGCTATGCCTGAGAGGAAGGTGTTAAAGTGCTTTGCTAGCAATTCATGTACCATTGTGAAACATTTGAGTCAATAATAATGGATCTGATACAGACCTACCACTTTCCAGCTTTGCAGAGAAGCTAGAGGTGTAGTCAGTTCCCCTTATACCACTACTATTACTACTACTACTGCTGCTGTTGCTGCTGCTGCTGCTAGTACCTCTATAACTGCTACTATTGCTACTACTACTATTACTTTTAGGACAGCAAGGTAGCAGAGAGTGCAGCTAGGTGCCAAGTGGATAGAGTGCCAGGCCTATAAACACAACCATTTCTGGGCTTTTGTATATCTGAATGAGGCACGTTCTTGTTTTTTTCTTGGTTTCTTAATAAAAATAACTTTTGCAAGCTTCCATCCTCCTGTAGGAGAAGAAAAGTTATTTCTTCCACACCTTCATCAAGATCAAGGTGGAATCAATATTCCCCAAGAGATAAAGTGTGATGGTATCAAAGCTATGAAGACAGAGGAAAGTGAGGAGAGCATTTAACAGAAACCCAGCAGGGATAAGGTCTACACTCCCTCTCATCTTGCATCAACCACCAGATATAAGAAAGTAAACTATAATCTGTGAAAAGCAAAATCAAAGTCCATTATCACTCACTATCCATTACCAGAAGTTATTTCAGTCATACTCTCAAACTAAGTTGAAGGGTTGGAAGTTGAAAGGTTGGAAAAATTTCAAAACCTTTGTGAAGATCTCACTAGCATTTGGCATCAAAACAAAATGAAAACCACACCCAACACTGTTGGCTTTCTTGGAGCTGTTTCAGAAACCACCAGAGATGAGAGTCAGGGCCTAGAGGTCCCAGGCTCTCTCTCTGTAGTTCTGTTGTCATATGAGGGATGGTCATTTGCTCCTTTATTTAGGCAAAATGTAATAGAGGCAAATGCATTCCCTCTGGGCTATATTCCTTTAACTGGTATACTGAAAATGAATGATGACATCGAATAAATTCCTCCAGAAACAATTTGTTCTTCAGCAGGTGTGGGCAATATGGTATTGTGCTAGAATATTTCACTTCATACTGATTTTGTGATAGTGGCTCCCATGGAAGGGATTTTTTTAAAGCTTATTTGAGTATTAGGCTGTGGGGTAATCAACTATAGTAATCCCAATAGGCTGTAAGGATTAAAAATTTTATTTAAGGAAGAACACCAAATACTAAGTAAGTGCTTTTAAAAAATGATAGCCAATATTTAGCTTTGTCAGCAGTTGCTGAGGGACTGGATTTTAGGAAAGGAACATATATATCTATATAGATATAGACATATATATATCTATATAGATATATGTAAAATCTCACATACTATGTTAAAAGGCATAGAATCTTAGATCTAGAGTTAACAAGGAATTTCAGAAACCATCTAAATTCACCCCTTAATTTTCAGATCAGGGCACCTGGGCCCAAGGATATTAAGAGACTTCCTCAAGATCATACAAGAAGTATGTGTCAGAGGCAAACAGTGATGCCATTCAAATGCTATATTCATGTAAAATTAGCTCCTATGCCACTCCATCCAAGAAGACTTCCCTGATTCTCCCTTCTTCTCCCCACCCCTTTCATTAGAATGATCTCTTCTCATTTTATACTCTTGGCCTTACTGATCTCATCCTCTTCTTCTCTATAGGCACTAAATAAATATTTGTTGAATTTAATTATTCCCAACTCTATACATCCAGCCCTAATCTTTCTCCTGAGCTCCTGTTGTCTCTACCCATGTAACCTCAAACTCAGCATGTCCAGAACTGAAGTTTTTACCTTTTTCCCTAAATCTGTCCTTCCCACAAATTCCCTTAATCCTGTTGAATACTGAGCACCAACTAATCCTGTTAAATTAGAGGGTACTATCAAACAACCCAAATCTGAAACTTTAAAGTACTTTTTTTTACTCTTTTCTCTCCCTAATTTCCTATAATATGCAATCAGTTACAAAACCCTGTCAATTTTACCCCCATAACATCTTTCACCTTTGTCTCCTTTCTATTCATGTGGTTATCATACTAGCTCTTGACCTAATCATCTCTTGCCTATGCAACATTGTAAAAGTCTTATTTTGGTAAGTTTCTTTGTTTTTAATTTTTCTTTTTTTAAAAAAGTAATCAAGCATTTATTTTCTTCTCCTCCTCTCCCCTTAAAAATAGAAAAAAAGAAAACAAACCACCTCATAATAAATACGCATAGTCAAATAAAAAAATTCTCATATTGGTCCAAAATTGTGTCCATTTTGCATGTTATTTCATCATCCTCTGTCAAAAGAGGTAATATTCTTCATTATTGCTTTGGAAACATAGCTGATTATTGTGTTGATCAGAATTCTTGAGTTTTTCAAAATCATTTGTTTTTATAATGCTGATGTTATAGTATAAGTTCTTCACCAGGATCTGCTAATTTCATTTTGCATCAATTCATACAAGTCTTCACAGCCTTATCTGAAACTGCTCCTTCTTCATTTCTTTCAGCACAATAGTATTGCATTACCTTAATAGCCATAATTTGTTCAGCTATTCCCCAACTGATGGACACCCCTTTAGTTCCTAGTCCTTTGCCACTACTAAAAGAGCTATTATAAATGGGGTGTGTGTGTGTGTGTGTGTGTGTGTGTGTGTGTGTAGGACTTTTCCTTCTTTTTTTGATCTCTTTGTGGTATAGGTCTAGTAGTGGTATTATTGGGTCAAAGAGTTCATTAACTTTTAAGGCAGAGTTCCAAATTATTTTCCAAAATCTCACAAATTTACAACTCCACCAACAATGAATCAATATGCCAATTTTTTCAGGAGCCCCTCTAATATCTATCATTTTCCCATTCTGTCAACTTTGACAATCTAATGGGTATCAGGTAGAACCTCAGAGTAGCTTTGCATTTCCCTAATTATTAATGATTTGGAATTTTATTTTTTCATTTTTCTTTCTTTTCCTTTCCTTTTCTTTTTTCCTGTCTAGCATTTTTAAAAATAGCTGTTGATAGTTTAGATTTCTTGTCTTATAGTGGCCCCAAAGGGCTATACAATTGCGCATTCCCTTTGACCCAGCCATACCACTACTAGGTCTGTATCCAAAAGAAATCAAAGAAAAGGAAAATGGACCTATTTGTATAAAAATATCTATAGCAGCTCTTTTTGTGGTGGCAAAGAACTGGAAATTGAGGGGATGCCCATCAATTGGGGAAAAGTTGAATGACTGTGATGGAATACTATATTTTATATTATAAGAAATGATGAGCAGGAAGGTTTAGGGAAAAAAACCTGAGAAGTCTTATATGAATTGATACAAAGTGAAGTGAGCAGAACTAGGAGAACACTACACAGTAACAACAATATTGTAACAATGATGAACTATGAAAGACTTAGCTGTTCTGATCAAGACAATGATCCAAGACAAATTCAAAGGGCTCGTGATGAAAAATGCTATCCACCTCCAGAGGGAGAAAGACAACTGAGGAACTCTGAATGCGGATTGAAGCATACTTTTTAAACTTTCTTTATTTTGGGAGGTGTTTTTGGTCTATGTTTTCTTTTATAACATGGCTAATATGGAAATATGTTTTACATGACCTCACATGTATAATCATTATCAAATTGCTTGCCTTCTCAAGGAAGGGAAGGGGCAGGAGGGAAAAAGAATTTGGAACTTTAATTTTTAAAAAATTAATGCTAAATAATTTTTACATATAATTGGGAAATATTTAGTAAAATAAATAAAAATATGTTGAAAAAAAGAGCTACCTCATTATGTCCTTTGATCATTTGTCAATTAAGAAATCATGATAGCATTATAATTGGCCTCCTGGCCTCTAGTATCTCTTTCTCTTTGTGATCAGCAATCCCTTCCTTTCTCAGAACTCTCTCCATAATTCCCTGTTGTAACTTCATTCATTCTTTCATAATCTCAACCCTTTAGTTAACCATTTAAAGGGCCCTCCCACAACGACTTAAATCTTGTAGGCCACATTACTTCTCAGTCTCCTTCAGATAAAATTTCTGCATTTTGCTTTGTTGCCCTATAGATTTCACTAAGCTGTTATAATGCTCATCTATGATAATGGTTGGGAAGATGCTATGACAATTATTGAAATGTTATACAAATGTAAAGACTTCTAGGTATTTTAAGCCCTGTCTTCAAAATATCGGTCAATTTTGCTATCAATTCAATTCAACAAGTATTTATTAGGTAACTAAGTATGCTAGGCACTGGAGATTCAAAAACATATTTGTTTTTGTTTGTTTGTTTGTTAAATAGTTTTGAACATCCAATGGAAAATAATAGCTCATGTTTGAGAAGCCATGTCATATGGTTTCCCAAACAGAATATTCTTACACCAGTGAAATCACAGGTCCACACCAAAAGTAGAGTAACAACAACAATAACAATAATACATATCATGTAGCAGTTTAAGGCTTACAAATCACTTCACGCAGAACCTAGATCTTCCTATCTCCAAATCCAACCCTCCATCTACTACTCAGTGCTATACCTCCTAAACTTTAAGGGATAGAGAAACACCCCACCTCACCCCCACCCCAATACCATAGAATCTGAATAAGGGAAAGAAGATGAACAGGTTTGCTATCAGTACCTTAGTAATTGAATTGCTTGTCCTCAAACAACTTGATTGAAATCTTCAAACATTTAGCGCAGTCACCTTTGGATGAAGGATTAGTCTTATTTTTCTTGGCTCCAATGAGTAGATAGAGTGCTGTGCCTAAAGTCAAGAAGACTCATCTTCAAGAGTTCAAATCTGGCTTCAGACATTCACTAGCTATGTGACTCTGGGCAAGTCACTCATATCTGCCTCAGTTCCATCATCTACAAATGAGTTGGAAAACCACTCCAGTATCTTTGCCAATAAAACCCCAGAACAGAGCATTCTATGAAGCTACACCCATGTCAAGCACCCAGCATTAACCCCAAAATATGATCTGGTAAATCACTAACATCAAAGTGTGAATTATTTTAAATTATCAAATCTCTCAAGAGGCTTTACTTAAAAGGAGAGAGAGAAAAATACCTTATTTTTATTGATCTTTTGCTCTCACATCACTTTCATTAACAGATATATTCTTCCCCAGCTCCCTACCTGGAAAATCATCCCTTATAACAAAGATTTTAAAAGGAAGAGGGAAAGAAAATTCAATTCAGCAAAATCAACTAACACATCAACCATTTCTGACAGTCTATGCAATATTCCATATTTCCCCATTTCTGAAAGAGGAGAAGATGTATTTTTTTCTCCTGTTCTCTGAGAATACTTTACAATCTTAAAAAGACTCAGCAGGGGTAAGAATCCAAAGAAATGCACAATGTAGAACTTCATGTGCTTTGGCACATGGGGTTGGGAGAGTATTTCTGGTCACAGGGCCTTCCTGGGTTCTTCTCAATAGATGCCAGCTTACTCTGCTAGTGTATAAGGTCAACTTAGATTGCCCACCAATTTTTTTCCTTCTGACAAACTGAAAAAACAGATGACTTGTTAGGGTACTATGTTTGTTCTTACTCAGCCATGATCCTAAACTTTCAGTAAGCAGACCTGTCAACTCTAGAAGGGAGGTATTAATCAGGACTTGATATAGTTAAGCAATACCCCTATTCCTCTATTATCACTGAAAATTCCCCCAACAAACTCTACTCAAAACCAAGATGCTAGATTGGGTCCTCCCTCACCAAAGGATTTAGATTTGATATCTGGCAGAATCTGACCTACTTTTAACTTAGGTATTGTTATTCCAGTTATACAGGTGAGGAAGCAGGGAAACACAAAGATGTCAGAAGGTGTTAGCTGAAGCTTTTAGCATAATTCATGAGTTAGGGTTTCAGTGTGGTGAGTTAATTATTGGGTAGTACCACCTCTACCAGTTCCTGGGCCTAGTGGCAGAGGACTACTTATTGAGAGGTTACTTTTGCAATTCAGATTCCTACCTACAACCTTAATTAGCTTAACTGGAAATTGATGCCAAACTGTAGTCATACCTGGGTGTGTCAATATTACTACCCTTCCTACAATGCAAAGTCAGCCTTTTCCAACTTTTTTCAAAAATAGCAATGAAAACAGGGAAAATGGAATTTATGAGTACTTTTTTTCTTGATAATAGAAAAAGATGCACTGACATTCACATTATGCTTGTTCATTAACAATATAGTGATCCTTTCATTGAGTTATATAATTTAAAATGTTTTGCTTATTAACTTTTGAGATCCATTTGGTTAATATTCCAAAGGGCTTCTGCATGTCACTGCATCCCTGCTTACACTGAAGACATTGGAAGGATTTTTTAAATCAATTGGGCAATTCCTCATTTCAAGCTTTAAGAGTGAGTGCAAATGATCATTCAATCAGCAAATAATTAAGTGCCTGCTATTTATTACATCATTGTGCTCAGTCTGTGCAGATTCTAAAGGAAATGCCAAGGAGACTTGCTAGGCCTGGAATCAGAAAGAGCTGTGTTCAAACCTTGTCTCTGACACTTGCTATTTGGGTGACTAGGTTAATCTCTTAGAACCTCAGTTTTCTCATTTGTAAAATGAGAATAATAGTCAAAAAGAATTTATTAAGCACCTACTATGTGCCAAGAATTATATTAAGCACTAGGGACGCAAAGAAAGGTAAAAGACAGTCCCTGCCCTCAAGGAACTCACAATTTAATGGGGAAGACAACATGTAAACAAATAGGTATAAACAAGCTATGTACAAGATAAATAAGATATTATCCACAGAGAAAAGTCAACAGAATTAAAAAGAATTGAGACATGCTTCCCGTAGAGAGTGGGATTTTTGCTGAAACTTGAAGGAAGCCAGGAGGTGGAGATGAGAAAGCAGAGCACTTTAGACACGGGGCACTATAACCATAGTATCTATCCTTCAGGGATTATCATGAGGCTCAGACGAGATCATGCATACAAAGTGCTTTGCAAATTTCAAAGCACTACTTAAATTCCAGTTATTATTATGACCTTCTCCATAAGGGAGAAGCTTCAATCCACTTTGAGGAGACAAAATGTGGACACTTGGAAGAATTAGAGAATAAGTACTGTATGGTACTGACAGTAAGTGCAATTAGAATTCCTAAAAGGACAGTGTAGGTAGATTTATTAGGTGGACCAAGCTTCATGGAGAAAATGGGATTTGAGCTGGTCTTGGAAGGGTAGGGAGCATTTGGAGTAGCAGAGGGGAAGAAGCCAAGAAAAAGCATGGAGGTAGAAATGAGTAGGGTTTACTCACTATAAAATGTAGAAACTGACTCAACTGGCATCTTCAAGTATTTGAAGGTTTATAGAAGAGGCACTTGCTCTGCTTGGTGCCAAAGAGCAGCTAACTGGTACAATGGATAGAGTACTGGGTCTGGAATCAGAAAGACCTGAGTTCAAATTGGATGTCATATACTTTCTAGCTGTGTGACCTTGGGCAAGTCACTTAATCTTACTGTGCCTCAGTCTCCTCATCTATAAAATAAGGATAATAATAGCCTTTCAGGGTTACTGTGAGGATCAAATTAGTTAAAACCCACAAAGTGCATCATAACTCTTAAAGCACTACATAAATATTAGCCATTATTATTACCAGGAATAATAGGTGTAATAAAGAAGCAAATCTAGGCTCTACGTCAAGAAAAACTTCCTAGCAATTAGAGCTGTGCAAAAACAGAGTAGACTGCGGTGGAAGGGAATAGGTTCCCACTTATTAATGGTCTGTAAGTCAAGGCTCGATGACAACTTGTGTGTTACGTTGCGGAGAGGATTCTTTCTGAGGTATGGGTTGAACTAGATGGTTGCTAAGGTAGGTTCTTATGGAGTAGCTAAATGACACAGTGGATAGAGTGCTAAGACTGAAGTCAAAAGGACTCATCTGCCTTAGTTCAAATCTGGCCTCAGACACTTCCTAGTTGTGTGACCCTGGACAAGTCACCTAACACTGTTTGCCTCAGTTCCTCATCTATAAAATGATCTGGAGAAGGAAATGGCAAACCACTCCAGTATCTTTGCCCAAATAAAAAAAACCCTAAATAGGGTCACATAGAATTAGACATGACTGAAGTGACTGAACAATAACAAGGTAGGTTCCCACTGCAATGATCTGTGATAACCTCTCTGAGTAGAGTGTAAAAGAAGTGGGAAATTAGGTGGCATAGGTTCAGACTATGGAAAAGAGGCAGAGGAGTATGACCTCAGTTGGCATAGGAAAAAGAAATCAAATTTAGGTTTCTGAGGTGGGACAACAATATTTATAGTATATTTGAAGGGAGAATATTCAGGAGGTGGTTGTTGTAGTCCAGGAATAATAAGGGCCTGAAAGACAGTGATAGCAGTAATAATGGAGAGGAAGAAATAAATATGAAAGACATTTCACAGGAAGAATTGACAAGATTTAGTGACAGATTGCATATAGTCTTAAAGAAGAAATAGAGGCAATTACAAAAGATTAAAGAGATAACTTTGGTTACATGAAACTGAAAAGCTTCTGGATAGACAAAATTAATGTATCAAGACAAGAAAGGAAGTGGACAAATGGGGAAAAACCTTTGTATCAAATTTTTCCAATGAAGGTTTAGTATCCAAAATATATAAACAATTAATACATATATATGTAAAACTAATAGTCATTCCCCAATAGATATTTGATCAAACGATACCAAGGATTGCAGAGTATTCACAACCACATGAAAAAATGTTCCAAATCACTAACAATGAGAAAAATGCACATCAAAATAACCCTGAGGTTTTACCTCTTACCCTGCTAAAATTGGCAATAGCAAATTTGGGAGGGATTAGGGTATGATAGACACACTAATACATTGTTGGTGGAGCTATGAAGTGACACAATCATTTCAGAAAACAATTGGGAATTAAGCAAATGAACTAAAATGTTCATACCCTTTGAACCAGATACTCCATTACTGGCCTAATACCCCAAGGAAGTCACTGATAAGAAAGTAACCATAAATGCCAAAATATTTAAAGCAGTACTTTTTATGAGAGCAAACAATTAGAAACAAAGTAGCTGCCTGTCAATGAGGGAATGGCTAAACAAATTTGGTACCTCAATCAATAAATATGTATCAAGTACTTAATATATAAGCTAGGTTCTGTGCTAAGTGCTGGGAACCCCCCCAAAATGGCAAAATACAATACCTGCCCTCCAGGAGCTACAGTCTAATGAGGAAGTCAACATATAAACAAATGCACACAGAGCAAGCCATATACAGGATAAAAAGGAAATAATTAACAGAGGGAAGGCACTAGAAGTAAAAGGGTTTATGAAAGGCTTCCTAAAAGAGATGAGATTTTAGTTGGAACTTAAAGGAAGCCATGAAAGTCAATAGAAGGAGTTGAGGAGGGAGAGCATTCCAGGAATGGTGGCAACTAAAGAAAATGTCTGGAGCTAAGAAATGAAGTGTCTAGTTCATGAAACAGCCAGGAGGCCAGTGTCACTGGACCGAAGAGTGTGGGTTGGGGAGTAAGGTATAAGAAGACTGGAAAAGAAGGAGAGGGCTAGGTTAGGAAGGGTTTTGAATGCCAAACAGAGCATTATGTGTTTGATCCTGGAGGTGATAGGGAGCCACTAGAGTTTATTGAGTAGGAAGTGACATGGTCAGACCTAAGCTTTAGGAAAATCACTATGGTAAGTGAATGACGGATGGATTGGAATGGAGAGAGATTTGAGAAAGATGACCCATCAGTAGCATCATGTTTATTACATGAACATAGTGGAATATTACTGTGCTATAAATAATGAGGTAAGAAAGAAACATGGAAAGCTCTACATGAACTGATGTAGAGCTTACATGAGGTAAGTAAAGCCAAGAACACAATATACACAATAATTACAACAATGCAAGTGGAAAGAACAACCACATATGCACAAAAAGAAAAACACAAGTGAATGTAACAAAATTATAAAGATCAAGTGTGACTCAAATGAAGAGATAGCAGACACCCTTCACCCACTTCTTCATGGAGATGAGAGGTCCACAAGTTTTACACATAGCACATGTTTTTAGACTTTTTCAATGTGCTGATCAATTGTACTCGTTTTCTTCCTCTTTGAAAAATACTATTTGTTAAATATGTTGGCTCTCTGGGAAATACTGAAGATAACTATAATGGTGTAAGAAATAGAAGACATCAATCAATCTTCTTTTTTTTAATTAAGTTACTCTCCAACTTTTGCTATGTGTCAAGCACTGCACTAAGTACTGGGCCTACAGAAAGAGGCAAAAGATAGTCCCTGCCCTCCAGGATCTTACAATCTAAAGGGAAAGTCAACCCGCAAACAAATATATACAAAGCAAGCTATATTCAGAATAAATAGGAAATAATTAACAGAGGGGAGGTGCTATAATTAAGAGAGATTGGGAAATGATTCCTGGAAAAGAGAAGACTGCAGATGGGACTTAAAGGAAGCCAGGGAAGTCAGCTCAACAACCTTCAGTATCTCCTTATTGCTTCCAGTATAACATACAAAGTCCTAAGGTTGGTATTTAAAACCCTTCACGATCTGGCTTAACTGACTTAGATTCATATTCATAATCTTTCCAAATAAAAGACCCAAAATTTGTATGTGAATTTTGGTTTCCATTTATTTCTGGTTTGGAGTTTGAACCATCCTTTGAGAAAATAGAATCCCTACATGTCATTTGTCCTTCTTTCGAAGAGAAACAATGACATCACAGGGTGATGTCTTCACTTGTGTAGAAAGTGGATTTAAGTGAGGCAGAGTTACACAAAGTCATCAACCTCACTCTCTCTTCCAGAGGCATTGAAGTCCAGTGGCAAGACAAAAGTCAGGATAACTGGTGATGGCCTGGGATGCCCTGGATGACGTTGGCATCTTCGATGTCTGACCAAGCACTAAGCATTCCATAGCACCTGCTTCAGCCACCTTCATGGCCTTTGGAACAAATCATTCTCATCCACCCATTCTGCCAAGGAAAGTCTTCACATGCTTGGGGTAGATGTCCCCCTAATTCACCAATGGGTTTGAGGCCTATTAGTTACCCTCAACCTAGTTTAACCCATCTATTGACACAGTTTTACCATGGGATGGCTGCCGCACATGCTACAACTTCTTGGAGCCACAGGTGAGAGTTGGGTGAAGATGAACAGCATAGGTGGATAAGCAGCCCTGAAAAGGGCACAGCAAGTCCTCACACCAGAGGTGATAGTCCTCCCTAAAAACTCCATATGCCCTTAATTCCATACATAGTGAAAAACTAAATGCCATTGACTTCATAGGTATATTGTACAGTTTTTTTTTCTTCTCAATGGGGGGAGGGGGCAGAAGAATGGAGAAAATTTGGAACTAAAATTAAAAACCTTTTAAAAATTAAATGCCTTAATAATTACTTCCTTATAATATAGTTTAAGATCTGATATTGCTAAGTCTCCTTCCTTTACATATTTTTTATTCATTCCTTTGATATTCTTGACCTTTTATATTATCTTATAAGGTAGCAATTATCAAAAACTATCAGGTACTGTCTAAGAAATAGAAAGGTAGATCAGTGGAACAGAGCAGACATATAATTTATAGCTGCAAATGAATATAGTAACCTTGTATTTGAAAAGTGTAAACATTTAAGTTGTGAGGATAAAAATTTGGTAAAAATTGTTGGGAAAACTAGTAAGCAATATGGCAGAAATTGGGCACAAAGCAGTTTCATTTACCAAGATAAGGTCAAAATGGATACATGACCTAGATATAAAGAGAGAGATTGCATGAAAATTTGAAGAGCATGGAATATATTACATATCAGACTTATGGATAAGTGAATAATTTATGAATAAACAAGAGATAGAGAGTATTGTGAAGTGTAAAATGGATAGTTTAAATTGCATTAAATTGAGAAGGTTTTGTACAAATAAAACAGATGTTGCCAAGATTAAAACCAAAGCAGAAAATTTGAGAAAAAAAAAGTTATAGACAGTTTCTCAGATAAAGTCTCATATCTCAAATGCATAAAGAACTTTGTAAAATTTATAAGAATATGAGTCATTGCCCAATTGATAAATGGTCAAAAGATACGAACAGTCAGTTTTCTGATGAAGAAATCAAAATAATTCATAACTATATGAAAAAAATGCTCTAAATCATTATCGATTCGAGAAATGCAAATTAAAACAATCTTGAGGTATCATTTTACACCTAGCAGATTGACTAAAATGATTGAAGAGGAAAGCAACAAGTGCTAAGGGGGATGTGGAAAAATTGGGACATAGTCACTGTTGATGGAACTGTAAACTTATCCAACCATTTTGGAGAGCAATCTGGAATTATGTCCAAGGACTTATTAAACTGCCTATACTAGATCCTTTGACCCAGCAATACCACTGCTAGGTCTGTTTCCAAAGATAATTAGGGGAAAAGGAAAAGAACTTATATGTTCTAAAATATTCATAGCAGCTCTCTTTGTGGTGGCAAAGAACTGGAAATTGTGGGGATACCCATCAATTGGGGAATGGCTGAACAAGTTGTAGTATATGATTGTGATGAAATACTACTGTGCTATAAGAAATGAGTCTGAGTATCTTAGAAAAACATGGAGAGACCTGAATGATATAATGAAGAGCAAGATGAGCAGAACCAAGAGAATGTTGTATACAGTAACAGTAATATTGTTTTAAGAACAACTTTGAGTGACTAAGTCATTTTGACTATTATAAATACCCAAATTAACTGCAAAGGACCTATGAAGGAAGACAGTATCTGCATCCAGAGAAAGCACTGATAAAGAGAAGTATGTGTAGAATGATTATGTATATACCCATATTTGTGTCTAATGGTGGCCATCTCTAGGGTGGGAGGGGGGCACAGGGAATGAAGAAAAAAGGTGGGAAATCACATGACAACTTTATTAATATATAAAAAGAATAGTAAGCTGTACATAACAGATTTGCAGTTTCATGCGCAATCATCCTTTTTTTCTATTCTACTATGTTATGGAAATGCCTGTTTTATTTATTAAGTCCAGAATACAACAAATAAAATTTTAAAAAATCAAATGCCTTAAATTTAACAAATGCAAAAAAGTATCAGGAATCAACTTGGACAATAATATTAAGTGGATTTTTTTGTTTGTTTCTAAATTTTGACAGATGTCATACCCAAAAAAGTTATTTATGTTTACAGTTATTTCACACTGCTTCCTTTAATGCTCTCTATGGTTCTGTCAATTTAACCTACTAGTGACTTTCTGAGCTTACCATTCTATCTCCTACCTACATACCTTTGCCAGTATGTCCCTCTGGAATGCACTGACTACTCACTTCAGTTGCACCAGGATCCTGAGCTTCCTTCAAGGGTTAGCTCAAGTACCACCTTTTCTTGATTTTCCCTTCATTTTTAGTGCTATCTTCCTCCTAAGATTATTATGAATATGCTGATCTATGCTGCATATACTAGTAGAATTAAAGTTCCTTGAGGGTAGGGACTGTTTCTCATTTTATCTCGGTATCACCAGTGCCCTGCACACTACTTTGTACATAGTAGGCAAGTGTTAGGTTGGACTGGATTTCTCAAGGATAGACCCTAATTAATGCACCCTTACCAAAAGCCAATAGATCTACTTGATAATGTGTTATATGCAGATTATATTGTAACATTTTCATTTGTTGTACTTTCCATTATAGGAATTCAACAAGAGATAGTGAGAGTGGTGCTCTCCATGTCCTATCTTTCTGTTTCTGGCCATCATTGATTTTGTAAAGCACTTGTTACCATCTACCTGTATTCACAGACCACTATTTACTTCGCAGGACTTACACTGTCCTTTTGTAACCCACTCAACTAAGGCTATACGTTGTTTTGTTTTGTTTTGTTTTGTTTAGTGAGGCAATTGGGGTTAAGTGACTTACCTAGAGGCACGCAGCTAGGAAGTATTGTGTGTCTGAGGCCGGATTTGAACTCAGGTCCTCCTGACTCCAGGGCCAGTGCTCTATCCACTGCAACACCTAGCTTCCCCTAAGGCTATACATTTTGAGACAGAACCTAAATGGCATCCAAAAATGCAACATTTTTCCTTAGGTTGTCTTTACTTATTCATACAGCCATTCTCATCATCTTTCGTTTGAAAAAGCATATATCACATTTTCCAAGAGCTCCTAGGAAAAGCTATAAAAACTTTCTCCTTTCTGGGACTGCTTTGAATAATGGAACACAGGGATGAGACAAAGGGACCCAAATCAGAAAGCACTCATCTCAGGTTTCAAATGATCCAGTGCCTCATTCTAGACACATGGACGAATATGAATCAGAAATGAGAAGTCACTTAGAAACAAAAAGAATCAAATTTTTCCCAGTTGACATCTTGACCAGTTGTTGCATTTCTCTTTTGTGATCAGTCAAAGGCTTGTTTCATCATGACAAATGCATATAGAAAAGTAAATAATGGAAGCAAAAACAATCATCTAAAGGTATCTTTTCATAGGCATACCTTCTAAGGAAGCATACATCATCACCTAGAGCAGGATGTTACAAGCAAGGCCTAGGGCCAAATGACTTCATCTGACTTCTTACCAGTTTCATCAAGTACTCCACATTCATTTTATTGAGGGTGATAGTTTCAGCTCCTTGTCCTCAGCAGTTACCATCAGATACATTGCACCGTCAACGATTGCTTCATGTTTGACTCTGTTCCATGGCTGTCACATTGTAACTATGTTGGGAGGGAACACAGTGAGATAGAACACAAAATGGCATCCAAAGCACCCAATCAAAACTAGATATCACCAATATTTTTCCTTAACTAAATTTGCCCCTACACCTTTTGGTGATTTGGAAGTGAACACGTATTGTGTCAGTGGAACACAAGTTGTAAGATGTCCTGCCACAATGGAAAGACTTATGCAGAGTCCCAACAATGGCTATATAGCTATCATCCAAGGATCAGCCTTGTGATCTTGAAAAGACTCATCACCAGAAGGTTGGCCACCAAGCAGTAAACTTTTTTGGCTACAGTCACACGTGAAACCATATGTTAAAACAGAGAGGTGGTAATCTGTATCTGCTCACATGGATGAAATCACAGCCCTTTTCACTATACTGAAATATCAACATTTTAAGGATGTTAAGTACTAAAAGATTTGAGGATGTTAAAGCCTTTAAGGATTTAAGGCCTATATCATTCTATTGTGCTTACATCAAATCCTGCAGAATTGATATCACAAGATCACAGGCTCTCAAAATAGGAAGGGACACAGAGCTCATCCAATCCTATTGACCCCTGAGCAGAAATCCCCTCTACAATATCCTAGAGAGGTGGTCCTCTAGCCTCTGCTTACAGAACCTTCAAGGTGAATAGTCCGTGACCTTCAAGGCAGCCCATTGTACTCTTGGACGATTCCAACTGGGGAGAAATGGTCCCCTATATCAAGGCATAATCGGTCTCTCTTCAACTTGAATCCATTACTGCCTAGTTCTGCTCTCTAGAGCCAAGCAAATCAAAACTAACATTTCTTCCAAGTAACAACTCCTCAAATAAATGTTTATTAAGTACTTACTGGCAGTGCTATACTAAATGGCATGTGAGAAAATAAAGATTTGAATTATGATTTTTCTGCCCTCTAATAGTTTATAATCCAGTTGCAGAGACAAGACACAACTAAAATAGAAATCAGGAAACATGACACAATTAGATTTCAAAATTGATGTAATGCACACACACACACACACACACACACAGAGCTGTGAGATTATGTGGCAAAAATGATAAGTCCTATGATAATTCAAAGAAGGAGGTGCATATCATAGAATCAGAAATTAACTTATCTCACTGGTATCTGAGCAGAAACAACTCTGACAAGCTGTTCTACATAAAGACCTCCAGTGATGGAAAACTCACCGTTTTATGAGGCAGCTCACATACATTTGAACAGATCTTAATGTTAGCAAATTTTTCCTTACACTGAATCAAAATCTGTCACTCTAATTCCTATCCACTGCTCTTAGTTTTCCCCTTCTAGGGGCAAACTAAACAAATCTTATCCCTTTTCCAAATGATTCAATACTCAAATGGATCTGTGATTTCATCAATTCAGGGTTTTCTTCCAACAATGCAGATTGTCACCCATCCATGCCTGTCCTCCTTTTATGTCTCTCATCCATATCCTTCTGAAATTTTGCTACCCAACATGCTAGAGGCCTTCCTTGCTTTCTCTCTACATGAAGAGGGTACATGTGCAAAACCTTGGCTATCTGTCTTTTGCGCCTGCCTTGTGACAAGCCCACCTTCTCTTTCTGTCATACAATGCCTTATAATATACTTTATTCATGTTCTTCAGACCTCCTTGTTGGTTCCATTGTACTTTGTTCAATTCCATCACAACCATGTCCAAATTATAATCTTTCAAATACTTGAAGACAACTATCACAACCTTTTTTCTTCTATTCTCCAGGCTTAATCTCCCTAGTTTCTTCACCCATTATTTAACATAATTTCAAGTCCTTTTAAAATCCTGATCCTCTTTGTCAACATCCTTCCTAGGAGCATATTATTTAGCAGCTAGAAACAAGGGGGAAGGAATATGAATGAAGAATATGAAGACATTAAGAAACAGAAAGAATGGAATCTTTCCCAACTTACATTTTCCTTGCAACTCAGCTAGTGGTTTCATTTCCTGTTATGATCAGAAATAGCATAAACTGCCTGATACTTAATTCTATGCTTTTCTTTTTGGAACTGAAAGTTTCATTAACTTTTTTGGTTCTCATAAAATACTGTTGACTCCTTTTGAGTCTGAAGTAGAGCTAAAAGTCCATTAAAAGCTTCAAATCTTTTTTACACACATTATTGTCAAGCTACACCTACTTTACCTGCATTTGTGTAGTTGAGTTTTTGAACTGAAGTATAGGACTTTAGATTTTTTTTCTCATTTCATTTCATCTTATTAAATTCAGCCTAGCCTCGACTTTGTCATCTGCTGGGTTGGGTACTCTTCTCAGATTTGACAAGTATACAAAATACGCTTTCATACAAATCACTGACAGAAATGTTGACTAGAAGAAAGCCAAGGATAGATCACTAGCACACTCTATTAAAGATCTCCCTGCAGATTGACATTAATCTACTGATGATTATTCTTTAAATCTGATCGTTCACCTAAGTCTACTGGCCTACAACTCTCTATCTTGTCCACAAGGCTATCAGGAGAGTTTTTGTCTTTCTGAAATCCAGGTACACTACTATGTCCACATCATTCCCAAATTTATTAGTCTAGTAACATTGTCAGGAAAGAAAACAGTACTAGTCAATGTCAACACATTAATAATAGGCACCATAGTATCAAAGACAAAAAGCTGGTCTCAGAATTAGGAACACCTAGGTTCAAGTGCTGCCTCTGACACCTATTGTGTCTGCTCTGACTACTCACCTCCCTGACTTCCTTTAAGTCCCAACTAGAATCCCACCTTCTTCAGAAAGCCTTCCCTAATCCCTCTTAATTCTAGTGCCTTCCCTCTGTTAATGATTTCCTATTTTTCCTACGTATAGCTTGCTTTGTACATATTTGTTTGCATGTTGCTTTCCCCATTAGAGTGTAAACTGCTTGAGGGAAGGGATTTTTTCCCCCTCTTTTTGTATCCCCAGTGCTTACTATGTGCCTGGAACATCATAAGCACTTAATAAATATTTGTTGATTTTTTGAATATGATTCTGAGAAAGTCACTTGATCTCTTAATGCCCTAGGCAATTCTTTAAGTCTATACATTGAAGGACAGTTGCCAATCTGCAAGAGGAAATTTCCTCACTGAGAGTACTACACATTAATAATAACACATCTGTACCTCAGAAAAGGCTTATCTATTAATGGTTATACTTTGGGCCCAATTATCCAGCCAATACCCTACTCTTTACCACCTACCTCTCATATATCTCTCCACCTTGCCCAAAAGATAGCATTGCCAAAAAGTGATTCTGTCAAATTCTTTGCCAAAATCTAAGTATGTCTTAAACATTCCCCTGATTAACTAGTCTGGTTCATACATCCAAATAAAAAAGAAATATGGCCTGATATGACCTGTTCTTGAACTCATTCTAGTTCTTATTGATTATTATTTCACTTTCTAGATGTTCACAAACCATTCCTTTAGTAACGCATCCTAAATTTTTTCCCCAGGAATTGAAGAGGTCCTTTAAGACACAACACTGACAAGGTAGAATTATTCCTGAGTAGCATTCAAAGATATTCACTTGATAGGAGACCACTGTTGGAAAACCTTGCTTAGCCAAAAGCAACCTATCTTCTGCCTCTGGTCGCCTAGGCTCACCACTTTGTCTTAGAACTCCCATTTCCGCATTTTGTCACATACATCTACTCTGTCTATCTGCTCTTTTATTTGTCTTCTTCTGTCCCTAACCAGCTAATATGAGATCTCCTTAAGACACCTGGCTCTGTTAACTGCATCTTCTACCTGTCATCACCAGTTTCTGTTACAAGTCAAATGTCATTCTTTAAACCGTTTGTTAAGGGATGCTGGAGTGTACCTGTTGACCCAAATCTGCCTGGCTGATAAGTTTGTCCAGGTCCTAGACAAAATAACAACAACAACAATCAAATTAACCTTTACCTAGCACTTTAAGGTTTGCAAAGCACTTTACAAGCTTTATCTCATTTTATCCTCAAAGCAACACTGGTAGGTAGATGGCATGATTTTCCCCATTTTACAGATGAGAAAACCAAAGCACAGAGAAATTAAGCGATTTGCCCAGGGTCACATGGCTTATAAGGTCTCAGGCAGGATTAGAATTCGAGTTTCCCGTACCACCAAGCTGCCTCGATACCTAGAGGTATCACCTCAATTAAATAAATAGTTAAGAGCTTGTTTTGTGCACAGCACTGTAATGGACACATGGGAAAGAAAAACAAAAGTAAAATACTTCCTGTTCTCAAAAGGCTTACATTCTGTTGGGGGAGAGAAGTGGAGAGGATAAAATATGTACACCGATACAGTCTAGTTCAAGAAAAACTGAAAGAGTAGCACTAAGTATTCAAGGCATCAGTGAAGGCCCCTTGGAAAGGGAGGCACCTGAAGAAAAACTAAGCTTTTACATGAGGAAGAAGAGCATTCCAGGCATGACAATTTGTCGTGTATTCAAGGGAGGAGATTGAATGCCAAGTTAGAGGAATGTCTAAAAGTCCAATTTGGCTGGAAGGAAGAATGTATGAAAGGAAATGGTATGAAGTTATTAAGTGTCTAATAAGATAATGATTGTAAAGTGCTCTATAAACCTTAAAGTGCTAGATAAATGTTGGCTACTAATGCTATCATGGTAAGGTAGGTGAAAATCAGATTGTAAAGGACTAAAAATATCAGACTAGGATCTTCACACTAGAAAAAGACCAACAGAATTGGCACAGAGGAAATTGAAATCTTTGATAAATGAAGAGATGGCAAGAGATAACCTAGCTGATTTAAATGTATCAAAGTCTCAAGAGTTAAGATTTTAAAAGATAGCAATTATATGCCAGGATATTAAAAGGATTTTACAGTCTAATCATGTGATACTGATAATCTATGAAAAATCATGAAAATCTTAAGAAACACCAACAGACTAGAGATGAGCACATTGCTCAACTTTCAAAAAGGGGAAGCAATTAGGTTTCACAAGCCATAAGCTAATGAACTCAATGTCAACCCTTTTAAAAAGAAAAAAAAATAGAATGAATCATTAAACAGATAATTTGTGAACACTGAAATGGCAATCACTTGGAGCTAAAATGAGTTTACTAAGAATTTGCCAAATTCCCCTTTGTCCCCTGATGGTGCTATCATTAAAACACCCTTTATCTTTGTGAATAAGATGGAGACTATTAGATGGCATGTAAGTATACTTATAATAATAGCTGACAAATAGTGCTTTGGGTTTTGCAAAGATCTCTGTATATTTCATTTCATTTGATGCTCACAACAACTCTGTGAGGTCTCAATTACAGTGTTATTACCATTTTCACAAAACGGGGGAGGGGATTAGAATGGACCTTAGTGGACATCAAGTCTAGCTCCTGAAAAAAAGACCTCAGAGGCCATCAACACCACCCCACACCATCCTGAAAAAAGAATCTCCTCTACAGCATATTTAACATATTTACACTGCCTTTGCTTTGCCTAGAGACCTCCAGGGACTGGAAACTTGTCACATACCAAGAAAACCCCATTATACTTTTGGATACATTTATTTGCTAAAACACAACTAGGTGGCTCAGTGGAAATTTTGCTAGGCCTGGAATCAAGATGATCTGAGTTCAAATCTGGCCTCAGACATTTACTATCTGTATGACCCTGGGTAAGTCATTTAACCATCATTTACTTTGATTCACTGGAGAAGGAAATGGCAAACCACTCCAGTATCTTTGCCAAGAAATCCCCATGGACGGTATTAGAGTGCTGTGGTCCATGGGTCTCAAACAGTCAGACACGACTGAACGACTGAGCAACAACAATTTGCTAAAAAGGTTTTCGCTCACATCATGCCTAAATTTGCCTTTTTACCACTTCCAGTCAATGGTCCTGGTTCTGCCCTCTGAAGCCAAGCAAAATAAGTCATCTTCTTCTTCCTTGTGACAACCCTCCAGATACCTGAAGATAACAGTTATACCTCTTTAAGTATTCTCTTCTCTGGGTTAATCATGCTTAGTTTCTTCAGCTACTTTTCATATGGTCTATTCTCTATGATCTTTCTCTAATCCTCACTGTGAAAATTTTATGTTAACATAAAGCTCCTAACTTGTGAAGCAAAGAGAATGAACTCAGTGGCAAACCCCAGAAAGGAGAGCTGTCATTCCACTCTGGCATCCTGCTCCTTGAGACCTCTCCTGGGACGTATTGCTCTGTCTCTCTACAGTCAAGGACGTTAACCATGCATGGCACATACTCTTTGCCAGGAACTGATCATTCTCTTCGGACTTCTTCTTGCTCTCCATGGGCAGCCAAAATCCCACTGATCTGGATGCTGAGGAAGGAGCAGACAAAGCAGAGTGGTGCTACATCAGCAAAATGTATGTGTATAAATAACCATATATATATATATATATGTATATACATACAATTAGATAATATGGGAGATGTGACTAGACCACAGAACATGTAGAAAAGATCTAGGGGCTTTAGTTAACTGCAAGCTAAATGGGAGCCATTGATGTGCCATTGCAGCCACAAAAATCAATGCAAGCAGGTTACATTAATAGAAAAGAAAGATAATATTTCTTCTCTAATCCTCTCTGATCCGATCACATCTGAGGTGTTGCTCAGTTTGGGGCACCAGTTTTTTTTAAAAGAAACACTTTGACAAAAAGGAGCTCGGGGGAGAGAAGGTTGTCTACAGGAATAGTGGAGGATCTAGAAACCGTGTTATGTGAGGAATAGTTGGAGAAATCGCTGTGTTTAGTTTAGAAAAGAGAAGATTTAGAGATTGAAGCTATAACACCCTGTATCTGTATAGTAATTTATAGTTTTCAGATCATATACATGCATATTATATATATACACATACATACCTACATACACATGTACAGAGAGAGAGAGAGAGAGAGAGAGAGAGAGAGAGAGAGAGAGAGAGAGAGAGAGAGAGTTATTGTTGTCCAATCAGTTTCAGTAGTGTCTGACTCTTCATGACCCCATTTGGGGTTTTTTTGGAAAAAAATATGGAGTACCTTTTTCTTCCCCAGCTCATTTTACAGATGAGGAAACTGATGCAATGAAGATTAAGTGACTTGCCCAGAGTCACACAGCTAGTAAGTATCTGAGCTCACATTTGAACTCAGGTCTTCCTCACTCCAGGTCTGCACTGTGCCACCTAGTTGCCTTTATATATATTACCTCATTTGAATTTGCCTTCTCTCTGTTGATTATCCCCAATTTATCTTACCTGTATCTTATTTGTACCTAGTTGTTTTCACGTTGTCTCTCTCATTAGATTGTGAGCTCCTTGAAAGCAGGTATTATCATCTTTTGCCTTTCTTTATATCCCCAGATATAAAGTACAGTGTACAGTGCCTGGCACATAGTGGACACTTAATAAATGCTTATTAACTGATTGAATGACTGACTGACACAATGGATTCTTCCACTAGATTTGGTCTTAAACGATCTGGCTTTGAATCATGATTCATACTTATCATCTATGTATCCTTTGAGGAGATTATTTTCCCTCCTTGGGCCTCAATTTCCTTATCTGTAAAATGATGTTTTATAAGGTTATCTCTAGCGTCACTTCCATTTTCAAAAGCCTATGATTCTAGGTAAACAGATAAAGTTTTATTATCCCCATTTTGCAAAGGAAGAAACTGAGGCTTTGAGGTGGTAACTTGTCCAACATCACCCAACTAGTTGGTGCCAGAGCCATTGAATATACCATTTTGTTACAGTGAACTCTTGGTTTTCCCTGCCAATAAATGAAGATTATAGATATAGTAGATTTACAGATATTACAGATATAGTAGATATTTAAATTATTAAATATGTTAATTTTTTTAAATAGTAGATACTTAAAAGATCATTTGCATTTAACTCTGAGATATAATCACACACAGACATGGTCGGATACATGCTAAGCTCTTCCTCTCTCTGCTCAGCCCTGACTCCCATCCACATGGCCCACTCTGATGGTGACCTAGGGTTTGACCACACGAAAAGTATAGAAGGCTCTGATTAATGGTGGATAATCAGAAGTTGCCTGTGTGGAAAGAAAAATTTTAAAATGCCAAGTGGAAGTCATTGGGACACAGCAGGTTGGGATTGCAAAAATTTCCCTTTAGGCCAAATGGGGGATTACATGACAGCTGCTCTTATCAAACTGAAAACCAGTTCTTATGACACAGTCTACTAGTTTGCCCTGGTGTCTTTCCCTGAATAAGGAACTCTTTGGAAATAGGAAGGATAATTTAATGCCTGTGACTAACTGGGTCTGATCCTTCTCAAGGGAAGACTAATATAAAGACTTTCCCTCCCCTCACTCCTACTGGTATTAATATCTAAGCCTCATCAGAGGAGAGGAGTAAGTGTCCCCATCCCTCCCACAGGGATATGTAGAGTTTTTTAAATTTTTAGAATCAAACTATTCCTTTTGTGACTTGAGTTTTGAGCCACCCTTGGCTGTAGTGGCCAAGAAGGGATTCTATCCACCCCAACAAGACCTCTTTTCCTTCCAAGAAACTTCTGGGCAGGGCTTTCCTGAGTCTTCCCCATAAACTACCTATTTGTGTCTTTGTATCACAAGAATATTATCTAAATTCTTATAGCAGCAGGTCTAGATTTTTTTCTCCTTAATTCACACTCTTCTCATAGGCAATTCTGACTGGGGCACTGGCTCAGATGGTAATAGGCATGAGACAAGGAAGGACTTGCTCTTTCTGTCTCCCTTGCTATGTGGCTCCATTCTACCATTCAACCTGGCTCCAATCTCTCTTTCGTTTCAACAAGCACTGATTAAGTAGCTGCTTTGTGGGTGGCACTATGCTGCAAAAGCTCCTGGGGTACAAAGGCAAAAATGAAAGTCTCTTCCTCAAAGAGCTGGCAATCTATGAAGTGAAGTCAGAACTCTTGAATTTCTCCTTTTCTATTTTCTCCTCCTTTGTTTTCTACTACCATGCTCTCAAAGGTTAGATGAGCAAATCCTTGACTTACCCTTACCTGAAGCTCACTGGGATTAAGGCTTGCCCTGGTAATATTGCCTTTATTCTACTTGGAAATAAAGGGGGTTGTAGGCTGAGATCTGAGTTAGGTTAAGTAGAAGCTGAGTAACAAATAACAAAGCAGTTAGCATGGGCCAATCAGGAACATCTCCTGATTTGAATGAAAGATTTGTCTGTTAGAGAGGGGCTTTTGGAGGAGTATTTAAGGGCCACCCTACCTGCTCCTCAGAAACTTCTAAGACCTTTAGAAACTTAGTGTCATTTTTCTACCTATTGTCAGGATTGCCTCCAACAGCAATTGTTTCCACCCCAAGTCACGTTCATTCAGAGTCACCAAGCATATCTTCACAAGAGAACAGAAAGACCACAGGAAGCTGTACTCACTAGCCATTTTTCTGTCTGTGTTCACTATGCAGCCTTGGTGGTTATTTCCTATATATCTCAGTAAAGCAGCTGATTGTTTCCAAATCTAGATTCTAAATGTTTCATTATGCCAGACCTAATCCTCTCCTAAGAAAGGGAAAGCCTTAAAATGTGGCCAACATTGTACAATCTCCTAGTTTAGGAAGGGACCAGAGAGGGGAGGAGATAGAGAGAGAAAAGAACAGAACAAAGAATAAGACAGAAACAGGACCAAGTCCAGGCAACAGTGGTGACTCTGGGGATTGGATCCAGACTTTGAACAGTGAATACTCCAAAATGGATTGTGGCACTGCAAGCACAAAGGGTTACATTTTTTTTTCCAGTGGCAACCTGCTAGAGTAGGAGGAGAGAGTACTCCTAATGGACAAACCACCATTCCAAGCACTGTGAGAACTTTCAGAGGAGTGTTTCACCTAGCTCGTATACTCAAGGAGTCTGCAGTTTCAGTTCAGAGCTCTAAGATAATCAAGTAATTGATAAACCAAGTGTTGTATTTGAGTTGGTCATCATTTGTCCTCTTAAACTTTTTCCACTCACAACCCTTTCAGTGCTTCTTAAACTATGGGTTGCTAGTCTAGAATGAGGTCTAGTATGTGAAAATAGGAGGTACCAGCTGTTGAAATTTCTTCTGCCACAGTGTTTCACAAAAATCATAACCAAACAAAGCCCTCAGCCACCAATGGAAAAAACAGAGATGGCCTATATCTGAAGGACTTCCTGATCCTCCCAGAAGCTGAGAGGATGATGTATGTTTCTTTTTTTTTTTTTTAGGATTTTTAAAATGTAAATAGTATTTGTTTCCAACTACATGTAAAGATAATTTTCAACATTCATTTTTTATAAGATTCTGAGTTCCAAATTTTTCTCCCTCACTTCCTTTTCTCCCCTCTCCCCAAAATGGCAAGCAATCTGATATAGGTTATACATGTGCAATCATGTTAAACACATTTCCATATTAGTCATGTTTGTGAAAGAAGAAACGAAACAAAAGAAAAAAGAACATTAAAAAAAAACAAAGAAAGTGAAAATAATATGCTTCAATCTGCATTCAGACTCCATAGTTCTTTCTCTGGATGTGAATGGCATTTTCCATCATGAGTCTTTTGGAATTGTCTTGGATCATTGTATTGTTGAGAAGAGCTAAGTTCATCATAGTTGATCATCACGTGTTTCTTAGGAGCAGGGTATGTGTAAGGCTTTATGAACCAAAAACACGGATCCCAAAGAAAGTATTCCAAAGAATCTCCACTGTATTTCTTTAAAGCTGTGCTGTTTGATATATTTTCTTTGTGCTTATTCTCTGTACTTATTCCTACCTGTGTGTGTCAATAACATTTACTAGGTGCTCACTGTATGCAAAGGACTATACTAGGTACTAAAGAAGTTTTTAAAAAAAATAGTTCTTCCCTTAATCCATTTCTTTCACTAAACTATACATCCTCTGAAAGTGGAGACTAGTGGAATGTAGACTACTGGAGAAGAGGCCTCTTATCCTACGTAGCTTTGTAGCAGTGTGTTCTCAATGACACAAAAACAATGTTAGGGAAAATCGGATGACATACTATTATTAGCTTGTCTAACAATGGGAGAACAGAAACTCAAAACCCAACCTCTAACTTTGCTGACCATCAGGGCTGAAGAACTCTACTGCCAGCCACACCACAGCATAGGAACAGAGATCTTCCAATGACTGAGGACCTGATAATGTTTGCAAGCAGTGCTTTGAAAAGAAAATGAAAATGGACAGCACATAGAAGAAGATGGATTTCCCCCTTGTCCTTGAATCCATTTGTCTCTAATACTGTCAAGGACTAGATTTAGAGTTGTATGCATCTGGACCTTAGAGGCCATCAAGTTGAACTGCCTCATTTTATAGGCAAGAAAACTGAGGCCTAAAGAAGAGACTTCCCCAAGATCACAAAGCTAGTAGTTTTAGAACCTGGATTTGAACAAAACTCTCCCTGACTCCATTTCCTTCTATAGCACTGATATGACATGAAACAAAGCTCTCCTATGAGGCTTAAGGAGCTTTGTGGTGGAAGGTATGGTATTCCTAGTGCTGAGCACAGTGTTTGCTGTAAGTACATTTCCAAGTACACCTTTATTCATACACGTAGCCAGGAATGGATTACAGTTAACAGTAAGAGTCAGTAATTTCATAATTGAAAGGCATCTTATAAGATGCTTAGTCCTAACTAGACCCAAATAGGCTTTGAATAAAGTTAAAAACACATAAAGATTCACAACATCAATATTACAAGGACTTGAAATTTCATCATTCTACCCATGCGAACCAGAATTGTCAATAACATAATTTTAGAAAATCACCCAAGACTCAGAGAGGTTAAATGACTTTCCAGTGTTCATGCAGGTCCTCCCGGCTCAAAATCCAACACTCTGTCCTCTACTACTTCCACCTCTAATTTTACTAAGTTAAGGCCTCTATCTTATATGAATTCTCTTATCAGTGCCAGAAAATCTATTTTGTCCTTCTCAAATTTCTCCAATCTGGCAAATAGCTGGCACTTACACAGGTGCTGTACAATAAAATGACATGATAGCTGAGTTGGAAGAGACCTCAGTAGCCATCCAACCCACAGATGACAAAGAATCCTTTCTATCCAAGATAAGTGGTCATCCAGCCTTTATTTGAAAAGCTTAGCAAGGAAGAACACATCCTACCTCTTGAGGCAACAAGCTACATTTTCGGATAGCACTAATGATTAGGATGGGCAGCTAGGTGGCATGGTGAATAGAGTGCTAGGACTGGAGTCAGGAAGACATCTTCGTGAGTTCAGATCTGGCATCGGACACTTATTAGCTGTGTGATCTTGGACAAGTCACTTAATCCTGCCTGCCTCAGTTACTCATCTGTAAAATAAGTGAAGAAGGAAATTACAAACCATGCTAGTATCTTTGCCAAGAAAACTCCAAATGGAGTCATGAACAGTCATACGTGACTGAAACTACTGAACAATAAGAACTTTTCCTTACATTGAGCCAAAGTCTGTCTCTGCAAATTCTCCCATTGTTCCTATTATACCCTCTGGGAAAAAGCTGAACAAATCTAGTCTCCTTGGCTTTCTTCACACAGCAGTCTTTTGAATATTTCAAGACATATTCATTCCAATATCCATATTCCCCCTAAGGTCTTTCTACTTTTCTAGTTCCTTCAGTCTATACTTATAGGGCATGATCTCTAATCCCTTCATCATCCTGGTTTTCCCCTCAAGTCGCACTTAAGTTTATCAACATTCTTCCTAAGGAGTGGCATCCAGAAAAGTGTTCTGACTGTGGCAGAGGACAGAAACACTGTTACTTCCCTAATTATGGATGCTATCTCTCTTAAAACAGCTAAAATAAATGTTATAGATGTGCCAGGAGTTGTTCTAGGTCTGCATTGTCTCCACAGATGAGGATTTTTTTTCAATTATTTATGTCTCCCTCTACAAAATGTAAAAGTTCTTTTACCTCTTGATGAGGATTTTGTTTTAGCCTTGATTTTGTCTATTTGTTAACATTCAAAACATTTGCCTTGTCCTGAGTTGCCTATTAACATCACATTGAGGATTATTGACTGACCTATGGTCACTTCATATACTTGAGTTGCACCCTGGACATGGCCTTTGGGCAGAGGTTGCATGAAAACAAGAGCTAGAAGGTCAAATTAAGAGAACCCAGTCTGACCCAGTATTCAAAACCACAGACCATACGCATTTAGGAACCAGCAGAGTATACTGATGCATGAAGAGGATCATGCTGAGGTGACCATTGAGGTACCTTCATCTATAAATAGTCTTGGAATAATTTGGTTCAAATGGATGGGTTACAATCTGCATTGCAGGAGAGGATATGTGAGGTCATAGATCCATTAAAGTATCTCAACTGGATCTCAGACCACATTTTCTGCAAATTAATTTTCTTCTTGACTTTTTTGCTGTTTTCTTTTTCATTTCTTTTCACAATAATGGCAGATATTAGTGTGCAAAATTTCACCTCATATCTTCTGCATTGTGTATAAATAAACTTATACACAACGAGGAGATTGCTGGCTAAGACCACTCCTGAATCTTGGAATCCTAGTTGTGGCAGTTATTTTGCATGGGTTAAGCTTCTCTAGAAAATTATAATGATCAAAGTCAATATCTTTGTTTTTATTCATTAGCTACTTTCAGAATTGGGGCAGCCAGCTGGTGCAGTGGATAGAGCACTGGGCTTCGTATCAGTATAACCTGAGTTCAAATCCAGCCTCAGACACTGACTGGCTGTGTGACTCTGGGCAAGTCACTTAGCCTTGTTAACCTCAGTTTCCTCATCTATAAAATCAGCTGGAGAAGGAAAGAACAAACAGTATCTTTGCCAAGAAAACCCCAAATAAGGTCATGAAGAGTCAAACACAACTGAAATGACTGAACAACACTTTCAAAGTTAATAGCTTCTTTGAAAAGGTCAGGCTGGAGCTACACACACACACATACACATACTGCTTTCTGATCTTTAGCTTTTCCTCTAATCTTGTGTTTACTTTCAACAATCAACAAACATACACTTTGATCTATGCATTCACTAACCATTTGTTAACCTGACTGCACATAGACAGAGTGCATTCTGAAGTGACCAAACCAGTTGTTTATTGTCTCTTAAGGAATAGTCTGTTTCATTATTGTTTCTTGTTCTTCAGTGCTTGTCACATTCAGTGTTAGTCTTGAATGAATCAATCAGTCAACAAGCATTTCTAGCCTCTACTACGTGCCAGGCACTGTTCTGGATACTGAAGAAAGTATTCATGATATAGTTATGAGGTTTTTGAATAGCCTGATCCTTTATCTTTTGGCTCTTTCATTTTTTGAGCCTGAACTCTATTTTCCAACATGGTTTTCATTGTTCTTCTCAATCTCATTTTCCTATTAAAGTCATTGAATACCAAAGCATATGTTGACTTTGTTTGGGGGCTGTTTTCAATTTGAACTTTTTATGCTTCTTCATCTCTTCATGTAAACAGATTCATAGGATTTAGAACCAAAAGAAGCCTAACGAGGCCTATGAAGCAATTTAGTCCAACATCTTTATTTGACAAAGAAGCTGAAACTCAGAAATACTGAATGACTGAAGGTGGAAAGTAGCAGAGCTACAATTCCAAACTTCATGAATTCTAGGTGGATTGAGACCCAAAGTTGAAAAACTAATGATTTTGCTGTTGTCTATTAACATAGGGATCTACTTGCTGGAAAAAATAGATTGAGTAGACTAAAGTAATCTTTTGTTTTCATCAACACTATTGACATCATTCTTGCTTATGTGTCAGTTTTTAAAATGCTGTTTTAACAGGATAGAACTTTAGCAGAAACTGAGATGATCATCAAACAGGTTCTTGTTATTGTGGCTTACTAATTGGGGTGTGCCCAGGACTAAACAAATCACATTACATTGATAACACCAAGGTGTAATGCCAATGATGCCATCATTCACTATGAGATTGCATGATAAAGCAAGTAGGAAAACCCTGATTCTACAGGTAGAAGAGTCCCCACAATGACTTCCCCTTCCTACTCAAACTATCTGGCCCTGACCTGGCAAAAGAGGAAAACAAAGAAAATACATCTTTTCATTTAAAACTCCTCCAAAAGGAAGGAGGCAAAAATGACTCAAACAGGAAGGGTAATGCTTACCTCAGGATCAAGTTAGCAATCAACTATTAAACGCCCTACTGTGCTGGAGATACAAAGATAAAAATAAACTAGTCTCTGTCCTCAGGCAGCTAACATTTTACTGGAGAAAACTCTAAAGTGAAGCTTTTGGTTTGGGGACTCAATTTATGAGCCTTGGAATAAGAAATGCTTAAAAATAGAGAGTCTTGGAATGAAAAAATGTTTTAAAAAAGGGTCTTGAAATGAGAAATACTTTTTTCCCTCTCCTCAGATGATGAGTAAAAGCAGCATATAAGGCAGAGAAAATCTCCCTTACATTTGTTAATGCTCTGCTAATGTAGGTAGACATCTTTACATTTGTACCATTGAAAATGGCTATTCTGGCAAGATGTTGTAAAAGTCTAAAATAGATGTACCACACTGTCATGGCTCAAACTGGCAATCAATAAGTGGATTATCTCTTCTTGGCTTTTTAAGTGTGTTTAAGTCTTCTTCAGGTAAGCATACATTTTACCTCCAGCTAGATTATGTGCTCCTTAGGGATAGTTATCTCTTATTTTTTCCATTTAGTTCCTCTGGCCAGGATAAGGTGACAACAAAGCAATGATCTGATACTTATGTGGGCTTGTCAGCTTAACACAGACAAAAGCTATGTTCTGTGGTTATAGATTGGACCAATATCTCTGACAGCAGTCCTGAATTAGTCACAAGGAAGCAGAATGGGAGAATGGGATTTTTTTTTTTGGCTATGTTTACAAATGTTGTTTCCATTGCAACTATGAGCAAATATCAAATGGGAGAGTGTTTTCTAAAAGAGTACCACAGGGATCTATACTGGTCCCTACACTATTCAAAATTTTATCATCCTTTGAAAAAAAAGGCTTGGATGGATAAGGGAGGATCCTATTGGAGCTTGGGAATAGCATTAGGAAGGGACAATGGTCTTTTTTAAAAGGTTCATAAATGAAATGTTTTTAATATGGCAAATAGGCATAGATGGCATGCTTATCCAAGCTATAAATGATAGAAAGCTGGGAGAGATAGTCAGTATATGATAGAAACTTGATCCAAAAGATCTCAGCAAGCTAAAGAACAGCTAGTAAGATAAAAATAAAAAGATAAACAATTAATGCCAGTATAAGGTAGAGTAATTTTATCTAGACAGCCCTTCCTGTGAAAAAGATCCAAGGATTCTAAGTACACATTCAATATGAGGCAACAGTGTGATATAGAAGCCAAAAAAAAAAATGATCTTGGGCTGAATTAAACCAAAGTGCCCAGAGGTAGTGAGACTGGTTGACTCAATAGATAGAATGCTCAGCCTGGAGTCAGGAAGACTTGAGTTCAAATCTAGCCTCAGACACTTACTGTGTGGCCCTGGGTAAGTCACTTAATATCTGCTTGTATCTTTGCAAGAAAACTACATGGACAGTATAGTCAATGGGGTCATAAAGAGTCAGATATGACTGAATGACTGAATAACCCAGAGAAAGGGAGGTGATAGTCCTGCTGTGTTCAAGCCCTACTCAGACCAGATCTCCTGATTAAACATTTCCAATTTATTCAACCATTCCTTAGATGATGACATGATTTCCAGAATCATTTCCATCCTCGTCTTCTTTTGGACAAGCTATAGTTTTTCAATTTATATCTTTTTAAAAAATTTTTTTTTCTTAATTTAAAGGCAGTTGGGGTTAAATGACTTGCCAGGGTCACACAGCTAGTAATGTCAAGTGTTTGGTCTGAGGCCGGAGTGGAACTCAGGTCTTCTTGACTCCAGGGCTGGTGCTTTATCCACTGCACCACCTCTCTGCCCCCAATTTATGTCTTGAAATAGGGAACTTATAACTAAATGTTGTGTTAACAGTGCCCCAATACTTCCCTTTATTCAGAATCTATACTTCTATCAATATAGCCCAAGTTGCATTAGCTTTTTAAGCATATAATAAACTCTACATGTAACTTTCAAAATGATACTTTGTTAGCTTTTTTTTAAGTAGACATATTGTATATGTTAGCTTATATCAAACTCATGTTGATCTAAGGTCCCATAAGTTTCAACATAAAGACCTGGTTCAGTTTAACCCATACATGTGAAATTTATATTTTAAATATAAATGTTAAACATTACATTTATCCTTGACAAATTTCATCTTAGTCTGGTTCCCTCATTTTGATTTCTTAAAATTCTAATTCTGTCATCTATTACATCAGTCATCCCTCTCCATTTTACATTATCTGCAAATTTAATATGTATATCTTCTGTCTCCATTCAAGTTGCTGAGAAAAAATGTTGAAGAGGATGGCATCAAGGATGCCATCCTCTTCCACAACTTCCTCTATGTTGACAATAATTCATTATATAATACTTCACATATGATTATTCATCCAGCTATGACTCTATCTAATTACACTTTCAATCTAGCCATATTTCCCCACGATGTCCATAATGATATCATGAGAACTTTCTTCCAAATGCTTTGGTGAAATCCAGACATATTTGTCTACAGCATTCCCTCGATCTACATTTCTAGTGGACCTATCAAAAAATCAGCACTAATTCAAAGCATTTACTAGTTATAATGTAAAATGCAATGTATAGAAACTCTGTCTTTTTAGTCTTACAATATAGATAATAAAACAGCTTGAAGTAACCAAAAATTCACCTGAAAAAAAAGTTAGTGTTTAAGGATATCACCAAATACAGCACGTAATTGCAATCCATTTGTGAAAGACAATAGATAATACCAATTTTTAATATACATGTAGGAGTTGTTATATAGAAGTGAAAATGGACAGCCTCCATCAGTATCACTTAGAATGATTTTACAGGGGAAACATATAATATTTTTCATAATCACAAAATTATTCCTGTAAGGCATTAGCCTGAAAATATGAGAAAGGGCTCAACCAAACTTTTGAAAATGAATAGCAAATTTTTAATCATATAATTTCCTCTCTGTACCCAGGCTAGATTGGAAGGAATCAGTCTTAGAATCGGTTCATCCTTATCTCAGGTCCAGGCTTTGCCTATAGCCAGCTTAAGGATGGTAGCAGAGAGACAATCAATGGTGGCAAGAGCTACAAAAATAAGATCATGGGATCAAAGATTTCAAGCTAGACAGGACCTTACAAGCCACCTAATTCAACTTCTAATTGTACAGATGAAGAAACTGAGGCCCAGAGAAGTTAAGTGATTTGCGCAAGGTCACAAGGGCAGGAAAAGTCAAAACCAGAATTTGAACCCAGATCCTCTACTTTAACACTTAGTGCTGAGCTCACAAGAGCATTTAAAAATATTTCAAGGAGCATAACTCCTCTAAAATCTTTATTTTTAATTTTAAAGTACTATTCTTACCATTTAACATTTGCCTCATCAATTCAGCCCATGACTTTTGCCAAAACCATCCCCTTGGTTTAGTTTTTGAAAATCTGCCTTTTGTTCAGAGAGTGGGTGGTAGAAATAGACACAGGTGACTCTGTGGGACACTTCCTGCCCCCCATCCCCCACCGAACTCCCATCTCTGGAAACTGTTTTTTTGTGTTTGTTTGTTTGTTTTGTTTTGTTTGTTTTGTTGGTGAGGCAATTGTGGTTAAGTGACTCACCCAGAGTCACCCATCATGTGTCTGAGGCTGCATTTGAACTCAGGTCCTCCTGACTCCAAGGCCAGTGCTCTATCCACTGTGCCACCTAGCTGCCCCAAAACTGTTTCTCTTGATAAAGGATAGTTCACAAGGAGTATTATATCTTGACCCTTGACTGTATTGTTTGCTTACTCACTACATAGAACTTTAAAACTGAGCCGCATATGATTAAACAATGGCATCAATAAAATAAACTTCATTCATATGAAACGGTATTCAATGGTGCACACAAGCCCAGAATTCTTAGACTTTGAAATGGCTTGCTGTATGACTTTGGGTTGACTTTAATTTTGGAATTGTATTAGGATATTAACTTTATCAAGAGTTACGAGATTTCTATTAGGGCATTAACCATAACTGAAATAGATCTTAGTTTCATCAACCATAGAATGGAGAAGTTCCCCTCCTATTCAATAAACTCCAGGAGTTCCCTATTACCTCCAGGATCAAATATAAACTCCTTTATTTTGCCTTTTATGATCTTCCTCCCTTTCTGGTCTTCTTACACTTTACTCCCATCCACATATCATACGGTCCAGTGACACTGGCCTCCTTGCTGTTTCTCACACATTACACTCCATCTCCTGACTCTGGGCATTTTCACAGACTGTCCCCATCCCCTTGCCTGGAATTCCCTCCTTTATTATCTCCATCTCCTGACTTCCCTGACTTACTTCAAGCCCCATCTAAAATCCTACATTCTGCAAGAAGTCTTTTCCAATCTTTCTTAATGCTATTACCTTGTGATTATCTCCAGTTTATTATATGTGTGTGTGTGTGTGTGTGTGTGTGTGTGTGTATCTTGTTTGTACATAGTCATGTATATACTGTCTCCCCTATTAGACTGAATTTCTTAGGAACTGTGTTGTTGCTGTTGTTATTGCAAGGGGTGTTTTGGGGGATTTTCTTTTTCTTTTTTTTCTTCTTTCCTTTCTTCATCCCTCTCCTTTTTCCCCTCCTTCCTTCCTCCCTTCCTTCCTTCCCTCTCTTCTTCCTTCCTTCCTTCCTTTCTTTTTCTCCTTTCTTTGAATCCCCAGACACATAGTAAGTATTAAATAAAGGCTTCTTGACTTGACTTGACTCAAGTTAGAATAGATGATTCTTGATGACTCTTCCAATTCAATCATTTTGTGATTTAGGAGTTTTCCAGAACCTGTGTAAACTGGAGATACATTATCTAAACTTGAATGAGAGAAGAGAAAAGCACCTGCTATAATATTTTATATTCATCACATGTCTAAAAGTCATAATTCAAGCCCTTTATAAATTCTAGTATTATTTCCATGAAAATGAAGCCAGAGAGATGCTAAGCATCTTAACCAAAGTCACATTGGGTATCTGAGACTGTATTAGAACCATAGTAGCCTATTGATGATCCTATTATGCCTTTCATTCAGTTCAATTCCATTAGGCAAGTATTGAGAATCTACTATGCGTTATCAACATTAGAAAGTGTTCAGGAAATAGAAAAAACATAATCTCTGCTCTTGAGGAGCTTACAGTCAAAACAGATAAAATGTACACATATGAAACAATTAAATAAAATAGCAAATTGATGCTAAATGTCAGTAGTACTTTTCACAGATGCTATTTCAATATGTTTTCAATACCGAACTGGCTGGCCTTCCTCGGGACATTTATAGCAAAATGTGGCAAGCTTCCTTTTATTGTCCAGATTACTATTTTATTTGTGAAGGGAGAGTTCTTAGCAAAAAAGGAAAGTCTTATACTTTAAGGCCAAAGCACTCCCCAGTGGAACATTTACAGAAACTAATGATGTCCCAGTGGATTTGTGGCATTAATTTTACAGCTTTCTTCTTCAGAACCAAATGAAACAATTGCAAACCAGGTTGAATGCAGTGCTATTACTAAAATGCGTGAAAATAGAAGAAAACAGTAAGGAAGGATTCTCAAATTGAGTGTGCTATTTTACTTAGTCAAGAGAGAAGATGATTTAAGTTGTCAATCCCTAAAAAACAAGCAAACAAACAAAAAACCACTACAGTTTACAGGGAAAAAATTATCTAAAATCACCTTACCACCTTATGTGGTAAGAGCATGAAGCTGTTTTTAAAGAGAAAAAACTTCCTCTTCATTCCATTTCATCTTTGTTACAAGGCCATGCTCAGGTGATGTGACTCCAGGAGTAATCAAGGCCAAGGTCCAGCTGAGACTCCATGATGTTCTTGCCAAACTCCTCTCACCTCCAACCCTGGCCACATTTCTGGCTGATGCATCTTGTTTGCCTGAATGTCTAGTTGGGACAGGACTTTCTGGTTTGGGCCAAGAAGTTAATTTGTGTTAGCGATGGCCCCTACTGAACATGCTCATGAATTCTTCATCTGGACTACCCTTACAACTACCCCACTGGTCTCTTCCATTCAACAAGTCTTTCTTAAGTGCCTACTATGTAGAAGGCAATGTGACAACCACTCAGAAGTAGATAATTGCAATCAACCACTTGGAATATAATATAATGCATTTTCTACCATACTACCACCATAAAGGCTAAAAATGGACTTAAAGTGATTTGTTGGAAGTTGGAGGAAGATAGGAAAAACATACAGACAATTTCTTTTATTTGACTGAATATTTATTACAGTGGTTTTGCTTTGGTTTTGTTTTCAGGGGGGAGATGAAAGAAAAAAAATCTGTTAATTGAAAATTTAGAAAGCAAAGAAAATATACAAATTAGTGAATGTTGAAAAAATATAATGACAAGTGAATATATACATATTTGCAAACAAAGGGGAAACTAAAGTCATTGACATGGTGAATAGAAAAGGAATCATGGGATTTGATACTAATAACAATGATATCTGATATGTATATAGCACTTAAAAGTTTGCAAAATGCCTTACATACATTCTCATGAGAGTCTCATAGAGAACTTGTGAGGTAGGTAAAAAAAAGTAATTATTATCCCCATTTTACTGAGGATCAGAGAAGCTAGATGGCATGCATATAGCCACCCAGCCAGAAAGTGTCAGAAAAGGAATTTGAAGGTAGGTCTTCCGATTCTAGCGCTGTATGCACTATACCATACTGCCTGCCCATTTCAATTTGTCTCTTCTCTTCAAAGTAGTCAATAATGAATTCTTGGATGGAGTGGGATCTTGGAAGCTTGACAAATGTCAGGGGGAAAAGATCATTCCAAGTATTTCAAAAGGGAAGATTATGTAGTAAGTCAAAATAACAAATGAAAAAGACATTTCTGGCATGAAAGAGAGAAAGATAGGGATCCCAAAAAGTAGGAGATTTTAAATGGCCAAAAATATGGGAACCAGTGACTACCTGAAGCCTATGGCTTAATGCAAATGAACAGAATCATCTAAGAGATTTTCTACGGGAAAAAAATAATCAGCAGGCTTTGGCAACAGATGAGATGTGTGGGCAGTAGCTGAGAACTTTTGAGGATTATAGCTCATAAATATTTCAGGTACCTCAGGTATTCAGATCCCTTTTCTTGTCAGTGCAAGAAAAACACTTTTCATTCAATTACATTCTAAAGAAAATACACTTCTTTTGAGTTGATATGCTGTGAAGGATGCCTCTTCTGAAATAGGTAGAACAAGTTAGGATTTGAAGGCCTAAAAGAGAAAAATAACTTCTGGTGGTTTAAAAAAATTTTTTGAAGCTAGCAACTTTTCTGACAATTCATTTTCCCTAGACATTCATTTTCTTTATCTTCACCATGAAAATATGTGAAGTTTTCATTGTGTCTTGGTGAGAACAATCTCATTTAGACCCTTCTTGTCTAGAATTAACCAGACCTGTAGGATGTATAAGGCAGTATTCAGTGGCTCTGACTTAAGATAGAGTTCATCACTATTCTCAGAAAAACAATCCAGCAACCTAACTTGCCAAAAGTATTTCTCTGAAAATCACAGATAGATATTAAGCTTCCACAACTGTGGCTAGAATTAGCATATAGCAAAGTTAGCATCTGCCAAGTAGCAGGCACTGAGCTAAGCACTAAGGGTAAGAAAAAAAAAACACCAGTTCCTCCTCTGAAGGAGCTCATAGTCTAACATAGATCTTATAGGAGAGGAAAAAGAAGAGAAGTAGTTTCAGATAAAGAGAATTCACCTTTCTCAAAATACAGAAGGGTGTTGCAAAAGAATGTTTGATCATTTATCATCTATGTACCAGAAAAACTTTCATATTTAAATAGGTTTTTTAATGCTTTCCATTAGTAACTCAAATATATATTGGCCCAGCTTATTATTCATTTACAATATGTCTCAAAGATGTATATACCAATTTGATGAACTCTATGGGTTGTCTATCCAATTGAATATCTGGACAAACGGCATTCTTCATCCCCATACTTTTTTATTAAATGGATAGGTAGGCTAAACTCTTTTGAGAAATTATCAGTCTCATTTAGGAGAGTGCAGTGTTTCAGAGAATGATATAAACCACACAATGTCATACACAAATAGGAGCCTCTAGAAAATATCTGTGATGCAATCCCTTCTAGATTTGGACTATGTACTTGACTTCTGTGATTCTAAGGTAACTTGCCTTCCAAGGTACAGTAATCCCCAGAGACACTGCAAATAATATTTGGAGGAAACTCCTGAGGCTATGCATGTGGTACATGGTAGGTATCTTTGCATGGAGAATTGCAGGAAGAGGGAGAAAGAAAAGTGGAGTTCAAGAGAAGCAGATGTGTTCTCCATCATGAGGAAGAGGAAGAGATGCCACCCAATGCCTGCATTTAGAGGGACTACGAGAATCTTACAGATTCTATAGATTCATGAAGTTCAGATATCTCTCACAGAGCACAGATATACTCAACCTACTCCAGCCATAAGTCTAAGCTGGAAAAAACAAGTCCATAATGATGATAATGGTCAGCCTACACCATCTGCTACCTCAGATAGAGGAACAGAGAAGTTAGCAAGCAACAGCACAGCTAGACCCATGTAAGAAATCACTAGACTAATTTATGATGTTGCAAGTGTCCCTGAAGAAACAGTTACATAATTACCTAGGAGAAAGTACTGGGAATTGCCCATGTGAAGGGTTCCTTGCATGTGACTGCTTATGCTACTGCTGCATGTTTGACTATGCTTGTGTGATTTTTTGGCTGTTAAAATCATTTGTTAGTAGAACAACATCTGTAATTGTTTTGCGCTCTTTATATTTGCATATGCTCTAATGATTACACTGAGGCTGCTTTCACAAGCCCGTTGGTATCAACGTTATTATAACTAGCTAACTTTGCTTTGTTAGACTCACTGCATTTTGTTGCTTCACAGTTTAGGATTATTTGCTTTGTACTTAATAGATGTTTGTACTTTCTATATGTGCATGTGATATGTCCTGTATGTACCTTAGACATGTTGTCACTGAAGTGTTCTAGTGATGCTTTTATAAGAGACATAGTCTCTTTAAGGTCCTTTTCATAAGGAGCAGTCAAAGATGAAAAGAACAGAATAAGTGTTACTGTGCAAAGGAAGAATTTTAGATTGTCAATGATGGGAGATATTGTTGCTGGTATGGATGAAAATTTTGATATGCAATTTAAGTAGAAAAAGGACTTCGTTTCAATGTATATGCTCCTAGAAATATGTATGAAGAAACAGCTTTTAGAAGAGATTTGGATAGTTTGGGAGCTAAAATGATCTGTGGTATAGATTTGAGGACTCGGAACTTTTTATTAACAATACAAAATAGTATCTTGCTTTTGTGAAAACTTTAATATTATAAGGAAGCAGAAAATATATTTTCTGTATTTAAAAGAAACCTAGGGAAATGTGAAGAAACATAGTTTCAAGGACACCAAAGAGATTGACCATGATGTTGAAGTATTCAAATTACAAAGTAGGTTGTGTACCTTTAATTTGCATATATATGTTTTATGACCAAATAAGGCAAAACTAAAAGAAATCGTATAAAATCTTTGGAGACTGATGTATAATTTTAAAGGATGATCCATTTGTGAGGGGAGATTTGAAGAGTTGTGATATTTTAAACAAGAGGTTCTTCACAGAGTCTGCAGGCTCTCTTTTGAGCAGCTGCAGGTGGAATAGCAGAGAGGTTGACAAAGGGGCTCCATCTTCCAGGTAGGCTTCATCTAAATGATTCCTGATTGGTCAAAGAGAATTAACTTCAATGATTGAGAGCTACAGTGATAGCTATTGCCTTTCATCACCATTTCTCTTAGACTGAGTTATTTGCTCAATCAAATGAGTGAAGTAGTCATGAACAAGTCAGATAACTTTATTGATTCGATTAATCAAAGTTATAATCTTACTAAGAATTGAATGAAAGCCAATGCCAAGCAGGAAATGTCCTGAGGTTGGCTGCAGAAAACCAATCACATCCTATGATGTCTGGCTGAAACATGGAGCCCCAATTTGCTATACAGCATTACAATAACAGGACAGACTCCCATAGAGCAGCTCTAGCCAACCCTTTGAGAGGGAATCACTTGGTTCTAATGCCTTTTCTGACAGGTTACCTTGAATCTATTTTGCATGTCCTTTGTATATACCCATATATGATTAATGTATTGAATCAATAGTTATATGACCTGTTCACAACTACTTTGGACATTTGATTGATTCTATAATTCAGACTAAGAGTGGTCTTCACCTAAAAATGTATGCAACATTTTAGTTGCATTAACTGGAATTGAGGGATTTGAAATACTTCTCTTACATTTGTATGGCCCAAGTATAAACAATTAATATCTCTCTAATTATTTAAGTCTTCTTCCATTTCTGTAAAGGGTGTTTTGTAACTGAATAAATGTACATCATTCATGTGTGTGTTTTGTTTAGTAGATTTCCACATGTTTTATGCATTCTGATGGGAACCTCTTATTCTCTCTTCTTTTTGGGTTCTGTTAATAATATACAGAAAAACTGGAGATTTCTTTGGGAAGGAGTTATTCTATATTATGCTACTTTGTAGAAGTTATTAATAGTTTCAATTAATTTTAGTTGAATCTCTAGGGTTATCTAAAGAACCTGTCATATCATCTTTAAAAAGCAATCATTTCATTTTTTCTTTGACTATACTTATTCCACAGAATATTTTTTTAATTGTTTCAGTAGTATTTTAACAACCATATTAAATAATAGTGATGACAATAGACATCCTTGCTTTAGCCCTCCTTTACTTCTTATTAAGAAGGTCTCCAGCCTCTCTTCATTACAAATAATCTAAGTTCTTAGTTTGAGACAGACACTTTATCACAATGAGAAAAGGGCCATTTATTCCAATACTTATAAATGTTTTAACACAAATGAATATTGCATTTTATATGGAGATTTTTCTGTAACATGTGAAATAACTGTGTGATTTTTATTGTTTTTGTCAATATGGTCTATTATGATTTTGGTTTTCTGAATATTGAAACAGCAATGCATGAATTATTAGTATAAATACAATCTGATCATAGTGTATGATATTTAAAACAGTTTTTGAAATTCTTTGCTAATATTTTACTCAATATTTTTGCATTAGTATTCATCAGAGATATTGGTCTACAGTTTTCCTTCTCTGCTTTACCTCTCCCTGATTTAGGTATAAAGACTATATTTGTCCCATGGAAGGAGGTTGGTAAGATGCCTTCCCTCCTTATTTTTTCAAACATTTTATGTAACATTGGACTTAATTGCTTTTTGAATATTTAATAGAATTCATTTGTACATCCATCTATACAAATTTGTACATCTGTTTCCCCTCTTTAGGAACTTATTGATGGCCTGATTAATTTCTTTTTCCTGAGACTGGGTTATTTAAACTATCTATTTAGAATTCTGGACCTGGAGTCAGGAAGACATGCTACCTTAGACACCTACTAGATGGATGCCTGGGCAAATCACTTAATCTGTATGCCTCAGTTTCCACAACCTTAAAATGAGAATAATAATAGCATCTACTTCACAGGGTTGTTGTGAAGATCAAATGACATAGCATTTATATAGTGCTTAGCATAATGTATTTTACATTTTTGCAAATATTTATCCATTTTATTTAAGCTGTCAATTTTGTTGACATAATTGGTCAAAATGTTTTCTAATAGTTTCTTTATTTCTGTAGTGAATTCTCTTTTTTTACTTTTAAGTATGGTAATTTGGATTCCCTCTTTTTAATCAAATTACCTAATGCTTTATCTATCTTATTCATTTTTTTCTTCAAACAATTTTAGTTTTACATGTAACTAAATGTGCTTTATTTGTTTTCAATTTCTCTTTTCTTTGAATTTTAAGATTCCTATTTTTGTATTTAGTTGATGTTTTTATATGTGGAGTTTTTCTACCTTTTTTTTTAGTGGCATGACCAATTCACTGCATAATTGGGTTTTTTTTTAACTGATGTTTAAAGACATAAATTTTTCCCTAATGAATGCTTTAGCTATATCCCAAAAGTTTTGGTATATTGTCTCATTGTCATTTTCTTTGATGAAATTATCTATTGTTTCTATGATTTGTTCTTTGATCCACATATTCTTTAGGAATATATTATCTAGTCTCCATTAAAGTTTGAATCCTTTCTTCAAAAGCCCTTTATTGTTTACAATTATATTGCATTTGTGATCCATAAAGATATTTAATATTTTTTCTTCCTACAATTGTTTATGAGGTTCTTAAGCCTAGCACATGCAAAGGTGCCATACAAAAACAAGAACAGGTATGTCCTTTTAATTTCCATTCATTAAACACCAGAGACCTAATACAGCTAACTTTTCTAGAATTCAATTCTAGTCTTTCTTCTTTCTTGTTTTTTTAATTGGATTTGTCTAACTCTGAAAGGGAGACATCAAGATCTCCAACTATGTAGTTTTTATATCTACATAGCAAAATTCTTTTGATTTGTTTTTTTAAGTACTTAGATTCTAAGCCATTGGGGGTATATGTGTGTGTGTGTGTGTGTGTGTGTGTATTCTAAAACAATGAAATTATTCCAATGACATTGAAACACTAAATTCAATAAGACATTCAAAAACATGAAATTATGTATTGGTATGAAGAGTCAGACACGAATGAAAGGGCTAAACAATAAAATCTTTAAATATTATGTTAATGCTAAGTATACTGCTTATTTACCTTAACTATTTCTATTTTTACTGTCGTCTTTTCTAAGATTATGATTACCACTCTTCTTTTAAAAATTCACATGAGTAAAATATATTTTATTCCAATCCACCATTTTAATTCTGTGTGAAATTAGATGCTTCAAATGTGTAAATAGCATACTGTTGGATTCTGCTTTCTAATCCATTCTGTTACCTTTCTTCAATTTATGAGTAAGTTCATTCTATTCACATTCACATTCATTTTTATGCCATGGGGCCCAGGGTTGCCTCTCTTGCCATTACACACTTATAGCTGGAACTGTAGTTCCCACTCTATAGCCATACTAATTGGTAAGAGTTTACTACATGTAAACTCAAGATACCTGACTATGCCATCCTCATGCCATGCTACTAGGCACCTCCTTACTGCCCCTACTTTCCACTTCCTGCTCTGAAAGCAGTAATAAAATCAGTAATGCCATTGTTTCAGAAAAGCTCATGTCATTCTATTACCCTCTGGCTAAACTCACCATCCCTATCATTTGCCTCCTCTTACTATAGTAACAGCTGATATTCATAAAGCCTTTAAAGTATGCAAAAAGGTCTTTCATCTCAATCTTGGCCAGCAAAGAGCTGCTCACAGGACTCCTCCCTGTCTTTCCACCACCTGATGACATTGCCTGGGCTTTGGCCCACAGATCTGCACCCTCCATACCCTAGTCACAGGCCACCACCATGGTGAAGCTAGAAAAGGCTGCTAAAAATCAAGGTGAGTGAAAGAAAATGGCCCCTCTCCCAAAGGAGACAGAAGACAGTGAGGATGAGGATATGCCAGAAGATGAAGAAGAAAGCAGGTTGTGGTTCTTCAGAAGAAGATCAAGCAGGCTGTGGCTGCACCAGGAAAGAAGGTACCACCAACAAGAAAAGCTGTTGTTGCCACCAGGCCTGACAAGGAAGGAGCCATGTCCCTGGTGAGAAGACAGTTGCCATGACCCTGGCCAAGAAGGTAGCCCAAGAAAGCAGTGGTGTCCCCAAACAAAGTGGCAAAAAATGGGAAGAATGGCAAGAAGGAAGACAGGGAGTCTGAAGAAGAAGACAGTGAACATAAAGGGCATGAAGAGTTTGAGGCTTTCAAAGCTACAAAGATGGGAGTGGCTCCCACCAAACAAGCCTCTAAGGATGATGAGGATGAAGAAAATGAGGATGACTAAAGAAGAAGCTATGGATTCCACACCTGCCAAAGAGAAGACTACTGCTATGAAAGCTGCCATTGGGAGACCTAGAAAGGCCAAAGAATCTGAGAAGGAGGAGGAGGGGAGGAGGAAGCGACAGTGAAAGAAGCACCAGGAAAGAAGTAAAAAGGAAATGGGCAAACAGAAGGCTCCCAAAATTGGATGCTGAATCATCTACAAATTTCAATCTCTTCCCTGAACCTGAACCTCAACAAAACTGCTTCTGAGCTAAAAACTGGCATGATGTACTTCTTTGCAAAGAAAAAAGAAAAAAAAAGACCTTACCATTGTGGACATCTGCATCGGTGTCACCAGAACGTCTGGCTATGTGGAATTTCAATATGCTGAAGACATGGAAAAGGCTCTGGAACAAAGTGACTCCAAAGTGCTTGGCTCTGAAATTAAGCTGGAAGAATCAAAAGAGAACAAGAAAGACCGAGGTGCAAGGACACTCTTTGTCAAGAATCTGCCATATAAAGTAACTCCGGAGGAGGTTAGGAAGTATTTTAAGATGCTATTGAGGTCAGACTGGTCTGCACCAAGCATGGGACCCCCAAAGGAACTGCCTACATTGAATTTCAGACAGTAGCAGATGTGGTCAAGGCTTTGGAAGAGAAGTAGGGCACTGAGATCGATGGCTGTGCACTCATTATGGATTGCACAGGGGAGAAAAGCCAAGGACAGAACTCTAGAAGAATAATTCCTGGGGCAGGCGCAACAGTGAGCCATTGGGCTCCAAGACCCTTGCACTGAACAACCTCGCCTATGGTGTCATGGAGGAGAGTCTGCAGAGAGTGTTTGAGAAGGCAACATCCATCAGCTTGCTCCAGAACCACCAAGGCTGATCTAAAGGGTACGTGTCCATTGAATCTGCCTCCATGGAAGAGGTGAAAGAAGCCTTGAATTCTTGTAACAACATAGAGATCAAAGGCAGAACCATGCAGCTGGAGCTGAAGGGACAGAATGTCGCTAATGCAGCCCCAAGGAACCAGTCCTACAAAACCTTGTTCATCAAAGGCCTGTCTGAAGACATGATGGAAGAAATGTTGAAAGATTCATTTCATGGTTCAGTGAGCACCAGGGTAGTCACAGACAGGGAGACGGGGTCTTCGAAAGGGTTTGGTTTTGTGGACTTCAACTCAGAGGAAGACACCAAAGCTGCAAAAGAGGCTATGGAGGACAGGGATGTCGATGGAAAACAAAGTAACCCTGGATTGGGCCAAGCATAATGGCTGTGGAGGACAAGAAGACTTTGGAGGCCGGGGCATTTCTGAGGAGGCCGAGGAGGAGGTGACAACAAGCCACAGGGAAAGAAGACAAAGTTTGAATAGTTTCCCTCGTTTTCTTTCCCCCTGCCATGTGAAGAGACTCTGGGGGTTTTATCTTGTAGCTGAATCACTTTTAGAGCCTTCCAAGGACATTCCAAGATAGATGGGCAGCCCTCGGTCATCCTGGATAAACCTGGATGATGTTTCAAAGGAGGATGTTCCATATAAACTCTTTGCAGAATCGGTGGTAGCTGTGGAAGGTCACCTTTTTATCTATGAGTTGTCTTGAGTTTATGTTATACCCCATATACAAAACTATTTTCCTAAAAAAAAATTAAAAATTAAAATAAAGTATGCAAAGATCCTTTACATACATTATCTCATTTGAGTCTCACAATAATCCAATGAAGTTGTTTGTTAGATAGTATTATCACTTCTATTTTAAAGAATGAGGACAAAGAGATTGCATTACTTGCTCATGATTAGATAGCCACTAAGTATTAGAGGCAGAACTTAAAACTCTTTCTCTAGGTCCAGCATTCTATCTACTAAGCCACACTGCCTTTTGATAATATCTTAAAATGTACAAACTAATAATCAGCTCCAAAAAGGTGGCCACACCTACTGCCACTGTCAATATTATCTTTGATTCCTGTCTGGGGTACTACTGAGTGTGGAGGCAGGAGGAAGGAGATGACTAGGAAAGTTTGGGGTCACAAATTTTCATCTGTGTCCAATTTAGAGTTCCAGAAACAGAGTTTTGAAGCTATTGCTATAAATTATAGCAGCATAAGATCATAGATTTAAAGGTGGAAGGGGCCTTAGAGGTTATTGAATCAAACCCTCTCATTTTATAGATGAGGAAAATGAGGCAGAGAGAGGTTATGTACATTACTTAAGATCACCCAGCTAGTAAGTGCCAAAAGCAGAATTTGAACTCGTCTTTCTGTCTCCAAGCCCAATACCATATCTACTTAATCCATTCAGTTTTATTAAATAGTTCTTTAATTGAACTTGAGAAGATTTTTTTACTAGAAATACATTGATAAGATTTCTAGTAACTAAATCAAAATTCACAGTAATACTATACTCCCATATCTGGTCTTGTCATAACTTACAAAACTCTGTCATTGCCTCTATGTGGCTGTAGCCTCTGGGACTAAGAGAAAGGTGACTTTTGGGACTTAGCTAATGTGCATGTTTCTCCACTCAAGCACCGAAGCTGTCTCTACTGGTATCTGATCTCAACTCTTTCCTTGTCATCTGACTACCTATGGCAGGTCCACTTGTTTCCTTTATAGGCCCAGTATAATCCCTTTATACTGCGGGCTATACATATTCTTGTAGTTCCAAATACTTTTTCTTGTAGTTCCAAACCACAAAAGTGTGAGCGAGTCAAATCACAACTGGACACTGAAAATTAATCATATCCTCAAAGAAGTATGAATGGTTCCATGAGTACCCAGCCTCTGAGATGTCCTCAATCTTCACAATGAAATAAATCTAGCATGTCCATACAATTCAGAGAGATGAAATCAGAGTCCCCAAAACTTGCCTCCATGAAGGTTAACACTATCATCTTTTTACCTTAAAAGGTAATAATCTGATTACCCCTCTTTAAACTGGCAAGAGGTAATAAGGGTCTAAAATTGGGTGGTAGACCTGTCAGCAGGGGGGGGGGACAATTAGATTCTGTGGAGGTAGACTCAAAAACATTTAGAGAACAAATGAATATGGAATGAGAAAAATAGAAAAGACACAAAGACAGAATGGTAACTGGAAAGAGGATGGTATATGCAATTAGAAACCAATTTGGAAGTAGAGATTTGGGAGGGTAAAATAATCAGTTCCCTTTTGGACATGATAGATTTGAGATGTTGACATCCAAGTGGATATGTCTAGCATGCAATAGGCCATATGGGGCTGGAGTTTAGAGAGACATTAAGGTAGAACACATGATTTGAGAATCTTCTGCTTGAGCATAATTTAGCCTAAAGGTTCAATGATGAGACCGGTGAAGGTGAGTTTAGAGTGAAAAGAGAAGTAGACCCAGGATAGGGCCTATGGGACACCCACACTTAGGTAGAAGATAGATAATAATCCAAGAAAGGAGGTGGAAAAGAAACAATCAAACAGGGAGAGGGAAAAACAGAATTTAGTGAATGTCACAGGAACTAAGAGAAGACAATGTTTAAAGATGTCAAAATCTGTAGAGAGGTTAAATAGAAAGAGGCCTGAAGGAAGTTAATTGGATTTAGCTATTAAAAGATCTCCTGGTAACACTGCAGAAAGAAGTTTCGGTAGAGTGGTGGAGTCAAAAGCCAAATTACAAGAAATAGAAGGCAAAGTGAGGTAAATGGAGGCAATGTGTCTGTCTAGAGAATTTTTTTTTCTAAATTGCCTAATTTGGCAATAAAAAGGCTGATCAATTGAAGGAATTTCAGGGATAAATTTTTTTTCAGTGCAACTAGGTTACTATCCCCTAGGTTTAGTTTAAGTTTTCTGGGATAGCCCCATCCCTTTTTTCTGAGTCCTATATCAATATTTTAAAAAATAATCCTCTAGTGAGGCTCCTTTTCAAAGACCTCTGGTAAATACAAACAGATTGCCTCCATTGGTTCCTACCACCTTCCCTACCCTGTCCAAAGCTCCAACAGATAATGTTTGCTTAAGTGTTAACAATTATTACACAGATATTCAGAAATTGTGCTTCATTCTTGTGAATGGACCCCCTCTAGTGGTTAAAATAATCCCAGATTAGCAGAAAAGCAGTTGCTTCATTCATTCAAAATTTATTCAACAGTTTGGGAATCAAATCAGATGTAAATTTCTAAATACAAAGCCTCTGCTCTTTATACCTGGATTTCCCCTAGAAAACCTATTCTTTCTGAAGCACCATTTACCAATACTATCAATTAGCCATCTCTTTGCTAACCAGTTTAAGCATCTTCTTACTTTATCAACAGCATCTCAACCAGAAGGACTTGGTTCAGACCAACATGTTTTTGTTTATTTCATTGATGTCTTTTGCTTTTACATTAGGGTCACTTCTGATATTTCTGTCTTCTCCTTCTCCCACCCTGTGCACCATCCCAACATACGGGGGCAAAGAGTTAAGCAAAAACAACCAACACATTGTCTGAGAGTATAGGCAACATTCCCGGCCCAGAGTTCCCCCACCTCTTCACTGAAAGGAGGAAGTACAGGCCTCTTCTCAAGACTGTCATTGTCAATTGGAATGCTGAAAGAGGGAGAAATCCCCATTTCCTTCTAGGATGGATGAAAATAATCTGAGTTTGAAGTGATTCCAAAGCCTACTGTGGAATGAAATGTTACCATAACCTTTGGTTCCATAAAGAACCTTGGGGCAGGTAGGTGGCGAGGTGAATGGAGCTCTGGCCTTGGAGTCAGAAGAACCTGAGTTCAAATCTGACCTCAGACACTGACACTTACTAGCTGTGTGACCCTGGGCAAGTCACTTAACCCCGATTGCCTCACCAAAAAGAAAAAAAAAGTGACACCTTACTGAGTCAAATTTGTAAAAATAAGAGTCACTCCCCAATTGTTAAATGGTCAAAGGATATGAATAGATAGTTCTCAGATAAAGTAATCAAAGCTATCTATAGTCATAAGAAAAAATGCTCTAAATCACTATTGATTAGAGAAATTCAAATTAAAACAACTCTCAGGTACCACCCCACACCTATCAGATTGCCTATGACAGAAAAGGAAAACAACAAATGTTGGAGGGAGTGCAGGGAAATTGAGACACTAATGCCCTGTTGGTGGAGTTGTGAACTGATTTAACCATTCTGGAGAGCAATTTGGAACTATGCCCAAAGGGCTATAAAACCATGCATACCCTTTGACCCAGCAACATCACTACCAGTTCTATAGCCCAAATAGATAAAAAAAAATAAGGATCCATATGTACAAAAATATTTATAGCAGCTCTTTTAGTGGTGGCAAAGAATTGGAAATTGAGGGGATTCCCATCAATTGGGGAATGGCTGAACAAGTTGTGGTATATGACTGTGATGAAATACTATTATGCTATAAGAAATGACAAGCAGCTCCATCCTTGGAGTCAGGAGGACCTGAATTCAAATCCAGACTCACACACTTGACAAAGACACTATCTGTGTGATCCTGGGTAAGTCACTTAACCCCAATTGCCTCACCAAAAAAAGTGAAAAAAAAAAAAGAAACGACAAGCAGGATGCTCTCAGAAAAACCTGGAAAGACTTACATGAACTGATGCACAGTGAAGTGAGCAGAACCAGGAGAACAGTGTACACAGTAACAGCAATTTTGTGTGATGATCAGCTGCGAATGACTTAATTATTCTCAGCAATACAATGATCCAAGACAATTTCAAAGGACTTATGATGAAAATGCTATCCATCTTCAGAGAAAGAACTGATGGAGTCTGAATGCAGATCAAAACATACTTTTTAAACTTTATTTTAGTTGGTATTGTTGCTGTTTTGGTCTGTGTTTTTTCACAATATGACTAACATGGAAATATGTTTTGCAGGCATGCATATGTATAACCCATGTCAAATTGCTTGCCTTCTCAATGAAGAGAGAGGGGATGGAGAGAATTTGGAACTCAAAGTTTTAATAAATGAATGTTTAAAATTGTTTTTATATGTAACTGGGGAAAAAAATAAAACATTTTAGAAGAAAAAAGTGACAACTTTTTTTTTATAAAATTCTCATTATTATCTGAAAACCCTTTCCTAAATTTTGCATTCACTCAGAGAAAAATGGAAATATACCTAGACAGAAAAGGGGGAAGTTAAAAAAAAAGTTTACATCTCTTCTGAACTTGGTAAACCCTACTTTTATACTTTTATGACCAGTAAAGGAAATGAGGGGAATGAGGTAGGTAACTCTGCCTTTGCTGCCTTCTGATTTATTGCTCAGGCTTACCTCCAGCAGGTACCTAAGAAGGTGAACAGATTGATTTTCTACCCCTTGGAGCTCAGTTCCCACCAGCCTCATTTTTTTAATCTGTTCTACTGACATCATTACCTTATGCATTACCTGTTATCTCCCATTATCCAGAGGTAACCAAAGGAGGATAAGAGCACAGTATCTCTTGTACAAGTCTATTAACCTTTCTCTGTTGGTGTGTATTAACAAGCTAATAAGTTGCCAATCATAGACTAGTAAATATTGAAACAGCCATCCTGCAGCTTCGAGTACTTCTGACTGTAAATATGTTTGTCTATTTAGGTTGCAGATTTGTACAGGTAATTGCAAAGGTAATGAGGCAATATTAAAACATCTTTCTCTCTCAATCACCTTTCAGTGTTTGGGCAGGCAAACAGGAAAGCTAAATATCTTTACCCACAGCTGCTGGGGTAAATCTTCTCTTGGTCCTGCAGATGTATTTGGATTTTTTTTTTAATTGAAGAATTGTCAAACCCTCTTCTTTCAAGCTATTTTCACATAAAGTATAAGCCAAAAGAGACCTCTTTTCCCCCAGAAAAGATCATTCTATGCCAACGTAAGCAAAAAAAAAAAACCTTTGGGGGTCTATCCCTGATCAAAACCCTTATAATAACTGTAAGTTCTCCTCTCCATAGCTACAATTTCTCTGTCAGGTTGTACAACACAAAGTATGCCGACTGGCCTCATGTTCTTATCTTGCCCTTCACTATATTTCCCACAGATTTTTTTTTCTCACAAGTTACATCCAAAACTCACTGTCAAACCTCCCATTTTGAGAGTATAAGAGCAATTGTACCATCTCTATTTTCACTTTTACAAAGAAAATGATTGAAAAACATGACCCCCACATTGGACATATCACTTAGATTATGGTCTAGAGACTCCTTAAAGGGGAGTTAAAGTTTCCTTTACTGCCTTGTACATAGTAGAAGGTCTATCAGTGGCCAATGAATGAATGAATAAGTTTATCTCAGATTAAAGAAATTGAGTTATCTGAAGATTTATATAGATTACTGAGTGAAAGGATGAAAACACAGTTTGTATTATTATTTTCATTGTTATTAATGGTGTACCAAGAATTAGTATGTGTATAAGTTAAAGCTAAGATGCAGAAATCAAATCATTTGCAAGTAGGCCAGCAAATCACTTTCCAATTGACCTCTTTTCCTTAAGGAACTTAATCATTTCATTGAAAATATGCATTTTTAAACTAATTAAATTCATTTTATTTTAATGGCTCATTTTCTATTAAGAGTGTAAAATATTTATCTTCCTTATTTTGAATGCGATAGTTTGTGTCTCATTTAAAAACAAAATAACAATTGAATCAAGCTTCTCTCTGCACTTGGTCAGATCCCTTCTAACAATTTGGAGACATAACCATTCCAGAGCAAAGACTTTAAAGATGTAGGTGTAAAGACTTAAAAATGATGTAGCATTGTAACAAACCAAAGCAATACCCCAAAGGAATCCCTGCTGTAACATAGACATTTATCATACAGTCTCTACTCGAAAACCTTTCCTGAAAGAGAACCCACCACCTCTCAAGTCTGCCCATTTTGCTTTTGAATAGATTTTATCGCTAAACCGTTGGGTTATTTTTGTTTGTTTGTTTGTTTGTTTTTTTCCTGACACCAAAGATAAATACACCTTGGGGTTTTCTCTTTCTAAGCATCCGTAGTTCCTTCATCCAATCTTCCTAAGATATTGGCTCAAGCTCATTTACCATCTTGGTTGCCCTACTAATACTCTACAGTTATAGTTCCTTTCTTAAGCTGTAAGTCAAAATGGATCACAGTACCCCAGATGTGTTTTGACCAAGGTAAAGCACAAAATACAGGTTTTTTTTTTAATTGGGTCTCCCTATCTCATCCAGGCTGGAAATTTATCGACCACTCATAGGTTCAATCCCATTATTGATTAGCCTGAAAGCCTTGACTTGTTCTATATCTGAACTAGGCCAGTTTGCCTCTCCTTAAGCAGCCAGGTCCCTATCCCCACCTCCCCACGTGCTTACAATGTGCTTACCAAACTGGCATTTAGTGGGGCATCTGATTGGCTTTAGCCTTTAACTGCATCTAAGAACTCCTGAACTCAAGGCATGCAACAACCTCTGCCTCCCAGGTAACAGGAATTACAGGCATCTGCCACCATATCCAGCTGCTATGGCTATTTTTAAATGAGCTGTTGTCTAGCCACACCTCCCCCATCTTCCACTTATGAAACTGGATTTTTGAACCCAGGTATAAAACTTTACAGCCATTAAATTTCATCTTTTTGGATGCAGTCAATTATTCTAGGCTGTCAAAATGCTTAAAGTTTCTGCCTCCATCACTGAGTGTGTTAGCTATTGCTCTCAGCTTTGTGTTATCAGCAAATTTGATAATCATGCTGTCTATTCTTGTCTAAGTTACATTTCATCTGCTAGCACACAATTAAATGGGAACCTTCTCCCTTTGCACCCCCACCCCAAGCTTTGCGAATCGGGGGGGGGGGGTATCAGATTCTTGGAACTGAGAAAGACCTGTACTCTAACTTAACCCCTCCCATCTGCTATGGTCTGAATGCTGTTGCTGCTGTTGAGTTGTTTCTCAGCCCTGTCCAACCCTTTTTGACCCCATTTGGGGTTTTCTTGGCAAAGATGTTAGAGTGGTTTGTCATTTCCTTTTCCAGCTCATTTTACAGATAAGGAACTGAGGTAAAGAGGGTTAAGTGACTTGCCCAGGGTCACAGAGCTAGTGAGTATCTGTGGACAGATTTGAACTCACAAAGATGAGTCTTCCTGACTTCAGGCCCAGCACTATGACCACTCCACTACCTAGCTGCTCACTATGTATGTTACTAAACTTAAAGAGTTTTCAACACATAAGATTAAAACAAGCTCTCTGGGCTCTAGGAGAGGAGTATACCTAAGGGTACAGAAAGAAATAAAAACAAAAGACTTCAACCATCTTCAGCTATATGCATCTGCTCAGCTAGTCCCACACATCAGGAGCATATAACATGGAGAGAGATAAAGGGAATAACAGCTACAGTACCCTGTAGTGGATAAATTGGGGTATCCACTCACAATGGCAGCAGATATTGACATTGTTCTTGAATGTGATAAGGGATCACTTGAAATAGGCAACACTGGATACACTCTTTCAAGTGTGCTAGACAAGAAATATGTGTCAATGGGTAGGTTTAGAGAAGTAATAAATTTATAACTGGCTTTTATATCATGCTTTAGAGTAAACCCCATACAGGGTCATGACCCACATTTTAAGAAGTGCCGATAGGAGTCGTGAGTGGAAAAAGTTTAAGAGGCCCTGCTTTAGAGTTTTCAATGCCCTTCAACCTAGATGATTTCATTTGAATATCAAGTCAGAAAGATTAAATGACTTGCCATAGCTGAATTTAACTACAAGTTGATTACAAATCCAGCATTCTACTATGCTTGATTATCTCTTAAATAAATAATAAAATTAAGTAACATTAATAAAGGCTGGTAGAAAATATGTTTCAGATGATTATTTCTCTAGAGATCTTGGAGTACTTTTTGGAAAAATGAGATTTCCATTGCATAATGTCTAACACTTTATAGTCAACTCTCAATTATCTGTTTAAATGGGGTAAGGGGAAGAGAAGTGATAATATGTATAGAGAAAAAACTGGTATTCTCCAAACACTTTGCTGTTGGTCATTACTTTCAACTTGCCTTTTGTTAGAGCTTCAAGCAAGAAACACCTTTAGCTAAATCAAGTTCCCCAAATTTGTTTCTACCTTCCTCTAAAGACACTAGGAAATCATAACTTGGTCCAAATGTAGGCTTGTCAGAAGAAATCTGGAGCATCTATTGAGTCATTAGTAACCACTGCAGAAAAGAAGGAAAGGGGTGCCGGAGTCAGAGTTGCCTGATGCTAGGTCTGCCAGCACCTTTTGGGAGGCTGAGTTGGAAGGTCATCAGTAGCAAGTGATGAACATCTGTATCCCCAATCTGAATTAACAGCCTATTTATTGACTTAGATTCTCACAGTTCCAATTTTCTTTGAAGAACTGAATGCAAACAGTAGTATACTATACAGGGCCAAACTCTAAGAATCTCCATTCCTATACCTCTATCAGCTTTCGCTTTGCACAAGTTCTTATCAAAGGAATATTATCACCACAGCAATCATACCCAGCCAGGAAGGCTTAAAACTTATTCTGAGATGCCACTTGGAATGACTTGGTAGATAATCCAGGAAAGTGCTGGAATATCTGATCCAAACTGGTTTAAGTTCTTTTCCTCCTTCCTTATTTTCTGCTCCATATCAACAAGCCCCATATCATAGTTATCTGCATATGTACAATATCCCATGCCAGATTGTGAACTCCTTGAGGGAAGGGAATATGTCTTGTAAATAAGGTGTTTCCTCTTACAACTAGTTCAGGGTTCTCCAAATAGTGGATGCTTTGATAAACGTTTACTAAATTGAAAATATTAAAGGGGATGAGAAATATTTTGGCCCAAATAACCCAGTGTTGGCTTAGAAACTTCCAGCTCAAGACTCACTTTCTGCATGCAACCTGTTCCACTACTCCAAGCTATTTTAATTTCTCCCTGGTCTTTCTCCTAAATACTTGTGTCTACACTACATCATTTAGTCTTTTAGTTTACATTACCCAATATTGCTCTCTACTCAAAAGACAACATGGAAAAACTAGGCCTGAAGATATCAAGTGATGTTTGGCAAGAAACAAACTCTTAGATACTCAATTTATTTATCCATAAAATGAGAATGATAATACATGTGACCTGGGAATAACATCTACAAGTGTAAAAAAATACTAACAATAATTATTTTTCAGTTTTATTGTAAGAAAGCATTGGAAACGTTAAAGTACTATGTAAATTGAGTAATTATTGACTAATGGAAACACATGGTACAGACATACAAGAGAAACTATTGCCTAAGCAATCTCTAAATTGTAGGGAACCCATTTCTTCTCTTTAATATGTTCATTTCATCATTTAGACTAGACGGCATTTCTAAGTTCCTTATTTAGGAACTAAGATGGAAATATTTAGAGGGAGAGTCCTGGATAAAAATATAGCAATCAACTCAAAGCAACATTGTATATTTAACTACAGAGGAATCCTATTTTAAGACTGGTGTTAAGGGAACACTTGTCATAGGTACATTTCTAGTTATCTGGTGGAATTTGATTTAGTCCATATGAATCTAAAGCATGATAGAATTCATTTGGACTCTACATTTTTTCAATGAACGAATGAATGAATGAGTGATATACATTTTGTAAACATATTATTAAATGCCAGTCTCACATAAAAAGAACTGGAAAAAATGTCTTCAGAATGGGACTCCATTCTATTTCTTATGTGTGGTCTGCCACCTAGTGTTCATCAACAGAAATGAAAAATAATTTACAGCAGCAATTTCCAATCCAGCTATGACAAAATGGAGAACATTTAGAATTTGGAGTATGAAATATCTTTTTTTTAAAATAAGATAAGGTTTCACTGTAAAACTAAAAGTACAAAAAACTACCTTAAGATTAAGTAATAAAAATGTGAAATTAGGGTAAAAATTAAAATGCATTTTACAAAGGGGGCATTTTACAAAGGAGGAAGACATTTTGGCAGATTTCTATCCCTCCTCATGGATAACTGTGGGACCTAAAAGTTGCAGTTCCACCCAGATGGGTTTTAGGGTCCTCTCCACTGAGCCAGAGTCACTATTGCCTAAGGAGCAGATCGAGTGCTTAACTTGGGAGTCAGAAGATCTCAGCTCAAATACCACCTTGGATACTTACAGATGGTTGACCATGAACAAGTCACTCAACTTCTCTCAGTCTCAGTTTCCTCGTTAGTAAAATGGGGGTCATAATAACTGTGGTATGTAGCACAGAGAGCTATAGTAAAATACAAATAAGACAGGTATTGTAAATTACTATGGGGAACAGGTAAGATAACAATAAAAACTTTGTTGTTATTATCCAGTAGTCTGTCATGTCTGACTCTCTGTAATCCCATTTGAAGTTTTCTTAGCAAAGATACTGGAGTGGTTTTGCCATTTCCTTCTCCAGGTATTTTAAAGATGAGGAAACTGAGGTAGGTTAAGTGACCTGCCCAGGGTCACACAGCTAGGAAGTATATGAGGCCAGATTGAACTCACAAAGATGAGTCTTCCTGACTCTAGGCCCAGCACTCACTGTTCTACCTAGTTGCCCAATGATGATGATAACAGCTAACATTTATATTGTGCTTACTATGGGCCAGGTACTTTGCTAAGTACAATTATTATCTTATTTAGCCCTCATAACAATCCTGGGGAGGTAGGTGCTATTACTATCCCCATTTTACAGATGAGGAAACTGAGGCAATGTGACTTGCCCAGAGTCACACAGTTAGTAAGTGTCTGAGGCCAAGATCTGAACTTAGGTCTTCATGATTCTAGGTGGCCTGGAATCAGGAAGACTCATCTTCCTGATTTCAAATCTGGCCTCAGACACTTACTAGCTGCGACTCTGGGCAAATCACTTAATTCTGTTTGTGTCAGTCTCCTCATCTGTAACATGATTTGGACAAGGAAATGTCAAACCACTTCCATATCTTTGCCAAGAAAACCGCAGATGGGTTCATGAAAAAGACTGAACAACAATTTCCTGATTCTAGGTGTTCACTCACAGAAAATAGTCATAAATAAATTTCTGAGTGGTGATGGCACTAAACTTGGCCCAGGAATTATGGGTGTGAAATAAAGGCAAAGAAAACCAAAAGTAGTAGTAAAGATAGCATTGGTAGATTAAATACCAGTTTGCATTGCCCATGTTGACATTTCCATTAGCATGAAAAATTCAACTTGATTCACCCATTCACAATTAACTGGGATTTACATTTTGTAAAGTTTCTTATTATCCAGTTTCTGATACTGTTCCCCTCCTAACTCCCATCCATCCATACACAAGAGCATCTTGTAATAAAAATGAAATCAAATTCTCTGAAGCAAGGAGTGGTGGTTAGAACTTGAAAAACTGTATATAAAAGGGCAGCTAGGTGGTACAGTGGATAGAACATCTGCCCTGGAGTCAGGAGGACCTGAGTTTAAATCCAGCCTCAGATACTTCCTAGCTGTGTGATCCTTGGGAAGTCACTTAACTCTATTGCCTACCCTAAACAAACAACAAAAAAAAGCTATATATACAACATCATAGTGATCAGAGTTCCTAAGTCTTTCATAGTTATCTGTCTTTACAATACTGTTACCAATGTATAAATTGTTCTCCTGGTTTTATTAACTCTACATCAGTTCACACAAAGTTTCCCTGGTTTCTTGGAGGCCATCCCCTTTGTCATTTCTTACAATACAATAGTATTCCATCACATTTATATACCATGACTTGTTCATCCATTCTGCCCTTTATGGGCACCCACTCAGATTCTTATTCTTTGTCACCTCAAAAAGAAGTACTAACCCTTCCTTTAATCTTCTTGTTGTTCAGTCATTTCAGTCACATCAGACTCTTCCTGACGTTCTCTCCTCCACTTCCCCCTTTGAGAATGAAAGGAAAATAAAACCCACTACAAACATGTATAGTCAAGCAAAGCAAATTTTCTCATTTGCCATGTCCAAAATGAAATAGATATACACACAAACACACAAATATATTTCATTCTGCACTTTGAGTATTTCACTTCAGGAGGTAGGTAGCATGTTTTTTCATTAATCCTCTGGAATTATGGTTTTTCATTATAGTGATCAGGGCAGCTAGGTGGCACAGTGGATAGTGTGCCAGGCCTGAAATCAGAAAGACTCATCTTCCAGAGTTCAAATCTGGCTTCAGACATTTACTAGCTGTGTGACCCTGGGCAAGTCACTTAACCCTGTTTGTCTCAGTTCCTCATCTGTAAAATAAGCTGGAGAAGGAAATGCCAAACCACTCCAGTATCTTTGCCAAGAAAACCTCAAATTGGGTCATGAAGAATCAGACACGAATGAGACGACTGAACATCATTAACAAGATATCCATCCCAGGTTCACCTTGTCACCATGCTGTTAACTCAAGCTTTAAATGATACCACCTCCCTCAGCCTCCACTTCCCTCTGTTGGAGGGCTAGAGGATGGCATACCAAACTCCTCCCTTTATAGAGGAAAGAAACTGGGCTCACGGAGTGTTGGATACATCCAACTCAAGAACAACAATGATGCAAGTGGTATTCCTAAACAGCAATAATAAAAGGAAATACAGCAGTACCATAAAAATTTCAAATCCTTTCTAATTTTTCCATACACTATGATTTTTTTTAAAACTCCAGATCTTGTTTGGGAGTGGACATGCATGTTTGTAATCTCTGCTACTGGGTAGGCTGAAGCTAGTAGTGCACTTGCATTCCAGAGTTGCAGAATACTTAGCCAAAGGAGTTTCTGCAGGATGACCTGTATCAATATGGTGAGCCCTCAAAAACAAATGGCTACCTAAGGAGGTGTCAACTGGCCTGGGTCAGAAATGGTACATGACAAGGCTCCCATGCATATCACTAGTGAGATTAGTCCATGACTGGCTGCTGTACTTCCAGCCTGGAGGGGAAAAAAATGTTCCTTGAAACAAATGAGATTTTTTTTCACATGTCAACAAATCTGTGATCTTGTTAATATCAGTACTTTCTTCTTTGATGCAAATTCCAACTTAATAATACCTTTTCAACACGTATAATTTTTGCCATGTTCTCCCATAGACCCTCCATAAAGAATCTATCCAACATGCTGAAGGTCTTTTTACATTTTAATAGTTTTTATGCAGCACACAGCCTGTCCATAAGTTATCCCTTGCTCTTGATATATATTTCCTTTTCTAATTATGCATTTACTTGATGATATCTCTCATGCCACATCTGTCACAGCACATCAGTGGACCCTGAAACCAACTTGTACTTATCAGGTATCTCTCCATTCCCCTGTGGCTTACTTTCAATGGAGTTAATACACCAATACATATAATTGGGACAGACATTGCAATTGGGTGAAGCTAGACTAGGCATCACACAGTGAACAGCTAAAAGAGATTTAGATTGGATTGCATTTGCTTCTAACAAGTTCTTCCTGGATGCAAAAAGCAATCCTTTCAAATACAAGTTATTTTCCTAGTGGTACTCTACTGTTGCAAATCTTGAAAAATCACAAAGTCCAGTTTCTTCATTATGAGTATTATAGATTTATGTACAGATACATATAAATATCATTCATAAATATTTGTGATAAGTCTTATTCATTACTCTGATTTTCCAAAGTTTCAATGACCAAACAATGACTTTAACTTTTAAAGTGTAATTTTAATGCTACCCAAAGAAGAAGCTATTCCATTAGCATAAAAAAAGCTTTATTGGAAGAAATTGGTGGACTAGTGGATGGTGAACAGAAATATGTATGCTAATATAATAGCCTAATGAAGAATGAATAGGCTAATAAATAGCCTAATAAAGAAAATAGGACTACAAAAATGAGAAGCATTATAGGAAAAATCTCATTAACTGCAAGATTCAAAATATTTACATTATTCATTAAAAAAAACCCTCCCATAAAATCTGAATATACCTTTCAATAATTTCCTTTGGGACAGGGACTGTTTGGTTTTTGTCGTTGTGTTCCAAGAAACTAACAATGCCTTGTACAAAGCAGAATCTTAACAAATGTCATGAACTGTTGGATTTAAATATCAATTATTTTTTATTTATTCCACATTTGTAATATTTATAACTAAAACAAATTTAATTTTTAAAAAAATCTCTCTTGGCATAATACAGTACATGATGCTTTAAGTACTTACATCAGTTAACTGTGTAAGTACAATTGTAATACTTATATTTTAGTATCACCTATTAACATACAAGACAATGAATATGATTCTCTACCTTGAACACTTTAACATTTTTAACTTCACCAAATATAAAACACACATTAGTTTAACACAAAGCTTCTATGTTCCATTCACATTTTAGGTTATGGCCTTGAATAAATTAATCCTTTTATAATATCTATTAGTCAGTGCAATTTTCCTTTACATGGGTGGGAGAAAGAAGCCAAAGATTGCTGGGGAAAGTTGAAGCTACAGAATCTGCTGGAAGTGGAACAGAAGAACTACTTTTAGAGGACACCAAATAGGTCAATATGAGTCTACTCTATTTGCTCTGCAACGTTTACAAAAACAACCAATGTGACTAGAATCAGTCAAAATGCCAAACTGAATAAAAGATTCTTTGAAAAATCAAAATGGCATCAAATATCTGGTCCAAGGGATTTTTTCTAATTTTTCCATTGCTTATTTTGGCATCCTATAAACATAGCCTCATCCTGGCATCTGCAGTAGGATAGTTAACAAACAGTTTAAAATAAATTCTCCCTATGACTAGGACAATTATCAAATAGTCACAAAAGCTGTATTAATTTCAAAAACCTCTGAATGGAATATGGTTCTATGGAATGATAAATGTCTATTCACTGAGCAAATTCCCCTTAATAATAATTAGACTTTAATGTCAAATAAAGTCTATTCAACTCAATCTTTCAGCAATTACTCTGACTCTTGAATTGTTGGCTTCAAAATAAGGTTTAAGACATTATGACCCAAGGAAGAAGTTAGTTTTTCAGTCTTATAATTCAATAAAATATGGCTTTTGCAGCCCTAAGCTTTTTTTTCCCACAGAGGTTTATTTTTAATTTAAGGGTACATAAGTATCTAAATATCAAGTTAATATGATATTCTGAAGACTGCATATCCAGAAGCAACTCCACACAGTTTGTCCTTGACTATTTCAATTGACTGCATTGTGAATATTTTATGAAGCATATTTATTTTGGAGTTCTTCCTCCTCCCCTCTATGTATTCCTTCCTCTCAATAAAACCATTTAAAAGAAGTTAAAAGAATGCTTTTCTGTACTTTGCTAAGTAAGCAAATTGTAATTTTTATAATCTTGAAATCGAGGACAGTTTAAAATCAACCTTATACTTTTGAAAGAGGCACTACACATTTAAGCTCAACTTATAGCTGAATTTGAATGATTCGCAATCCCCAGCATGTGACATGGGGAAAAGCAGTTTGAGATTAAATCATCCACTCAAACCGTCTCAATTATTCTTCATCATCTCGCTGAAGAGGTATTAGCTGGATTTCTTTGGCGATTCTTTCTGCCAAGGCTCTGCTGCTTGCAGCAATTATTCTTCGTGACATCAAGTCAAAAGGTCCCCCTAAAATCAAAATCACGAATATCAATGAATCACATGCAGTACAGGAGGGCTCAAAGTAAGATCAGGATACGTACAGTCAGTTACACAGTGTTTCATGGCTTACTCAAGTCTTAAAAAAGTGTATCCTCTCACACACCCGTGGCAAGTAAGTGTTAGCATTAGATAAATGGGATTCCTAGGCTTACTTACTTTATCTGATACAAACAAATGCCCCATAAATATCCCATTCCAAAGTCTGGAAAGGAGATTTATACAGCCTTCTCATCATCTAGGTGTCCATGAAAACATATATGACAGTCAAACTTCCACATCTCTCTACCTCCAACCCTTTCATTCTCTTGCTCTTTTCCCTGGCTTCTTAGTTACCTTTGACCCATATCACTACTTAACTTTAAAAATTCAGTTTATTAGCTCAAAACAGTTATTTGACTTCTTTGTTTATGTAAAGAAAATCTTAAATTAGAAAGGAAAGAGAAGAAGGAATGTAGGTGAAAGAGTTCAGTTCACCAAATTCAGATAAAAGATAATTCCTCACAGCAACTACCCACCCAAAAGTGCTTTGGGAGATAACAAGTCACTATGACCCCAAAGGAATTAACCAAAAATCTCAGGGCTACTGACACTCATTCTGAGAAGCACAGACATAAATCAATGAATCAATTCAGAGCCATCAATAGCCTCACACACACTTTTTGTTATTTTGGTTTTGTGAACAATTATAGATTTTCCCAAGGTAAAAGCTGAGTCAATCAGTCAACAAGCATTTATTAAGCACTTACTTACTATGTGTGAGGCATAGTATAAAGTGCTAAGGACACACAAAAAAGAAGAAAATAGTTCCCACCCTTAAGGAGCTCATATTCTAATGGGAGAAAACAAGGAAACAACTATGGACATAAAGATATGTACAAGTAAAATGGACATAACCTCAAGGAAAGGAACTAATATGAGGGGCAGTGAGTAGGAATAGACCAGGAAAGGCCTCTTACAGAAGGTGGGATTTGAAGTGAGTCATAAAAGAAGCCAGCATAAAAGAAAACAAAACAAAACAAAAAAACAGTCAAGCATTTAAAAGGATTAGTGAATTATGGAAGGAGGCTCAGAAAACAGGCTAAAGGTTCTCTGCCACCATATAATTTTACCTGTTACATCCAAAAGCACTCCACCAGCTTCAGTAATGATAATACCAGCTCCTGCCATATCCCAGCAGTGAATGCCCATTTCATAGTATGCATCTGCTCCTCCACTTGCAACAAGGCACATATTTATTGCTGCTGTACCAACGCCCCTTATCCTAAAACACAGTATTTTAAACAAAATTTACTAAGAAAAATAATATCCTTTAAGACTGTTCTTGCTTTTCTCAATTCACTTTATGGAGTGCCACCTGAAATATCTGTTATCCATCAATCCATGGGATAATTAAGGCTAATATATCAAGAACAGTGTGTCATTTCCTGATCCTGTGCATATATTCTACAAAAATAATGAAACAAGTGCTGACCCTAACAAAATTAAATTATTTAATATGGTTTAACATTAACTAAATAAGAGTATTTTGCTAACAGTATCAGTAATATTAATATTAATATTAAGCAATGAGAACATATTGCTAAGAAGAAATAAAAATGTTTTTTAAATCCCACCAATAGTAATATAACAATAAGACTGTCAGTTGCCACATACTTTTAGATCTGTTAAACATGAAATTAGCTCATTTTACTGATATGTAAGAAACATATCAATAAACATATAATATATAACCATATAATAAAATATAAATATAATCTTGGATTATAAGAAATGCCAGTACTTTAGACATCGAAAATCTTTGATTTATAACTAGAAAAAAAATCATAAACTTTAAAAAGCAACACAGTATCACAGGATCAATCATCCTTGACTGAACTGTAGCATTACTCTAAAAATGTAAGATAAAGATAAAATAGTAAATGGAGTAACAAATAAAATAAGGCTTTGTTTCATTTTGAGAAAATCTTAGAAATAAGGATAGCTCATGGTCAGAGTAATATAGGATGGGAGGATGGCAAATGTCATCACCATTTTGAGAAAAAGGGAGAGGAGGGAAGGCAAGCGGAATCTGCAAACTATAAGCTTGCCTTGAATTCCTTGGCAAAATTCTAGTTGCAAAGTTGGAAACAATCAACAATCACATAAATCTGCAATTATTCAGTAACTTTCTTTTTACATCCACTCTAAAGAAGCTGTCAGGAGCCACAATGGATGAAGTAGTTGGTTTTCCTAAAGGCACTTATTATATTAAATTTCAAGAGCCTCAAATCCTAAATAAAACTAAGATTTACTTAAAATAATATTTTTAAAAGCTTTTACCTTTGAAATATTCAAGAAAAATTTCTGTAACTGATCAAATATTAGTTTTAAGCTTTTTTTCCACATGAACATTCTAAGATGACTGAATAAGAATTAAACCACATTTTAACCATTACTACATTGAGACCTACAGCTCATGAAAAAAAAATCATTTCTTATTCTAAAATGTCAGAATTCTTTGAAGTTTTCAATAGAAGACTAGCTTACCCATGAATAGGAATACAAAGAAGTCTCTCCATGTTTGAAAGAATAATTTTTACAATCTCTGGTTCTCTGTTAGATCCCAATTCTGTCACCAAAACTGATTTAGTAATATCTAAAAGAAAAAAAAACCTAACATTAGGAACTTGAAATTTCATTATCTTGAACTTGGGACAAAACACAATTATCCATCTGCAATTCAGATTAAATCATGACATAAGTCCTTCTACACTTTTTTCCATCAAACATGTCTGCATTTCAGCCTACAAACTTCTTTTGTTTTTAACAACAATATAGGCGATCCATCACCTTATGGAATACCAGGGGATACAAAGGCTAGAATGATGACTCACTTTACATGTAAGATTGGATTTGTTCAATATGTACATATTTACATAACACAATGCCAATGTATCTAATATTATGTTTTAAATAACAAGAATTTGGAAATTAATTCTGCAGAAAGTAGAAGAATTTCCTGAAGTTAGCTAAAGAAAATGTCATGCAAGGTCATGCTTGCTCAAGTAACAATCAGAATATCCATCCATCCCACAGACAGGACTCAGGGCAATGTAGGATTTTCTTGGACCCCATGGGCACTGAGCAAGCATCAAGTACATAACAATTACAAGCATCCTAAACCCTTTCGTTTGCCTCATGACTCCAGCTATTTATGTAGTTGGCAAAGGCAGAAGCTTTCTGTTCTTGGGATAACTCACTGAAATCAATACAAAGTCATGGATGCTTGACTATTTCCTCTTCATCAGGTACCAGTTATCCCAATGCTTGGGAACTGTGCACATTTAAACTTTAAAATCCACTAAGACTTTTGGAACACATTGTATATGTATATAAGACCAGGTAGAAATGTTAGAATTAATGATAAACCTTCAAAAATGAAATTCACTCATAATTTGTCCTATTCTCTTCTTTCCATATGACCTCACTGTATATTTTTAGCACTGCCCACAAACAACTTCGGTTGGAGTCAATATTTAACAATACCCAAATGATGGTTCCTATAATTCTCAAAAGAAGTCTAGCATTCCAACCACTCCCCAAAATGCACAGGATACAACCCATCTGTCTACACAGACAGATAGATCCTCAGGTGGGAAACAAGCAAATACTTTGAACCAGAACATACTGAACTTTGATACTTTAAAGCACTATTTGTATATAGATTTCCCATAAAATAGCAGTATGAAACTTTTTAAAAAGTAAATTAGTATCATAGATTTAAAGCAGCTAGGAACTGTTGGAATCCATCTAATCCAATGTCATCATTTTAAAGATGAGAAAACTGAAGCCCAGAGAAACAAAGTAGTTTGTCCAAGGTCACACAAGTAGTAAACTACAGAGCTAGGATTTGGACTTCAAATCCAGTGTTTTTCCATTGCACTGCTGTTGAGTTGCACAGGCTGAGGCAATTTCAAATCACATTTGCTTTCTTTCTTTCCATGATTAGTATTAAAAGCTGATCCATAGCTAGAAATAGGAGAAAGAAAAAATACCAAAACACTGGAAGGAAATCAATAATCATATGCCACAAAATCCCCTTGCACACATTCACACAATTCATCACTGATGAATGGAATGCTCCTCGCTCTAACTTTGTCAGCTTTTGGCTAGAGTCCTTCTCATCCTTCAAAGCCCAGTTCAGGTACCATCATATCTGTTTCATTATTATCTTTGTATCCCCGTAGCACTAAGCCCAGTGGCTGGCACATAACAGGTGCCTGATAAATGCCTGTTGATTGAGCCTTCCCTGATTTTACTAACTGAAAAAAATCTCTCCCTTTTTGAATTTTCTTACAGTACTCTGTCTAGAACTTTGCTTTGCCCTTATTATATTTTACTCTGAATTATATTGACATATGTGTGTATATGCATATACATACATATACATATAGGTATTATCTTTTCCCCTCATGAGACTCTCAAAGCTTCTTGTGGGCAGGGATCATGTCACTTTCATTCTTTTTTTAATTTTCTAGCTTCTAGCAAAACCTTGTACATAATTGCACTGATATTTACTGGGCTTTATCATTTGGAGAATTCGAAATATTATAATAAAAATAATTCAAAGCCTTCTGAATTAATCATCTATTTTCTCTCTACCACCAAAAATTATTTAATAAACTTACCTTCTTGTCCTGACACCTGAAGTTTCTGATCATTGCAAAAAGCCCCTTTTCCTTTCCTGCCAGTATACATTTTATCTTCTATACAACTGTATACAACTCCAAATTCCATCTACAGAAGAGAAACAATTACAAAAGTATAACACTGTATTATTCTTAAGGAAATCTTCAGTAGCAAGAGAACATATTTACATATAATTGTTTTGGTGATCTGACCAGTGATTTCACTGATATAGAAAATTCCTGCAGATTTTTTTAACTTTATTTTTCTTATTTTTTCGGTCTGTGTTTTCTTTTGCAATATGGCTAGTATAATCAATATCAAACTGCTTCCCTTCTCGAGAAGCAGGGAGAGACAGGAGGGATAAAGAAAATATGGAACTCAAAATTTTTAAGAAATGAATGTTAAAAAATTTTTATATATTAATTGGGAAATATTTAACAAATATATATATATATATATATATTTTTTATATATATACATGTATACACACACACACACACACACACACACACATATACATGTATACATATTAAATAAATAAGAAAACTCCTTCTACCAACTCAGAACAAGAGGCACTGCCTGGGGCACTAAAAGGTTAAGTGACTTGCCCAGAGTCATACAGGCAGAATGTCAAAGGACTTTAACTCTGGCCTTTCTTTTTTCTAACCACAGCACTTCATCCACCACTCCATGCTGCCATGTGTTTACTTAAATAAAATAATTTGGTAAAATGACTTAACTGCTACATATTTAAAATGTAGATTTCTAGACAAGTCTGAGTTTGAAAAAATCTTGAGGTCATTTAGTTCCAGACATGAAAATAAAATTTAAACCCTCTAGCCTATTCCAAAGCTCCTTGCCACCTTTCTAGAAAAACGGCCTCTCCTGGATCCTATGTTCTTCCCTCACTTTCTTTCTGTCCCTTGGCTTCCTATAAATTGAGTAGTTTAGGAGGGAAGGTCTTTTCTTATCCATGATTCCAAACTGGAAGTCTAGGCCCTACACACATTACTTCTATTAAGTCAAGCTCCCTGGCTTAAACTAGTTATAGAAATTTCCTGAAGCTTCCTTCAGGCTTCCTATGTAAACCAATCATTAATACATAAAAGTTGGCCAGCTCCAAAGGCCTCGTTATTATTAATCAGTTGGTGTATATTCATTGAGAGCACATTTGTACGGGATCGCCCTTATTAAAATGGAGCTCCTTGAGAGCAAGAACTTTCTTTATGTCCCCCACAGAGATTAGCACAATGCCTAGTACATAGGAGAATCTTAATAAATGCTCACTGACTGATGTTAAGTACTACACATGCTAGGTTATAAGGAGAATAAAAAGGAATTCTAAGACCAAACCTACTGTTAGGAGTTTACAATCTATCTGAGGAACTAAGATAAATAAAAGGGGACCCAAGAGGAATAACCCATAATAATCTATGCATGGACTGATAAGGGATCACCTCTCCAATCTATGCTACTCATTGCTACCAGAATGAGCTTCCTAAAATATTAATTTGCTAATGTTACTTCCTTGTTCAAAAATCTCCAACAGTTTCCCATCTCCAGAATATAAAATCCAGGGGCAGCTAGGTGGCGCAGTGGATAGAGTACGGGCCCTGGAATCAAGAGACCTGAGTTCAAATCAGACCTCAGACACTTAATACTTACTAGTTGTGTGACCCTGGGCAAGTCACTTAACCCCACTGCCTAGCAAAAAAAACCAAACAGAATATAAACCCCAAACTCCTTAACACAGCATTCAAGATCCTTTCTAATATGGCTCCAAGCTAAAAGAGGCAGTATGGTAGATAAATTGTGAAACACAATAAGGAGTCAAAGGACCTACGTTCAAATCTCAGTTCGGTCAAGGAGTAAACCACTTAACATCTCTGAAGCTTGTTTCTTTATCTATAAACTGAAGTGGTTGAACTAGATGACCTCTAAGATCCCTTCTAATTCTCAGTCTATTCTCCCTACCTTCTCTTCCTTTTCTCTCATTAGTCCTCTATACAAACCCTCCATTTCAGCCAAACCGTTCTAATAGTCCTCATTCTGTGAGCATACCTTTTATTTTTCCACCTTTATGCCCTTATTCCTAATCTCTTTTCTGTTCCCCAAATACTGTCTCCACTTCTATCTATTCAAATCCTATACAGTTCAAATAGCATCTTCTCAATGACCTCTTCCTTAATTATCCTACAATCTAGCCTACTTCTCCATCTGAATTCTTCAATCTACCATCATCCAGTTCCTTTTTGTTACAAAGTGCTTTGTATTTGAATAAATGTATTACCTCCTCACTTAATGTAAATTTCCTGGTAAGTAGGGGAGAGGTATTATATTTCTTTTGTATGCCCATTATACTTTGTATGTAACAGGTGCACAACGAATATCTGTAGATTAATCTGGTGACAAAGGCCTAACATAAAAGTTAATTCTTATGTTTCATAATGCTCCCTTGTCAGGAAATTCTTTATACCCACTCAAAATCTATGAAGTCACCTCTGAAGTCAATTCTTCCTTATCTTTGTTTATAAAGCTCTCATTTACAAAATTAAATAAACAGGTTTAAACTAAGCAGAGTCCATACATATTCCTCAGAATTTATTAAAATATTTGAAGGCTAATTCTAATTTTCTTCACTGCAAAGATATGTAATAATAATTAACAATTATTGTCATTTATAATACTAAGTAGGTAACATTATATCATTCATACATATACATTAGCCCAAATTTAATTGCAGGAAAACTTAGAAATCTTTTCCCAAGAAAATAATAATATATAATTCAAGACAGATTTCAATGCCTATAAATTTTAAATGCCTACATACCTTTTTTCCCACAACAAAGCCAATGGAAACAGCTACAAATGGAAATCTTTAAAAAATAAAAACAAGAAAGATAACAAATATTCAAAATAAATAAGATTTTTTGGTCAGACCTTTTTGCAAGAGTATACACAACTCTATGCTGATAGCTTCATATAATACAGAAAAAAGACAAAATATTATGTGCTCTTTTTCTACCGAAGAAAAATCACAGTATGATACAATGTTTATTAATAACCTTTTAGCTGTATTCTAAAATGACCTAATAAAATTGGGGAACATATTTCTTCCACATATAGTCTTGATCTACTCTGACTTTACTTCAAATTAAAAGCTAATTTTTCTTTATCTGCTTCTCAGGACTACTGAATTTTTAAAAAACTAATTTTTTCCAAGTATCTCCAAGATTATGTACACTAAGTATAAATAGAGAGGTGATGAACTAGAGGTAAAGGATGAAATATACATTTTTAGGCATGTCTAATGTGCTGATTCCTTTTACCTGACTATACTCATCTGTCACAAAGAAGAACTTTCAGATTTTGAGGAGAAAAAAAGAGGGCAGTGATAGTGATTTCAAAAAAAAGAAAAAATACCAGTAAAACATATTTCAAATTTACAGAAGAGGATAAAAGACATTTCAGGAGACAAAGATAAGCAGGGTAGTTTTGGAACTACGTTTTGAATTTGTTAATGGTTGACCACAATAGAGGTTCACAATTTAATATACAATCATCTTTTTCTGCTTCTTTGTACATGAAAGTGATCACTTTTGTTAAGTTCATAATAACAAATGACTTTTTTTAAAAGAGTGACCAATGGAACTTATTGCATATCATAGTTATAGATAGGAGAACTTGGAATAAACAAAGATAGCACTGTGAGATGTAAAATAGTTAATTTTGATTACATTAAATTAAAAAGATTTTGTACAAATAAAACCAAGGTAGCCAAAAAGAGGAGACCCTCTTTTGGTCTCCCTCTACACTACTTCACTTGGTGATTTCATCAGATCTCATGGATTTAATCACCATCTTCATGCAGATGTTTCTCCATTCAATCTTTCCTGCCCCAGGCTCTCTGCTGACCTCCAATCTTGCACCTCTAACTGCTTTTCAGACATCTCAAACTTGGATGTCCAGTAGATATCTTAAACTCAATACGTCTAAAACAGAACTCATTATCTTGCACCGTAAACCTTCCCTCCTTATTAATTTCCCTTTAACTTTAGAGGTCAACACCATTCTCCCAGTCCCTCAGACTCACAACCTAGGAGTCACCTAGGATTCCTCATTATCTCTTACCCTTCCATGTCCAAGATGTTGTCAAGGACTATTAGTTTTACTTTTGCAATATTTCTCGAGGAAGTCCCCCTCTCCTCGTACATTGTCACTCTAGTCAGGCCCTCATCACCTCACAGTGGATTACTGTAATAGCAAGCTGGTGGGTCTGCCTGCCTCAAATCTTTCCCCACCCTAATTTATCCTGCATTCAGCCACTAAAGTGATTCTCCTAAAGTACAGGTCTGATTATGTTAACCCCACCCTCACTCAATAAACTCCAGTGGCTCCCTCTTGCTTCCCAAAGCAAATACAAAATGTTCTGTTTGGCATTCAAACCCCTTTATAATTTAATCCCCTTCTACCTTCCCAATCTTTTTACACATTCCTCCTTAACAAGTACTCTTCCATCTAGTGATCCTGACCTCCTGGGTATTCCACAAAGACAGGAGTAGGGAACCTTTGGCCTTGAGGCCACATGTGGCCCTCTAGGTCCTCAAGTGCAGCCCTTTGAGTGAATCCAAACTTCACAGAACAAATCCCCTTAATAAAAGGATTTGTTCTGTAAAACTTGGACTCAGTGAAAAGGCCGCACCCAAGGACCTAGAAGGCTATATGTGGCCTCAAGGCTACAGGTTCCCCATCTCTGCACAAAGACATTCTATCTCTTGACTCCAAACATTTTCTCTGGCTGACCCCCTCCCCTGTGTCTGGAATGCTCTCCCTTCTCCCCTCCAACTACTGATTTCCTTTCCTTCCTTACCAGCTAAAATTCTTCCTTCTACAGGAAGTTCCTAATACCTCTCAATTCTAGTGCCTTCCTCTTTTAACTATTTCCTATTTATCCCCAAAATAGCTTGCTTTGTAAATATTTGTATCCTTGTTGTCTCTCCCATTAGCTTGTAAGGCAAGAACTATCTTTTGCCTCTTTTTGCATCCAGTGCTTAGCAGAGTGCCTGACATTTAGTAAGTGTTTAATAAATGTTTAAGTAATAACTAAAAAAAAAACAATAATGGTTTAGGAGAACAGGTAATGAAAAATACCTCTTTCCTCACAGCAGAGAGGCAGAGAATTACCAGGGGACAATATTATATACCGAGTCAGGTGGGACACTTAATAAATGCTTGCTGACTTGACCTTAACAAGTTGACACACACATTGCCAGTACAACTGAACCTCTTTTCAGAATCACTTTAAACTATTAGGAGGGTAAAATGACTAGTTTATTTTGTCATTTTACATCTCAAAACAAAATACTTCTTTACATTCTAGCAAATCCTCAATGCTACTACTCAATACTAGGTATTTAACATAACTCTGATATAGGATTAACACTGAACTTTGTCAAACAAACTGCTGCTGGCTTTGCTGAACCAAAATGACACTTCTGGGAGGAGTGGTAACAAAAATCAGAACTGGCTATTTAGTATTCCACAGTCATCTCTACAAGAGCAGTGGAGTCAGGAAGAACTGGATTCAAATCCTATTTCTGGCCCATATCTATGTAACCAAGGGCAAGTCATTAAACCTCTCAGTACTCCCAGGAAATTCTCTGAGACTAAATATCAGACAAATTGTTGACTTGTATCACTGGAGAGAGTTGCCATACCAGAAAGCCCTGCACTGATGAAATCAGAGGACCAGGACAAAAAAAAAGTCTTAACTATAGAAGTACAACAATATTAACACATACATATCAACTGCTATCTCAGAAGAGAGAAAACATCAGGAAAATATGCAAGAGCACTTTAAAGGTTAGAACTAGATGAAACATGAAAAGTACTGAGTTCATGCCTGAAAGAACGTCAACCAAGAAGGTAGGAGGATACTGCAGACGTGTGCCAGTAAATCTTTAACAACCAGCTCGCGTAGGGGCACACGGGAAGTGCATGACACACTTTTAAATTTAATCTGAATATTGACAATTTCTCCATTGCTTTCTTAAGTCTATCAATGAAACTTAAGCCTAGATCTGTAGCATTTGCCAATTTCTGAGGTATAAATGCTCATACTGAAAACATAGTAATTGGCTCTCAAGAATCAAGAGAAGCTGGCTCCAGCACATGCCGGGCCATGGGTATCACCAAGCATTAGAAACAGGTCTAGGAAACACATTCTCCTTTGAATGTGTTCATATTTATTGTTCATATATTTAGGGCCAGAAGGAACAATAGAAGTCTCCTTGTCTAAGGCTTGCTTTTTATAGATGAGGACACTGAAACCCAAGGAGGTGAAGTGACCTGCCAAAGGTCACATACATAGGCAGTAAATGAAAGGGCCAGGACTTGAACCCAGGTTCTTCAATTCCACACATGTCCTAAACCCTAAGAAGGGCTTATATTTCACAGTTTTATATAGACTCAAGACAACCACTGCATGCCAAGTATACGCACATATATATAGAGGCAGAGATGAGAGACAGTGACAAAGGTCATAGATCTACAACTGCAATGGACCTCATGGACCTCAAAAGGCCATCAGTCCAACCTCTCATTTTACAGATGAGGAAACTAAGGCCCATAGAAGCTAAGTTACTTGCCCAAGTCACAAAGGTAATAACTGTCGGAGGAAAGATTTAACCCAGGTCTCTTGATGCCCAAGACAATGCTCTGTAAGTTGCTTAATCCCCCCTCCTCCATCCCTTCCTGTACCGATAAAAAAAAAATCTATTCATTTAAGGAAAATAAGGTTGATTCTCATTAGTAATAATTATCTTATAATTATCTTAATATTATCTAAAAATAATTATCTAATAATTAGTAATGTTTCCCTGAAATCCCTTCCTCTACTTACTCTTCCTTCTGAACTGTACTAGCTCCCTATTCCTTCCAGATTCTATCTATTCTGACTACCCTCTTCCCCATATGCATTTTAACCCCCTAATCTCTCAGCACACACTGAAACTCTGGGAGATCATGTTGTTCCATATATAAATTTTCATTTGGTTCTAGGGAAGAATCTGGGACAGCCAGGAGACAATTTGGTGACAAATACAACAGCTTTATGATGCTAATAACCACATTCCTGATTGAGAAAATTAAACAGTATTTATTAAAAGCAACAATGTTAAACATTCTTTTGTAAAAGTTGGTTATTTTTTGAAGGAGCTTAAATAGGACAATCATTTTTCTAAATGGTGGAATGTTAAAAATTTTAGAATTCCAAAACAAAAACCCAACAGCATACATCACAAAAAGTTGTTAACAACAATGACAAATAAATAGCTGATATTATATAAAACCTATGCTTACAAATCCATTTATACTCATTAATTAATTTGATTATCACAAAACATGGCAAAAAATGTCCATTTTATTGATAATAGTATTATTGGAGTGGTACATACCTATGAACAAAGTTAGTAGTTCCATCAATAGGATCAATTATCCATGTGGGATTATCAGTCAAGACACTGTATTCCCCAGCAGCCACTGATTCCTCCCCAATGAAACTAAAGGACAAAAATATCAAATGTTACCAAGTTCACTTTACTTTCATTTTCCTAAACACATTTCACAAACTTAGCAGTCTACTCACAAAAGCTCACACTTAGATCACACACTTAGAATTGGCACCTAGTTCAACGTCTAATTTTACAAATGAATAAAGGAAGGCCTAAGAGAGGACTTGCCTAGTGTCAAAGGTTATAGTGGCCAGGCTGAGATCCTGAACCCAATTCCTCTAACCCCATATCCAGCACTCTTTCTGCCTGCACACTCTTCTGCTATTATTCCCCTTTATTTCTGGAAGATCTGCAAGAACATAGATCTGATTCTGTGCTGGTCCCAGTTCTTACACAGACCGCAGGACTCAACACAAATGCAAAGTTAAGGTGAGTCAGAGTTCAAGAAGCTAAAAAGCACATCAGATACAAAGAAGAAAACATGAAGAACATCAAAAATACAGGGACAAGAATCAGCCTGAAATCAAACCAACCACTCAATGTGTTGTGCATATGACACCTGGCCTGGATCGGTCTAAAATAAGGAGGCATCTTAAGTAAATAACTGTGTGCCCTCCATCAGTGGGGTCTCTGTCCTTTTATAAAACCTCCTTTTCTACTTCAGTTCAATTCAGCAGCATTCACTTCACCTGGAGTAGGCCTGGTACAGGGTTACCTTGCAGTGACACAAGGAAAGGATGTAATGCTTGAGACCAACATTTAATAAAAGGGGGGAGACTTAGATAAATGCAAAGGAAAGATCCAGGCAAAATGCTATGAGGAATCTAGGGACAGATTTATGTAGCTAATTAATACAATTATCCTGCACAAGTCACCTCATCTTTGGCCTCAAGTTTCCTCATCTTTAAAATGAGGGAGCTGGACCAGAGGCATCTCAGGTCTCTTCCGGCTCTAACTCTACGATCCTTTTGCTAAGCTCTTCTACCCAGATTCTACTAGAATTGTTTCCCTCTTTGTACTGGTATCCCCAGAGCCCAACATTGCCTGGAATATAACAGATACTTAATAAATGTCTGCTAATCGATAGCTAAGGGTATAGTTTTTGTTCATGCACAAAGGTTGTGATTGCAGCTACGAATAGATACTGGTAAAGGAAACCAAGGCTTGAATCACTTGCACAGGGGTAACCGAGTGTTTGCTCCTCTCTCTCCCTCATAAAAGCAATCCCTTCTACCTGCAACATGAAAGTCTTCCTGCCGTGATTTGAAACTCATCTCCCTCCTCCCTAGTAGCTTCAACTTCTCCCTCTCTCCTGGGTGCTTTTCAGTCTGTAAAATGTATTTGAGTTGTCATTTTCTTTCCCCTTGCCCCCCACAAAAGCTTTCATTTGTCCACATTACTCTTCCAGTTTCTTCAGTGGGTCAAAGATGCACAGACTGGTCTTATACTAAACTAGGTTCCACTGCAAATAATACAATAGCAAAGTTTCGATGGAGAGGCCACATAGCCTAATGGATAGAAAGCTGACCTACAAGTCAAGGTGACCTGGGCTCAAATCCCACCTCTCCCACACACTAGCTGTGTGGCCCTGGGTAGGTAATTTAACCACTCAATAATGAAAGCAACACTCTAAGAGTTTAAGTGGCAAAAAGGCTTCCAACCTGCACTGGCATAAAGAACTTCTGTACCAGAGGTCTCCACATAACAACTCAAAAAAGTTCCAAGGAATTTAATTATGCCTCCACCTGTTTCTATTTCTGCATTATTTATACTCTGTATTTTTATACTTGAAATTGAAGAAATACCTGTGAGAAGGAAACCTTTCCTTTATGGCAGAAAGCATCATTTTTTCAACTTTTTGGTCAGTGGCTGTAACCAGATCTGCTGGAGAACTCTTCATCATGACAGCCATCTCATTTTTTAAAGCTTCCCGAATCACCTAAAGACATTGTTTTTAGTGAACACATGGAAAAAAGATGAATGATTTAAAACCAGAAAAAAAACACAAATGGTATGAAACATGAAACTACTGCTACTCAACAATACCCCCAGTATCAACCTTTAATTTACATAAAATCAGCCTTCAGAGATCACAGAAAGAAGGTTACAGCTGGAAGAACCTTATAGATGAGTTGACCACTTCCCTCCTTTTATAGATGATGAAACTAAGGTCTACAGAAAAGAGTAATTTACCAAGGCACATGGCTAATTAGTAGAGTTGAACTAGAAAATCATATCATCCAGGCTCTTTCTAAGACACAATAATTATAAATTCATGAATTTCTAAAACTGAGTCCTTTTTCAGACTCAGCTGTGTCATCTTTTCATATTATAGTAGTAGTTTTTTTAATCCAGGAGGCAGAACATTTATTTCTTTGAATTCAAGTGATATTTAGTCAAAAGAAAAGTGAGCTTCACTAGTTTTTTAAAAAGTCTCATTTAAAATAGCAACATAAATTGTGTACCCATCCATGTATATATGACCCAATTTACCTCTCCAGCTTTTCTTGCTAGGGTTATTGCATAATCCATGCATTCTTGCCAAGGATCGGCCATCTTCTCCTGTATATATTTAAAGACATTATGTAAAACAGCTACAAATTCCCAAAAGTCCTAATCCTAGCTGAAGAATATGCTGTTCAAAAGTTAGCCCCATAAAAGAAAGTTAGCCCCCCAAACACCCTTTGATTTCAGATTCACCACCTTTCCCATCTAAGAGTTCATAAATTTTTAAGACACCTTAGGTAACAGAGGCCTAGAAAGATAGAGTATCTTGCTAGGATGGGGCAAAGTCAGGATGCTTTTACTACTACCCCATGATGCTTGACCAAGTTCAAGGGCTTATTGGGATTTTTTCCAATTTTTTAAATTACTTATTTTTAGCTTTTTTTAAAAAAATTCTGAGTTCCATTTATCTCCTTCCATCCAGTCCCCCTCAACCACTGAAAAAGCAAGTGATCTATCAATTATACATGTGAAATCACGAAAAATATTTCTATATGAGCAACTGCAAATTGCATGTTGCAAAAAAAAAAGCAAGAAATATTAAAAAAGTGAAAAAATACTTCAGTCTGTGCTGAGTTCACAAGTTTCCTCTTTAGATGTGGATAGCACTGTTCATCATGAATCTTCTGTAATTATCTTAGATCATAGTACTGATCAGAGTAGCTAAGTCTTTCACAGTTGATCATTACAATATTGCTAATGCTGTGTACAATGATGTCCTGGTTGTGCTCACTTCACTCTGCACCAGTTCATAAAAGTCTTCCCAGATTTTTTGGAAATCATCCTGCTCATCACTTCTTACAGCATGATAGTATTCCATCACAATCATATAGCATAACTTGTTCAGCCATTCCCTAATTGATAGGCATCCCTTCAATTTCCAATTCTTTGACACCACAAAAAGAGCTGGTATAAGTAATTTTGTACATGAGTCCTTTTCCTTTTTATTTGATCTCTTTGGAATATACAGATTTAGTAGTGGTATTGCTGGATCAAAGGGTATACACAGTTTTATAGCCCTTTGGGCATAGTTCCAAATTGTTCCCTAGAATGGTTGGACCAGTTCACAACTCCACCAACAGTACATTAGTGCCCCTGCTTTTCCACATCCCCTTCAGCATTTGTCATTTTCCTTTTGTGTCATGTTAACCAATGTGAAAGTCATCAGGTGGGAACTCAAAGGTGTTTTAATTTGCATTTCTCTAATCAGTAGTGATTTAGAGCACTTTTGTAAATGACCATAGATAACTTTGATTTCTTCTTCTGAAAACTGCCTATTCATATTCTTTGACCATTTATCAACTGAGGAATAACTATTTTTATAAATTTGACTCAGTTCCCTACATATTTGAAATATGAGGCCTTTAATAGAGGAACTTGCTGTAAACATTATTCACCAGTTTCCTGCTTTTCTCTTAATTTTGGCTGCACTGATTTTGTTTGTGTAAAATCTTTTTATGTTCATATAATGAAAATTTTCCACTATACTGCCCATGACCATACCTTTTGTGTGGTCATTAACTCTTCCCTTATCCATAGATCTGACAGGTAAAATTTTCTATGTTGCCTTAATTTGCTTGTATCACTTTTTATGTCTAAATTATGTACCCAATTTTCCCTTACTTTGGTATATGAGGTAAGATCTTAGTCTATGCCTATTCCTGCTAAACTGTTTTCCAGTTTTCCCAGCAATTTTTTTCAAATACTAAATTCTTCCCCCAGAAGCTTGACATCTTTGGGTTTATCAAAACTAGATTATTATACTACTATATAGTAAATGTACCTAATGTATTCCATTGATCTATCAATCTATTTCTTAGCCAGTACCAGATTGTCTTGATGATTACTGCTTTGAAATATAGTCTAAAATCTGGTACCACTAGGCTGCCTTCTTCAGGGCTGTGGGGCCCTTCTCCCATTGGTTCTCTTGATGTTTTTGACCTTTTGCTCATCAAGGATGAATTTTGTTTTTTGGGGGTTTTTTTGGTGTGTGTGATCTACAAAATAATTCTTTGATAGCTTGACTGGTATGGCTCTGAATAAGTAAACAAATTTAGGTAAAATCATCATTTTTATTTTATTAGTTCAGCCCACCTATGAGCAATTAATGCTTCCCCAGTTGTTTAGATCTATCTTTGTGTGAAATGTTTTATAATTGCGTTCATAGAGTTCCTGGGTTTGTCTTGGTAGGTAGACTCCCAAGTACTTTATGTAATCTGTAGTTATTTTAAATGGAATTTCTCTATCTCTTCCTGCTGGGTTTTATTGATAATAGAGAAATATCGATGATTTATATGAAGATATTTTATATCCTGCAACTTTGCTAAAATTGTTAATTGCTTCAGCTATATTTTTGGTTGATTCTCTAGGATTCTCCAAGTATACCATCACACCATCTGCAAAGAGTGTTGGTTTTGTATCCTCATTGCCTATTCTTAGTTTTTAAATTTCTCTTTCTTGTCTTATTGCTACAGCTAGCATTTTCAATGCAATACTAAATAATGGTGATGATAATGAACAGCCTTGCTTTACCCCTGATCTTACTGGGAAGGCTCCTTGTTTACACCCATTACAGATAATGCTTGCTCTTGATTTTAGAGAGATACTACTTATCATTTTAAGAAAAGCTCCATTGATTCCTATGCTTTCTAGTACTATTCATAGGAACAGGTGTTGTATTTTGTAAAAAGATTCTTCTGCATCTATTGAGATAATATGATTTTTGTTGTTTTTGTTATCAATCTGATCAATTACATTAACACTGAACTAGCCCTGCATTCCAGGTATAGATCCTACTTGGTCAGAATGTATGATCTTTTTAATACATTCCTGTCATTTCCTTGCTAGATACATTCCTGTCATTTCCTTACCAGTATTTTATTTAAAATTTTTACATTGATATCTGTTAAGGAAATTGGCCTACAGTTTTTTTCATGTTTTTGCTTTACCTGGCTTAGGTATCAAAACAATATTCCTATCACACAAGGAATTTGGTAGAACTCTTTCTTTACTTATTTTTCCAAATAGTTTATATATTATTGGAATTAATTGTTCTTTAAATGTTTGGCAAAAATTTACATGTAAATCTGTCTGGTCCTAAGGATTTTTTTTGTTGGTGAGCTCATTTATGGCTTGTTCAACTTCCACTCCTAAGACACAGTAATTTAAGTATTCTATTCCTTCTTCTGTTAATCTGGAAAATTTATAGTTTTGTAAACATTCATCCATTTCACTTGATCAGCTTTATTGTCATATAATTGGGCAAAATAACTCTTAATGATTGCTTTAATTTCATCTTCATTAGTGGTACATTCAATTTTTCATTTTTTATACTAGTAAACTTGGTTTTCTTCTTTTTTTAATTCAAAATAGTCAATGGTTTATTTATTTTGTTGTTTTTAATCTTTAGGATTAGATTTACTATCCAACCAATTTTTCTGAGTAATATTTTATTTTTCCCAATTATATATAAAAACAATGTATGATTATGATCACCATACATTGTACATCAGAATGTATGATCTTTTAAATATATTGCTGTCATTTCCTTGCTAGTATTTTATCTAAAATTTTTACACTGATATTTGTTAAGGAAATAGGCCTATAGTTTTGGTGGGTTTTTTTTTTTCATGTTTCTGCTTTCCCTGGCTTAGGTATCACAACCTAATTCATCACAACAAAATTCATTTTAAAAATTCATTTTTAAAAATTTTAAGTTCCAAATTTTCTCCCTCCCTCTGTCCCATCCCTGAGGCAGTGAGCAATTTGATATAGTTTATATATGTACAATCATGCAAAACAGATTTTCATATAAGTCATGTTGTGAAAGAAAACCAAAAAGTGTGAAAAAACTAAACAAAGTGAAAAATAGCATGCTTTGATCTGTATTCAGACTTCATCAGTTCTTTCTCTGGAGGTTGATAGCATTTTTTACCATGAATCCTTTGGAATTGTTGTGGATCACTGCACTGCTGAGAAAAACTAAGTCATTCACGGTTGATAACACAATATTGTTGTTACTGTGTACAATATTCTAGTTCTGCTCACTTCACTTTGCATCAGTTCACGTAAGTCTTTCCAGGTTTTTCTGAAATCAGCCTGCTCATCATTTCTTATAGCACTATAGTATTCCATTACAATTACATACAACTTGTTCAGCCACTCTCCAATTGATGGACATTTCCTCAATTTCCAACTCTTTGCCATCACAAAGAGCTGATATAAATATTTTTGTACAAATAGATCATTCCCCGCCCCCTCCCCCCCTTTTTTAATCTTTGGTATATAGATCTAGTAGTATAATTGGGCCAAAGGGTATGCACAGTTATATAGCCCTGTGGGCATAGTTCCAAACTAGTCTCCAGAATGATTGGATCAACTCCACCAACAGCTCATTAGTGTTCCAATTTCTCTGCATCCCCTCCAATATTTATCATTTTCCTTTTCTATCATGTTAGCCAATCTGATAGGTGTGAGGTAGTAACTCAGAGTTGTTTTTTCACTTAATTTTTAACCTATGCTTCCAAGGCCCTTTACTAAATGTAATTTTTATTACATTATGGTCTAAAGAGAGTGCATTTAATATTTTTGCTTTTCTGCATTTGTGAGATTTTTATGCCCTAATATGTACTCAATTTATGTGAAGGTGCCATGTACAGCTGAGAAAAAAATATACTCCTTTCTATTCTTATTCAATTTTCTCCAGAGGTCTATCATATCCAGCTTTTCTAAAATTCTATCTAACTCCTTAACTTCTTTCTTATTTATTTTATTGTTAGATTTATCTAGTTCTGGGAAGGGAACATTGAGGTCCCTAAATAGTATAGTTTTACTATTTCTTCCTGTAACTTTTTAAATTTTTCTCTTTAGATGTTCTGCCATTTTGGTATATACACACACACACACACACACACAGACTATTGATATTACTTCACTGTCTATGTACCTTTTATCAATGTGTAGTTTCCCTGATTATTCTTTTAACTAGGTCTATTTTTGCTTTTCCTTTGTCTGAGATCATGATTGCTACCCCTTCTTTTCTCTTTACTTCAGCAGAAACCTAACAAATTCTGCTCCAGCCTCTTTTTTTTAACTGTGTGTGTGTGTCGTTTCAAATATGTTTCAATGATAGTTTCTAAGCCATTCAGCCATTCACTTCCATTTTATACATGAGTTCATCCCATTCACACAATTATGATTACTAATTGTGTATTTCTCTCCAACCTATTCTATTTATACTTCTCTGTTTTTACCTTGTCCCTCCTCAAAAGTGTATTTTGTTTCTGACTACTGCCTTCTTCAATCCATCCTTTCTTTTATTACCATTCCCCTTCCTCTCATCCCCTTCTCTACTTCCTTGTTGGGTAAGATAGATTTCTATTCCCAATTGAGTGTGTATATAAATTCTTCCCTTTCAACCAATTCTTATGCAAGTGAAGTTCAAGTGTTATTCCCCATTCCCAATTATCCCCTCACCTATAAAAGCTCTTGCTTGTGCAGACTTTTTATGTGAGATCATTTTCTCCATTCTTTCTCTCCCTTCCCCCTTCTCCCAGTGAATCCCTCATTTTCATCCCTTCAGGTTTTTTTTGAGAACATCCCAATATGATTGACTAACACCCATGGCCTCTATGTGGACTCCTTCAAACTACCTTAATAAAGTTCTCATGTAGGAATGTAAATAGCTTAACCTTATTAAATCCCTTATGATCTCTTTCCTGTTTACCTTTTTATGCTTCTCTTGAGTCTTGTGTTTGAATGTCTCATACAATCATTGACTTCCACTTCCCAATTCTTCTTTTTAAGGAGTTCTTTTCTTCAGTGAATTTTTGTTCTTATACTATTTGAAATGACCAATCCTGTTTTGGGGATGTTATTTTCTTCAGTACTTTTTGTGCATCTTTTACCAAGCTGTTAATTCTCATTTCATAATTTCCTTGTATCACTGGCTTTGTTTGCAGCTATTTTCACTTTGTTGTGTTCTGAGTTTGTGTCGATCTTCCCTGTCACTATAATAGCTTTTTATAATCAGATTCTTTTTTTGTTGCTTGCTTTTTTTTTCTAGCTTATTTCTTGACTTTGAACTTTATGTTAAAGTTGCACCCCTGTACTCCTACAGCCAGAAGCACTAGCACACTCAGGGCCCTAAAACTGGGACCAGGGTCCCTGCTCCCCTGAAGCCACAAGCACTAACACTGCTCTCTGCCCTGGAATTGTGATCCAGAACTGCATATGGGCAATGAAGTTGCCAAAGAGCACCAAGTCTTATGCCCAATGCTAGCAAAAAGTTCCTGTAATCTCTTTCTGACCTGTTGTCTGATCCCCTTACTGTCTCTAGGCTGAGAACTCTGGACAGTAGTCACTGCCTCCAAGGCCCACCACTGGTGCTACCACCATGTGCACTCTGGGCCTACCGCCCTTCCCCACCCTGGTGTCACAGACCTGCTGACTTCCTATATTGTCTTAGACTGGAAAAATGTCTCACTCTGATTCTTTGTTGGCTATGCCACTCCAGGATTTGATTTAATATCCTGTATTAAAACTGTTTGGAGGGGAATGTCAAGAGAGTTTCCAGTTGGCAGGGTCGTTACCTCTACTCTGCCATCTTGGCTCCACCTTCAGACTGCTCATTTAGATTTAAATCAGGTACCTCTAGAGACCTTAATAATTCCTCCAACCTATTAAAAATATTATTCTAGTGCAGATATAGGATATTTCATAGGTGAAAATATTCATATTATCTCAAAAGGTGCCAGAGATTGGGGAATGAAAGGAAATAGAGATTCAATATTCTAAGGGTGAGTATATATCAATGGGGTCAAACTCAAATACAAATGGATTCCTGGCTGCATACTGATTTGGAAAACCACAAATTAACATTATCTATGTTGTACTGTATTTTCATCAATTTTGTTAAATATTTCTCATTCTACATTTTAATCTGGTTGCCAGCCTCACTTGAGAGTTTTTGCAAGATTTCAAGTTTGACACCTCTGGCATAAGAAATGAGAGAAAAGGAGGGAAAAAAAAAACATAAGAAGAGCAAGCTGATAATATAAGAGAATAAAGGAAATGGCTATCAAGTAAAAAGGAAATAATATCGAGTATGAAAAAAGCAAAAAAGGAGTTTATAAAAGTAACATCTTTGTTATAGGGAGAAAAAGCATTTATGATACCTCTTCCATGAGGTCTGTCTGACTTTTTATTGACTTCTCCAAAGTGAAATCCTGAGGAAACTAAAAATAATTAACCAAAAACACAACTAAAAATTTTTAAATGTCACTTTATTACAAAGAGTTTTTATAAGGTACCTGATGCATGGTAGAAGTGTCGGTTGTTTATAAAGATGTAAGAATTTTCTCTTATGTGTAATTTTCTATGAAAGGATAATAAGCATAGTATTTCTGCCTAAGGAGTGAACAGAAATCACATATGGCTAAAACTGTTACAATGGTACTCAAATCATAGACAGAGGAGTAAAAAAACAGAGTTAAAGCAGAGAAAAAGCTAACAAGACTGTAACATAAACATCCTGTAGCATTTCTTGGCTCTTCATAATCTATTCTAGCCCCAACCTACCTTTTGGGTTTCACTTCTTTCTTACTACACCCTATAGTCTATATTTTAACCAAACTGGACTATTCACTGTCTGAAAAAAACTTACGTTGTCTTGGCTCTGCCCCTTCGCTCAAGCTTTTCTTTAACCTGGAACCTAAGGGAAATGGGATGAGTCTACCATCAATTAGTCAGTGAGGTTGGCTTTGATTCCCAGCAAAAGTAAAGAACATGTTATTAAAGGAATAGTTATTTAGAAAGTATTTAGAAAGAGAAATAATAACCACAGAAGCACAGAATTTTTGAAAAGGAAGGAATTTCAGCAGCCATCTTTTCTAACTCATAAAGAAATGCCTACTACAATACACATAACAGATGGTCAGCTATATAGTATAGCTATATGATACAGAAATATTCCATACCTATATCAAGCTTCTGCTTGAAGAGGGGAAAGGGGCGGAACTTTATGGAGAGGTCTCACAGATCTACATATTTAGCCCTACATACACCTCCCCTGAGCTTCATTACTACATCAAAAATACCTCTTAGGCATATCAGATTCAATATGTCCAAAAGAGAACATGTTATCTTTACCTAAAAATCTACTCCCTCTTCCAGATTTCTCTATTTCTAAAAAATGCTCCACCATTCTGCCAGTTTCCCAGATTTGTATCCTGGATATGTTATCCTTAACTCCTCACCCTACTCCACCTTATCCAATGAGTTACCAAATGTTGTTTCAGCTTCCACAACATTTCTCAAATCTCACTCTTCTCTACTAAAAACACCCCTTAACAGAGGTCTTTAATATTTGTTAAGTGTTTTATATACATTATTTCACTTAATCCTTATAACAAACCTGTGAGATAACTGCTAGTATCATTCCCATTTTAAGAGATGATGAAATGGAGACCAAGAGAGGTTAAGCCTAGGATCACGCAACCGTTAAGCGTTTGAAGCAGGATAAATTTGTAGCAGATCCTCAACATGGCTGATTAAGACTTTATCCAGCAGCAATTAGGAGTACTCAAACAGAAGCAAAGAAGGCAATGGTAGAACTAACCCAGGGCTGGGGTTTGGAAAGGGACAAATAGTGGTAAAACCAGATGACAAGGATTTAGACAGTATAAGATGGCATACAGTTGAACGGTAAATTCAATATTTTAAAGAAGGGAAGAAAAGCCTGAGAATGAGTGATGGCCTAGGAAAGCAGGGAAGGGTGAAATGACCGAAGGTTACTGTGAGACAGGAGCATGAGTCTGGTATATAGGGAGAGGTGGCAGGATCCTATGGTCAAAGAAAGGAAATTCACAGTTATAGACTGTGGAAGTAGTACACTTGTAGGAAATGATGAGATCAAGGGTATGTACGGTTATGGTTGTGCGTGTCTGAAGGAGAGGGAATGTGCAGATAGAGGAGTTGAAGATGTTGGTGAACTAGGAAGCAAAGGTGTTTCTGAGGGGATAACAACATGTATGGGTAAGAATAAAATGGTTCCAAAGTACAGGAAGACAAGGAGTTAGGTATCCAACTCACTGAGAAATGAGAATGACCTAGGGCTGGTATAGAACAGCAATCAGGATCTGGATATGGTGTTCTATATGAAGGACAGATTGCTGAGTGATGGTGGTAGTTAAGGGCAATTCAAAGGGGCAACAAGGAGCAAGAAGCATTATCTACTCTTCCTCCTGGTCCAGTATGTCAAGTGACCCAAGAGAAAGTACATCCAATAACTCAAGAGAGTGAACAGGAGCTGTTTTCTGGATGGGCCTAGGCTTCTGTGATACTAGGAAGACAAGACAGAGGAAGATGTTTAACATAAAAAGTAGCTGGTTAATAATACAATAAGCTTTCCAACAAGGTACAATGAGTGAGGGAAGGCAGACTTAGAAAGGAATTTAGGAGAGGCAGGATTGACATGCATGGGTAAGGTTTTGGGAGTGGTACCAGGGGACGTTTTCACCTAGGCAGTCTAGATTTAAATCACAGAGATTCTACAAGGAAAAGATAACCACATTCTTCACAGTAGTAATGGCAATGTGCCCTAGAACTCAGCTCAGAGTAGATGCAATTATCATTCTTAAGCAAAAGGATGAAAAGTGGGGTGAGAACGGGATAAGTTGAGCTGACTTCTTCAGAGTTTGCAGACTATTTTCTTCCCTGTTTTGAAAATTATGTCATTTTGTCTTTTTCTCCATCTTTTAAATATCACTGATCAGTTCAGCAATCATGTTCTTCATTTCTTTTAGAACCAAAAAACACAGTTCATTTGGACAAAGGGATCTGAATTCAGCATGGGTATCTAAGGACTCTCTAATATCTACTTACTTATGTTGCGTACCAATTTCCCATTAATCTTTTTTGTTCTGTCTTTTCCAAAGGTCACTCTACTTGGTGGAGAAAACAGAAACAAAATAAGAATTCCACTTTCTCTCTGTTCAAACCTTTTTTCTTGTTCTCCTTGATAGCCTCAGCCCATTCTGAGATCTAGCATTTCTGAGACTATTCTTACAGTAATACTCTATAATTCTGTAACAATCCTCTATTACCTGCCCTTGCTTCCATCTTCTGCATATATATTTTTTAATAAATAAGTTGGTTGGTGAATTCCCTGTGTGCACCCACATCAGTCTTTCCAAACAACTCCTGTTTTTTCTTCCTCATAAGAATTGTTTGAGTTTATATCTTCAGAATTTCACTGTTGAATCGACTTCTGGAGCCAAGATGGTGGAGTAAGCAATAAGTCGCTAGCATTCTCCCTTATTGACTTCTGAAAAAAACAGAAAATAGCGCCCCAGGAAAAATCCTGGAACAGCAGAGCCAGCCGAAAGATGAGGTAAAGCAGTCTTTTAACCCAGGAAACTTGGAGGATTGGTAAACTTGGGCAAAAGGGGAACATATTCCAGGACAGGAAGTGTCCCAGCAAGCCAGCAACAAGCCCCACCTCAGCAAACCAGTAGGAGATCCTGAGCCCCAGGGTGGTGGAGCAAGCAAACACCAACAGCAGGACACCTCCTCCCACCCTCTACCCTTCACCCCCCACCCTCACCCTGTATGCCCTAGCAGAGTCAGAGGAACCGGCAGTCTCCAGCCCAGAGAACCACCATGTGCACCAGGGCAACCCTGGGTAGGCAAGCATCCCCCAGCTGCTGGACCTCTACACACGCAGGCCAGGATGGGCAGGTGTCATCCAGTGGCCAGATCTCCACATGTTTCAATGTAGCCCTGGGAAAATGCAGAAAAACCCCACCTGGCCTCAGCACATGCCAGATACCACCATTAGGACCCATAAGCTGCCAGAACCCTACAGCCTCCAGCTGCCAGCACTTGAGGCCTAAGCACACAAAGCCAGTGCCCAGGTCTCTGGCCCCCAGAACAAGAAGCTTGGGATAGGGCCCCCTGTGTCCCAGAAGCAGAGCTCAACTTTAAAAGCCAGGAAATAGGCAAACAAAATGAGCAAAGAGCAAAAAAGAACACTGAAGACTCTTTTTATGGGGACAGGGAAGCTCAAAACATAAACTCAGAAGAAGACAACATTGTCAATATGCCTACATTTGAAACCTCAAAGAGGAATCTGAATTGGTCTTAAGCCCAAAAAGCCCTCTTAGAAGAGCTTAAGAAAAATTTTAAAAGTCATATAAGAGAGATAGAAGAAAAACTGGGAAAAGAAATGAGAGGTATGCAAGAGAGAGTCAACAGCTTGGAAAAGGAAGAACAAAAATTGACTGAAGAAAACAATTCCTTAAAAAGAAGAACTGGTCAAATGGAAAAGGAAAGCACAAAAACTCACTGAAGAGAACTCCTTAAAAAGTAGAACTGGCCAAATGGAAAAGGAGGTACAAAAAGTAACTGAAGAAAACAATTCCTTAAAAATTAGAATTGGGCAAGTGGAAGCTAATGACTCTATGAGACATCAAGAATCAGTCAAACAAAATCAAAGGAATGAAAAGATAGAAGAAAATGTAAAATACCAATTCTCTTTCCCTTCTCTCAAGATGGCAGACAAAAAATCCCCAAAGGAGCCAAAGGAAAAGAAGGTCAGAAGGGAAAAAAAAAAAAAAGAACAAAAAGGTAGTGAAAAAACCTTAAAAGCACTGCAGTTGGAACCCAGTCCTGGCCCAAGGAATTGGTAGAAACTTTCTGAGGTCTGCAATATATTCCTGGCGAGCCATGTACAAGCGAAAATACGCTGCACCAAAAATCCAGATTGAAAAGAAAAAGAGAAAGTGCCTGCTATTATCTCAAAGCCAATTGGTGGTGATAAGAATGGAGGAACCCATATTGCAAAGATACACAAAATGCCTAGGTATTACCCTACTGAAGATATGCCTAGAAAGTTGCTGAGTCATGGCAAAAAGCCCATCAGCCAGCACATGAGGAAACTTCAAGCTAGCATCACCCCAGGCATGGTTCTGATCATGCTCAATGGCTGCCACAGGGGCAAGGGAGTGGTTTCCCTGAAGCAACTAGCTAGTGGCTTGCTACTGGTGACTGGACCTGTGGCCATCAACTGTGTTCTTTTGAAAAAGACCCATCAGAAATTTGTCACTGCCACTTCTACCAGGGTTAACCTTTCTGGTGTAAAAATTCCAAATCATCTTATTGAAGGTTACTTTAAGAAGAAGAGACTCTGTAAACTTAGACACCAAGAAGGAGAGATTTTTGACACAGAAAAAGGGAAATACAAGATTATAGAGCAGCACAAGGCTAATCAGAAAACAGTAGACTCTCAGAACCTGCCCCAAATCAAGCTGTGGCTCCCTAAATTCTATAGGTTTATCAGTTTATCCTCAAAAACTGGTGTTTTAAATGCCTTGCAGAGAACTCATTAAAATATTTGGAATAACCAAAAAGAAAAACAAGAAAAGAAAATGTAAAATACCTCATTGAAAAAACAATTGACCTGGAAAACAGATCCAAGAGAGACAATGTAAGAATCATTGGTCTACCTGAAAGATATGATCAAAAAAAAGAGCACGGACAGCATCTTTCAAGAAATTATCAAGGAAAACTGCTCTGAGGTCCTAGAACCAGAGGATAAAATACTCATTGAAAAAAGAATCCACTGGGGGGGGTAGGGGTAGGAAACTTAGGTGGCTCAGTGGATACAGCGCTGACCCTGGGGCCTGAAGGTCCTCAGTTCAAATCCAGCATCAGAAACATAACACTGTGTGACCCTAGGTAAGTCACCTAACTCCAACTGCCTCACCAAAAATAAATAAATAAAATAAAATGCAAAATAAAAGAATCCACAAATCACCTCCTGAAAGAGATCCCAAAATGAAGACTCCAAGGAATATTGTAACCAAATTCCAAAATTATTAGTTCAAGGTGAAAATACTGCAAGTAGCCAGAAAAACAATTTAAACATTTCATTTAAACCAGTCAGGACTACTCAGGACCTAGCAGCTTCTACATAATGGATCAGAGGGCTTGGAATATGATATTTCAGAAGGCAAAGGACCTTGCATTACAATCAAGAACCAACTATCCAGCAAAATTGAGCATAATCGTTCAGGGGAGGAGATGGACGTTCAATGAAATAAGGGACTTCCAAACTTTCTTGATGAAAAAAACTGAGCTGAACAGAAAATTCAATCTTCAAATACAAGATTCAAGAGAAGCATAAGAAGGCAAACAGGAAAGGAAAAAAAGCCATAATGTTTAATAAGATTAAAGTGTTTACATCCCTACATCTTTATTACAACATTTGGAAGGGTATACATAGAGGGCAGGGCATGGGTATAAGTTGACTTTGATGTGATGATAAAAAAAAAAAATCTAATTAAGAGGTGAAAAAAAGGGATTGTACATGGAGAAGAGGAAAGGAGGAGACAGAAGAGGTAAATTACATCACATGAAGAGGTGCAAATAACTATTACAGTAGAAGGAAAAAAGGGAGGGAGATGAGCATTGTTTGAATTTTACTCTCACTAGATTTGGCTCAAAGAGGAAATAATATACACACTCAGATATAGAAATCTAACTTACCCTATAGGAAGTAGGAGGGAAAAGGGGAAAGAAGAGGAAGGAAATGTGCATGGAAAGATGATATTTGTAACTCATGAGACCTTTGTCAGTATTAGGGTAGTTGGAGGGAAAAAAAATTATAAGTATGTATAGATATAGATTGACAGAGAGACAGACAGGCAGATTGATAGATAGATGGCACAGGGTGAGCTGAAGATGAAGGAGTGATATTTGGAGAATAAAACTAAAGGGTGAAAGAGAATTATACTGGGAGGAGAAAGGGAGAGGTAGAATGGGGTAAATTATCTCACATAAAACAGACAAGAAAGGCTTTTACAGTGGAAGGGAAATGGGGAAAGGTGAGAGGGAATGAGTGAATCTTATTCTCATCGAATTTGGCTTAAGGAGGGAATAACATACACACTCAATTTGGTATGGAAATCTATCTTACTCTACAAGAAAATGGAGGAAGGGGATAAGAGATCAGGGCGATGATAGGGGGAGGGCAGATTGAGGGAGGGGATAATCAGAAGCAAACACTTCTGAGGAGTGACAGAGTCAAAAGAGAGAATAAAATAAATGGATGGCGGGATAAGATGAAGGGAAATATAGTTTTTCACAACATGACTACTATGGAAGTGTTTTGCGTGACTACACATGTATAACCTGCATCGAGTTGCTTGCCTTCTCAATGAGGGTGGGTGGGGAGGGAAGAAAGGAGAAAATTTGGAACCCAAAGTTTTAAAAACAAATGTTAAAAATTGTTTTCACATGCAACTGGGAAACAAGATATACAGGCAATGGGGTATAGAAATCTATCCTGCCCTACAGGAAAACAGAAGGGGAAGAAGATAAGAGAAGGGGGTGGGAGACAGAAGTGAGGGCAAATTAGGGGAAGTGGTATTCAGAATGCATGCCATCTTGGGGTGGAGGAAAGGAGAAGATGGGGAGAAAATCTGGAACTCAAAATCTTGTGGAAGTGAATGTTGAAAACTATAAATAAATAAATTAATAAGAAAAAAAGAAAAGGAAGGAAATGGATAGAAGGGAGAGAAGTAAGATGGGAAAAGGGGAAGAAAAGGGAAGGGGCTGATAGAAGGGAGGGCAGATTGAGGGAGAAGTGGTCAGAAGCAAAACACTAGTGAGGAAGGAAAGAGCAAAAGGAGAAAAACATAAACAGGGAAAAATAGGATAGAGAGAAAGACATAGTAATCATAACTGTGAATGCGAATGGGATGAACTCTCCCATAAAATGGAAATGGATAGCAGCGTGGATTAAAAACTATAATCCCACAATATATTGTTTACAAGAAACACATTTGAAACAGAAAGATATACACAGAATAGAGGTAAAAGGCTAGAGTAGAATATATTATGCTTTAGCTTAAGTAAAAAAAAGTAGGGGTAGCAATCCTGATCTCAGACAAAGCAAAAGCAAAAAGAGATCTCATTAAAAGAGATAAGAAAGGAAACTACATTCTGCTAAAAGTTACCATAGACAATGAAGTGATATCATTACTAAACATATATGCACCCAGTGGCAGCATTAGACAACAAAACTATACTAGTGGGGGACCTCAACTTCCTCCTCTCAAAACTAGATAAACCACAACATAAATAAGAAGTTAAGGAAGTGAATAGACTTTTAGAAAAGTTAGTCTGTCAATCTATCTATCTATCTATCTATCTATCTATACATACATACATATAATTTTTTTTCTCTCCAACTACCCTAATAGATAGACCTCTGAAGAAAACTGAATGGGGACAGAAAGGAATAAACCTTTTTCTCATCAGTACATGGCATCTACACAAAAACTGACCATATTTTAGGGCATAAAAACGTCACAAACCAATGCAGAAAGGCAGAAATAGTAAGTGCATCCTTCTCAGATCATGATGCAATAAAAATTACATGTAATAAAGGGCCATGGAAAGAGAGATTAAAAATTAATTGGAAACTAAATAATCTAATCCTACAGAATGAGGCCAAACAACAAATCACAGAAACAATTAATAACTTCATCCAAGAGAATGACAATAATGAGACAACACACCAAAACTTATGGGATGCAACCAAAGCAGTTCTTAGGGGAAATTTTATATGCTTACATGTATAAAATAGAGAAACAGGAGATCAAAGAATTATGCAACTAAAAAGGCTAGAAAAAGAACAAATTTAAAACCTTCAATTAAATACCAAACTAGAAATTCTGAAAATCAAAGGAGAGATTAATAAAATTGAAATTAGGAAAAATATTAAACAAAACTAAGAGCTGCTTTTAAAAAAACAATAAAATAAAAAAACCTTTGGTTAATTTTATTTAAAAAAAGAAAAAACCAAATTACCAGTATAAAAAATTAAAAGGGTGAATTCACCACCAATGAAGAGTATACAGGTAGTAAGTGGAGGAATCAGGATTCTGCTGCTGTCCCTAGGTCTCCCCCTCATTATCCCCGTTGCCATAGGCCACTGCCCTCAGCCCGGTGACATGCCCAATAAATATCGTGAAATGAATGAAACGGCTTTCTCAATTAAGACACAAGATTCAATAATTCAACAAGCATTTATTTAGTGCTTACTGTATGCAAAGAACAGGAAATACAAAGACAAAACCTTAAGGTCAATTTAAGCACTTCAGGAAACTGAGGCCCAGGGAGATTAAGAGGGTTGTCTAAGGTCACACAGAATAAAAAAAAAAAAGTTGCAGATCAAGAAGTTAACCTAAGGTGCTAAGTGCGGAGCTCTTTCCACAGGATGTCCAGGAGGTGCAGGGTAGGAAGGAGAAGACAGAGGCGGGGCGGGGTGGGGTCAAAGCGCTGAACGGATTTAATGCGGACCTACCCACACACCCACACCCTCCCACCCCCGCAGCGCTCCCGGGGGGCCTCCATTTCACTCCCCCTCCCGCGGCCCCGCCCCCCTCCGTCCGGACGCCACGCCCTCCTCCGCGGTCTTCACAGTCCGGAGGGGCGACCACGGCCCCAGTGCGCAGGCGCCAGAATTAGGCCGCCACCGCCGGCTTTCCCCCCGCCCCCCCTGTGGGCTAGAAGTGGGGGAGGGGAAAGAGAAAGCAAGAGGGTCCTCGCGCCACAAGAGGTGGAGTTGGGGGGGGAAAGGGAAAGCCTGGGGGCTGGGGGGGGAGGGGGTGGGGAAGACAACCCCGAATCTCACCTACCAGTCTCAAGCTCCCGGCCGAATCTCTCTGATGCCGTTAGAGTCCGTTCTTCCGGATCGGAAACCGTTCATCTTTGGGACAGGAAGTCCCGCCTTCCTCCTGGACAGTGCCGGAGGCCCTCAGGGGCCCGAGGCGCGGGGAGCTTCCTTGAGGGCGGGCGGCGCGGCCTGAAGAGCCCGGGGGGCGAGCAGCTTCCCCTGCCCGGCCTCCCCCCGCTCGGCCTCCGCAGTTGTGCATCCTCCAGGGCCGTCTCCTCCCTTTCTTTCCTTTCTGCATTCCTCCTTTGGCCGACCTTAATCTGTTCCCTCCTTCCGTTACTTTCTCCCATATATCCCTCTTGCTCTTCCTTCACTGAACACCCGGTTCAAAACCACCTGACATTTACTTACTAGCTGTGTGACCCTGGGCAAGTCCCTTCACTGCCCGCTGCCTCAGTTTCCTCATCCGTGGAATGCAGATAGCAATAGCACCTACTTCCCAGGGTTATTGTGAGGCCAAAATGAGATCATATTTTAAAAGACTTTTACAAACCTTAAACCACAATATAAAGGTTAATATTATTATTCTCAATACTCTCCATTAACCCTAAAATTTAGATGAATCATACATTCAGCAGCCATTTATAGTGGTATGATAGGCAATGCAAATAAAACACAAAAACAAGTTGAGAGAAGTTATTTGCTCAACTTAGGCTTGTGAATAACTGATCAATAAAATTACCAGAGCTGTATTTGAGGGACCTTTTGTGTCGTGCAGCAAAAAAGTGGAACTGGTGTTACTTCAAAGGTTACTTTCATCTGCTTGATCCACTTACTGTTGCTCTTCATTGATAACCCCATTTGGTCTTCTGGCCAAAAAGATGAGCCAGATGGTTAAAAGTGCTGTACAAATACACGGTGTCCCGAAAGTCTTAGTTTTAAGCTTTAGTAGCTTAAGGTATAAGCTAGTAGCAGTAATAACTGACCTAGGAAATTTTTATTTTTATGAACAATGCTTTTACTCCCATCCAGTGATTGCCTTCCAGAATTTGCTTTTTTTTTTTAAAAAAAAAAGCATCTAAATTCAGCATTGTCATTAGTTATACCTGCATGCTGGAAATGAAATCTGTTCCTGGAGTCAATGAGATGTAGTACCTCGTCTTTACTTTTCTAAAGCCTGATGCCCTAAGCTTTAGATTTAAACAGGACCCTATGAGACAGTAGCAAATGAGCCTTTGCTTTGTGTTGTTTTTCTTTAAATAAAGTCTCCCAGTGTGTTGTCCATTGCTTCATCCTTATAAACTCTGTTCTAATTCTGCTGATATTCCTTTTACTAGTATGGATTACCATTCATGGGGGCCTTCTCATTCTATCTGCTTTCCCCTACCTATCTTTCTGTAAGTCACCCACAGAAAATCCTCCCAACACACAATGGTCCTTTTAGATCTTTTTTAAATTTTGTAGATATTGGTGTTGGCTTTTGGACTTTTGATCTATTTGTTGCATGATTTGTCTACCTCCTTTTTTCATGGGGCCATAAATTTATAGCTGCAAGGGATATTAGAGGTGATCTAGCCCAAGACTAACATTTTTCAGAAGAAAATTAAGCTAATTTACCTGCCCAGTGTCACAGGGGTAGTAAATGGAAAAGCCAGGGATTCAAATTCAAGTCCCCTGATTTCAAATACATTGATGTGTACCACATAACCTACTTTAAGTCATATGCGTACTTGATGTATTTTATACAACTTTTGGAGACCAAATCATCATTGATCGTATTTAGCCTACTCACAAACCCCTTATGTTTTTCTATTTATTTCCTTTAAGGTCACCTACAATTTTGGTTTTTATGGAATTGTGGTGTTGAATGATTCATAATGATACAGAATTACTGGGAATGTATTAGTATTAAACAAATGCACTTTTGTGACAGGGAGCATCATAGCATTATTGAAAGTGCTGTGTAGTTTCTGAAACTCATTCCAGCCCTTTCTCCTTCTATTCAATTCTGGGTATAATTCATTCATCATCTGTAGTGAATACACATTGGAGGTTATGGTCACACAGGCATTGAGTATCAGGCAAAATTTGAACCCTACCATACTCTGTTATGACCTCAAGGTCAGCACTATTTCTGATGAGGTTTAGGGATTCAGGGGCCCCAGGACCCCAAAATCACAGCATGTGGGGCCTGTCCAAAAGAATTCAACCCAAGCCTTCTTTCAGCCAAAGACAAGGTTTATTAGAACATCCATCATTTTGGGCAGACTCTTAAGGAGTCTGAACATGGGTAAGCAGTGGCTAGATTGTAAGAATGTCAGCAGTGGCTAGATTTTAAGAATGTCTGCAGCGGCTAGATTATAAGAATCTAAGCATCTTAATGGAGACAAGATGTACCTTATATACAGAAAGACTATGGGAAGGGATCTAGGAGTGGGCAAGTAGTCTATGAGGTAATAGAATTCCAGGGACCTGGACCACATAGCCAAGGGAGAATGGAGAAATGGCCTGGGGCCATAGGGAAGTCCACAATGAAAGACCAGTTGATGGGATTATAGCCTCAGGTGGACGCCAGAGATTTGGCCATGTGGGAAAGTCCAGGGTTTTTCCTTTCTGGGGCCCAGATCCCAACCCCATCATTCCCCCCTCAAACAAATGGGACCCAAATTCTTTTGGAGTAAGGGGCAAAGGTCTTGGCTTCTGAAACTGCTTCCTGCTGGCAAGGGACATAGAGCTGTCCTTGCCTCAAGGAGGTCCCAAAGAGGAGGTTGACTGGAACTGAGCACAGGCTGCATCCAGGGAATGATGTGGGGACACTGGCTGGTACTCGCTATTTGCTACCAACTGTAGGTGAATGGCCCATAGTCTGGAAGACATAAATCTGACAGAAAAAAGCTGCAGGGCCCACATGTAAATCAGGGACTAAATTTAGGGCCCAACATCCTTAGCTCTGTTTGGATTCAGATAATTCAGTTTTCCAACCATGCACTATCAAATCCACCTCATAGCTAGACTCAGGAATAGCCAGGTGGATAACATTCCCTTTCAAAGGAACATAATGGGGAAACTGAGCCAGGAGGATCCCATCTTAGACTGAAGCTAAAATTGTCCTCTCAGCTTTTCCCAATGCTGACTTCCCACCAGTATCACCTTCTCTGAGTAACTTGTGGCATTTCTCACAAATGGTGGATTATTGATTATTGATGGATTATGACCCATCAGACAACTCAGAATAAAATCCTATGAGCTTTTACCTCAAACAGCAAGTTTTACTAATCACAACTTAGAAAAAAACTTTTCCAGGATTTACATCTCAAACTTAAATTTATCCTAATGTAAAAAGTCAATCATTAGAAATTGCTATACACTTGCAAATTCTCAGCAAGCCCATATATAACCCAAACAAGCTTTTTGTCTAGTTTACACATTAAACAACTAACCAACAATAGTCAAATTATTTTAGCGGTAACCAGATTATGAAAAGTTGCTTGACATAACTGATACAGAAAGTTCACCAGTTTGAAACTTGAAACAAACCCATTACCAATCAAGTGACTTCAGTTTTGTTAAATGCACTTCCAAATTATTTTACACAAAGAATCAACATCTCATAGTTAGCAGTTAAAACTACAAATTTAAAAGAGCATGCTTACCCAAGTTCAGAGACCAACTTCTTTACCTTGAGCAGGATGTGCTGAACCTGGGTGATGCTTCCAGGCAAAGGTTACCCTAGGGCCCAAGGCCATTGACAGGGGGGACCACACCATAGCTGCTGCCCCTCCTCCCTCCTTCCTTTCCCAAGTGGGGGAGGGTGAAATCAAAGTGTTTCAAAACTCCCTAATGATCAATTACAAAACCTCCAGAATCTACCAAGATATTTTTAGCTGTTCTAACTTTCCCCTGTAATCTCCATGAAGGAGAATTCAGGGGTGTAGAGGGAAGGAAGGAAGTAAGCCTCAGGGAACCAAAAAGCAACTGCAGTTTTCCTCAATTCCGGAACTTGAGGGAATTAAGCATACACTTCCGGATAGGGCATCCATCCTTGTCCTCTATGCTGTGGAAGGTGTACTCAGATCCATGGCCTTGAACCTACCCAGTGGACTGAGAGCCTGAGAGTGTCAGGGTGAGTGTGAGACAGCCTCATAACTGTCTGTCAGAAAAGCACCTCCAAGCCTTAGTGCTTGGAGAGCAACCCCAACTGCAGAGCAAGAAAGGAGAAGGGGGAGGCTTACATACCTTCCAGTCTTGGCTGGAGAAGAACTTGGGGTTAAGCAGTTTCCTCATACAGGCCACCAAAATGATGTGGTTTAGGGGTTCAGGGGTCCTGAGACCCCAAAATCACAACACTCCGGTCCTGGTCAAAAGAATTCAACCCAAGCCTTCTTTCAGCCAAAGACAAGGTTTATTAGAACATCCCTCATTTTGGGCAGACTCTTAAAGAGTCTGAACATGGGTAAGCAGTGGCTAGATTAAGAATCTTAGCAGTGGCTAGGTTTTAAGAATCTAGGCAGTGGCTAGATTATAAGAATCCCAGCAGTGGCTAGATTATAAGAATCTAGACAGTGGCTAGATTATAAGAATCCTGGCAGTGCCTAGATTATAAGAATGTAAGCATCTTAATGGAGACAAATTGGACCTTATATAAAGAAAGACTATGGGAGGGATCTAGGAGTGGGCAAATAGTCTATGAGGTAATAGAATTCCAGGGACCTGGACCACATGGCCAAGGGAGAATGGAGAAATGGCCTGGGGCCATAGGGAGGTCCACAATGAAAGAGCAGTTGATGGGATTATAGTCTCAGGTGAACACCAGAGATTTGGCCATGTGGGAAAGTCCAGGGTTTTTCCTTTCTGGGGCCCAGATCCCAACCTCATCATTTCTACTACACCACACTTCATCTTTATATAATACTGTATGTAAAAGAAAATCTAATTTAAACCAAAATGTGCATGTATTTCCCCAGGATTGTCCTTGAGATTTCTAAAGTGGTTTAATTATTTTTACAGATGAGAGTTTGAAGACAGTTCTGAAAAGATTAAGACTGACACTGTCATTTTCTTATTGATCCAATTTACAAGTATAGTTATCCCTTCTACATCACAATGGTTATAGGCATGGTGTCCCCTCAGGCTGAAAAATTCGCATAAAATTTTTTGGCCCTTTCTTCATACCAGAGAAGTCTGAATTATGATCTTAAAAGATAAAATATGTTCATATTATATAATACTATACATATATTTTATGCATTTCTGAGTCTTTATACTTTTTCTGTTGTCATCTGCTAGTCTGCAAATGTCATCTACAGCTTCCACAAAAATCCCCCCAAATTCTCATTTAATTTCTTATGCTGATCCATGATATATAGAAACCATGATGGGGAAAGTTGAAATGTGGAAGGGATAACTGTAGTTGATTTTTGCTCTGTAACTGCCAAGTCATGGTTCTTTGTCTCTGAACTTAGTTCAGAGTTCAACTGGTGTGTAATGGGTTAAGTTTAAAAATCCAGCTTTCCTGCCTCAAGGAATTTAACTGACCTTGGAGAATGTATGAGAAAGCAAGGGAGTTTGGGCCTGCAACATAATGGCCTTTTTTCAGTCTTCATCCTTTCTGGCACTAATGATCACTCACTTCTTCTTGATACTCTATCTAGGTTTTCATGATACTACTCTCTCCTGATTCTCCTCCTAACCTGTCTGATCAGTTCTTCTCAGTCTCTTTTGCTGGATCTTCCTCCAGGTCATGTCCACTAAATATGGATGAGCCCTAGGTCTTTGTCCTATGTCCTCTTCTCTTCTCCCTCTATACTACTCTTGGTGATCTCACTAACTGCTATGGATTCAATTATCACCTCTATGCAGATGACTCTCAGATTTACTTGTCTAGCCCTACCTAACATCTCTTCTGACCTCAAGTCTAGTATCTTATATCTCTGCCTGTTAGACATCTTGAATTGGATATCCTGTGGACATCTTAAAGTTAATATGTCCAAAAATGAATTCATTATTTCTTTTCCCCAAAACCATTCTCTCTTCCTACCTTCTCTGTTACTGTTGAAGATACCACCATCCTCTCAGTCACTCAGGCACAAAAACTAGGTATGTCATCCTCAACTTCTCATTCACCCTCACCTCCAATATGCAATTTGTTGCCAAAGCCTGTTGACTTTACCTTCACAGCATCTCTGGAATATGGCCCTGTCACTACTTTGACACTGGTATAAATCTCCCTGATATATGTCCTCATCATCTCACAACTGGACTATGGCTATAGCCTGCTTGTTTGTCTGCCTACTAAAAGTCTCTTCCCACTTCAGTCCATCTGCCATTGAGCTGTCAAAGTGATCTTCCTAAAGTACAGACTCCCCCAGTGGAGTATAAGCTTCTTGAGGCTGGGAACTGTATTTTCCCTTTTTTTTTTGTATCCCCAATGCACAGTGCCTGGCACATAGAAGGTGCTTAATAAATGCTTATTGACTGACTCATTGATTGTGTCACCCTCCTTACTCAGTAAAGTCTAGTGGCCTTCCATCCCCTCCAAGATCAAATATAAAATCTTCTGTTTGGCATTCAAATTCCTTCATAACCTGCCCTCCTTCCTTTTCCAGTCATTTTATACCTTAAGCACTTCCCCACCCACATACTCTGAGATCTAGTGACTTCCTTGTTGTTCCTCAAGCAAGACCCAACATCTGATGATTCTAGGTATTCTCATTGACTGTCTCCTATGTCTGGAATGGTCTCCCTCCTCATCTCTACCTCTTTGCTTCTCTTCCTTCAAGTTCCAGATAAAATTCCACTTTCTACAGGAAGCCTTACCCAATACCCTTTATTCCTAGTGCCTCTCTTCTGTTGATTATTTCAACTGTACATAGCTTTTTTGTATATAATTGTTTAAATGTTGTTTCCCTGATTAGATTGTGAGGTTCTTGAGAGTAGGGACTGTCTTTTACATTTCTTTGTATCCCCTTCACTTAGTACAAGGCCTGGCTCACAGGAGGCACTTAATAAATGTTTATTGACTGACTGAGTTAAAGTAGGGCACATAATGTAATATCTGTTCCATGGTTTCATGAGATGGGAACCATAGTTGTGTTTGATTCTTTTGTCATGTGACAAGAAAGCTAGGAATAAAATCACGTAATTCTATGGGTAAGATAGCAAAAGATGTTAGCAGTAACTATCAGTAAGTTCTTGACACCATCCCTAATTGTCAGATTGAAATTTTAATAGTCAGCAGAGACTCAATGGTAACATTTTTGCTATGACTAAATATATGAATTGGTTTAAGCATGAGCGTACACTGAGAGCCACGTGCTTTGAAAGAAACTAGACAGCTGAAAATAGATGGGAACTACTCCCACTAAAATTTCAGAGTCTGTTCTACAGAAAATTAAATTCTTTAATATGGACCCTATCCTGTTTTTTTACTCATATATGACAACAGTGCTGTTCATTCATTCATTCAACAACTACAGATTTGAACCCAGGTATTTCTGACTCCAACACTATCCACTACATTAAATTCCATAGGAAAAATAGAAACAAAGTGTTGCTGGAATACTGAGGAAGATGAATGGCTTAATGGATGAGGTGGGATTTGATTTGGGCTTTAAGGGATGGATAGAATTTTAACAGAAATATTGAGGTCATTATACCTTCTAAAGCAAAGAGGATAGCAGCAAAAAGACGTGGAGACCCAAAAGCCCAGAGTAAGACAGTAATTTAATTTGGATTAAAATAAGGAGACACAGCTAGATGGGAAGGTTCTTAGAGTCTTGAATGCTAGACTAAGTATTTAGGGTTCTATTTGATAAGCAGTGAGGAGCCAATGAAGGTTTTCAAGAAGGAATCCAAGACGATCATATACCATAACTTGGCAAGATTAACATGGCAGAAATGTGTAGGAGGCTGTTGACTTGTAGCCAGATGAGGGTTAATGACAGCACAAAGCAGAGTGGTGATGACCATGGAAATCAAAAGTAAAAGATGACCATGAGAAATGTCACATTACTAAAATCTACAGAATTTGTAGATAGATTGAATATGGGAATAGTAAGGGAGAAGGAAGAGTCAAGAATAATGTCAAGACTGCAAGCCTAGATGATAAAGAGAATAGTCAGCACTATTTATAGATATAAGAAAGGTAGGAAAAGGGACAATTGGGAGGCAAAAGATTCAAGGTAGATGTCATTGTATTTGGTAAGCATGTGGCGCAGTGGGTATAGTGCTGGAACTGGAGTCAGGAAGACCTAAATTCAGATCTGGCCTTAGACACTTGACTGGATGATCTTGCGCAAGCCTCTCAACCTCGTCTGCCTCAGTTTTCTCTAAAATGAAAATAATAACAGCACCTACACCCAGGGCTGTTATGAGGATAAAATGAAATAATACTTGTAAAGTACCTTACACATTTTAAAGGGCTATATAAATGTTTACATAGTAGGGACAGGGTAATATGAGAGGATAAAAGATTCACTAATACAAAATTTTTTAAAATATCCTTTCTTTTGATGGAGATGAGAATCAAAAGGTTCCAGCTCAAACCCCATCTTTCTGTCTATCCTTTCAAGACCATCCCAGCTGGAAGAAAAGCTACTACCCAGACTGGTATTCAACTGGATCATCTACTGTTTTATCACAAGGTCAGTCATTTATTACTAAGTTACTTACCATGCCACTGCAGCTTTTCTTTTGTTTGTTTGTTTTGGTTTCTTTTCTTTTGATTTGATTTTTGGTAAACTTAGCTGGAAGTGACTGTTCTGCCTCTGAATTCCTATAGAGTCCTCTGATTTTTCTTAGCCTTATTCACTGTTTTAGGTATTGGACATTTCTCATTTAGGTCTTGTAGTGTTACTTATCTTTTTCTCTTATCTCTTAACTAGACTGATAGATTCTCAAAGGCTGAGACCGTTTCTGATATTAATTTTTATTTCCTTCAGAGACTAATACATGGCAGGTGCTCAATAAATGCTTGTCAAATGATTGTAAGAATTTATTAGACAAAAGATTTTAGTTGTTCATCTTCTACATTGAGAACAGTAATTTTCTTAGCTTTGTATAATAGAATCATAAACAACATTTCACAGCCAGAACACATGGCTATTGTAAAAGGAGCAACTGATGCCAAATCTGCCTTGTGTTGTGGAAAAGAGAGCTGAATAATGGCCAGTGCTAAGAAACTATTTAATGCCCCACCTTCAATAGCAACCGTTTTGCAAACTGGAAGGGGCAACATAAACATTTTAGAAAAAGAGTATCCAAACAACAAACCCAAAGCAGGAATTAATAGTCCCAGGAAAAATACCTCCAAGTTAATTGTTTCTATAAACATTAATCCCATCCTGAAGCTCAAATATATCCCTATAGACATTAACACAAAACTAAAAGGTTTAATTATTTTTTCTAGGTAGCTTGCCCATTGAGGTACTTTCCGCTTAATGATTATGCCTACTGATATCGGTATAACTATGAAAAGGAGGGTTGTCACTATTTTAGAAACAGGAATATGAAGTGAACCATGCAGCCCCAACATTCTACTATAAATAAATGAATTTAGAGGCATCATTATCAGTGCTAATAATGTTGAAGCACAAGTCATCACAATGGCCAAAGTGATATCACCTTCCAGAAGCAGGGCAAAGAGATAGCCTCCACCTCCTCCAGGACAAGTACAAGTCATGACAAATCCGAAAGAGAGAGCCTGAGATAATGCCAAAATCCTGGTAAAAATAAATCCACAGAATGGCATGACAAAAAATTGTATAGCTCCACCAAGAAGTATTGGCAAAGGTTTCTTCCATGCAATCTGGAGTGTCTCCACTTCAATCTTGCAGCCAAATGCACATTTATTAAGCAGTATCGTTGGTAAAACCATCATTAGGGCATAGCTGTCAAAATGCAAAGGCAGCTGTAAGAGAGTCTCAGTTTTCGGTTTGAAGATCACCTTGATTTGAATATCATTTATCTCTTCAATGAGTTTATCTTGCCCACCTACAGAATCCCATAGTTGAATGATTAAACTTGTCTCACCTGCTCTCTTTGTCAGTAGGTTTATTTTAAAGTTCGTAACTTCCGAGGACATCTTGGTCACATTTACTACTTGTGCCACTTCCAGGTCTTTTAAATATACAGAAAGATAGCTCCTGTTTGGCCCATTGCTCTTGTAGCTTGACCTCACAATTAATGCTTCTTCTGTCTTTGTGTAAAGCAGGACTTCAGTCTTGTCTAGACTCAGAAAATGAGCAAATGGTTTCCATACTTCACCTGAGGATATACCCAAGATTTGCAAAACTAAAAATTCTATAATCATTTTAGAGAACATAATATTCTCTGTAGCTTTCAGACCACGAAAAATGGCTCAGATTTAAGAAAGAATTTAATCTTTTCCAGTATTCCAGTTCCTGGTTGCTTTAAGTTGAGGTAAATAATGAATTGTTTTTCCTGGACCAAAGTTCAGCAAAAGAGAGGATAATAACCTCCTGGGCTTTTCAAGTAAACATAATAGCACCTAGTGATATAACCTCTGTAAACTGAAGTCATTTGTTAAATAAAAAAAGGGGCATTTAGCAATTCTAGTTTATTATAACATAACATAATTCTAGCAAATATAACTACCTTAAAAACCTTACAAACAAAAGCAGAAATATTGAACATATTTTTATTGACCACAACAAAATAAAATTATATTTAATAAGTGACTTTTGAAGAAAGGATTAAAATTTAATTAGAAACTAAATAACTCAATCCTAAAGATTTTGTGAGTCAAAGAACAAACCACAGAAACAACAGAAAATTTAATCAATGAAAATGACAACAAAAAATAATATACCAAAACATTTTGAATGGATATCCTTAGAGAAAAATGTAGACCTCTAAATATATTCATCAACAAAAGAAAGAAGGAATAGGTAAAAAAAAATTAGGCATGCAACTAAAAAACTAGAAAACCAGAGTAACTGGATAGTTTTAGCAATTCTTCATTAAGACATATGCTTCACCCCTGGTGAGAATTCTGATCAGGTCTATAGCAACAGAAAGCATTTCAAGTACAGGCTGGCAGCCCTGACTAGGCACACACACACACACACACACACCCCTTAGGATTGCCTCTTATGAATTTAGCCAGGTATTTATATAAATGGCTACCCTGCTGAGGATTTATCTTCAAAGATGACACGTGAAATGGCCATAGGATGTCCTCTTCTCTCCTCACTATTACTGACAGTGAGACTTACCCTTCTCTGTTCGCTCACCACTGCAAACACGTGTTATTCACAACTTTATCATCATCATTCACCCAATAACCTGTCCTGCCACTTTCTCCTATGCCATCTCAGTACTTAGGAATCCCAATTCCCTCCTCCACCTTTCATGCCCTCTCCCAAGCTATCCCTCATCCTACAGCAAATGCAGCCCATGCTGTGCTAGAATCCTTGCCTTTTTCATGAGAGACATCATCAGTAACTTCAACACTCCTATGCTCAAGATTTAGAGTTGGAAGACACGTTAAAGGTCACTTAGTTCAACCTTCTGATTTGTAAAAATTTGTAAAAACTGAGGAAACTGAGACCTAGAAAGATTAAGTGTTCAGGTCAAGTTGGGGTCAGACAGAGAGTAGTAAGTGGCAACGCCAGAATTGGAACCCAGGTCCTATGATTCTAGATCCAGCAAGCACTGTACCTTTTCTAGAAGGGAACCTTTTTTTTTTTTTGAAGCAATGGCTTAGATAAAGGCATATATGAAATTCACAATTGACATTGTAATTCTCCAGACTATATCACTACGCCTTGTCACTTTGGGTAGGTGGGGAGGGGGAGGGGGGAACCTTATACACAAGCCATAGCTAAGCTTTATTTTCAACAATTCTCCAGAGTCCTCCAGATAAAAGGCAACAAGCCAGAAAGTGAAAAAAGTCTATCCCCTCCCCTGGACCTGGAGTCTCATCTACCAACTTGGGATGAATCTGGATTCATGAAGGCTTAAAGCCTCTGCAGGCAAGGTTCCCAGGCCTCACTCAGACTGTATTTTTAACTGTTCAACGTCTACAAGAAATAATTTGATCTCAGCACAAATTATAATGGATATCTAGAACATATTTCAAAAACCTGTGATTTCACCAGTGTGGATACTTCTCTCTATAAACATAGATGTTGTTGTTCAGTCACTTCAGTTGGGTCCAACTCTTCGTGACCTCATTTGCAGTTTTCTTGGCAAAGATAGTGGAGTGGTTTGCCATTTCCTTCTTGAGCTTGTTTTACATATTAGAAAACTGAGGCAAACAAGGTTAAGTGACTTGCCCAGGGTCAGACAGCTAAGAAGTATTTGGATTTGAGCTCAGGTCTTCCTGACTCCGAGCCCAGTGCTCTATCCACTGTTCCACCTAGCTGCCCATGAACATAGACAGAAACCTCTTTAAACCTTAGTAGTTGATTTTCATCAATTGCTGTGGCCAAAATAATCCCCATCACCACTACATATTCAACTCTCTGGAAATGAATCTCTCCAGGCTTAGCTGGGCTAGTCCTGAGTCATTAGACATCATCTGTCCAATAACGAAATCCTTTCCCACTTGGTAGTACCTGTTGAAGCATATACTGGCCCTTTTCAGCAGCAGACTAGATGAAGGCATACATGGCATGGTTATTAAATTCACAATCGACACACTGTAGTACTCCAGACTACACGACTGTGCTTCCGGTGCCTCTTGACTTTGCTCCTACATGTCACCTCCTCATTTTTTAGTTCTTCCCTGAACTTCCATTTTGGGGAAGGGCCCAGACCAGCCATCCCGTATTTCTATACTAGGTCACTATATCCCTGCCCCAGGTACATTCTTCCCACTCCCCAACCCCCTTTCCTTCTTACCTCCCCTTTTATGTGTTGTCTTCCCCCATTAGAATGTAAGGCCCCTGAGGAAAGGGATTGTCTTTCTTAATATATTTCATACTCCTAGCATTTAATTTTTTTTATTTTTTAGGCAATTGGGGTTAAGTCACTTGCCCAGGGTCACACAGCTAGTGTCAAGTGTTTAGTCTGCGGCTGGATTTGAACTCAGGTCTTCCTGACTTCAGGGCTGGTGCTCTATCCACTGCGCCACCTACCTGCTCCTACTCCTAGCATTTAACACAGTGCCTGGCACACACAGGAAGCACTTAATAAATACTTGCTGACTTACAAGTAGACATGAATCTAGGAAATACATTTAACACATATGATTACATAAAGGCCCAAAAAGATCTAGGTGGGAATGATGGTCCAAAAATAATATGGCAAAATGTAATAGGGACAAATGTAAAGACTTATGCTCAGGTTAGAAAACATAAATTTCACCAGTATAAGATGTAACACAAATAACTATTTTAGTGGATTGAAAACTTAATACAAAGCAACAGTGCGACATGACTGCCAGAAAAGCTAATGTGATCTGAAAACCAATGTGGTGTGAAGGAAAGGTCACTGGAGTCAAGAAGGACCTGGGTTTCCTAGAATTCCACCACCAACCCTTATTGGCTATGTGAATATGAGCAAGGCACATACCCTCTCTAAGTCTTATCTGCAAACAGGGGATAATAATACCATTAGAACTTACCTCCTAGGTTTGTTGTGAGGATCACAAATTATCTTTAACCACAGGAAAGTGCCACAAGTTTGGAAGATTGTATAGGTAACCTAGGTATATTAGAATTTGTGCACATCTAGGAGACTATGAGGCTGGCTTGTTCTCATAACTGAGTGCTTTCTCTTTTTAGAGACTATCTCAACCATAGGGTATTACTATAATGTAAGAAGAAATACCTGGATAATTGGAGTAAGGGCAGGGGAGGGGGTTACTTGGTTCTCTATCAATCCTAACCACTTTCACATTGTTTGGGGTGTTCTCAACCCTAGGGTAGTAGTATATGTCTAAAGGATTGTTTAAGTTCCTGGGGAAAGTAGAGGCCCAGTTAAGAGAGGATAGTTGTTTTGACCATTCATTTACTCAATATGTTGTTAGGGTGAATGGTCACTTGGGATCATAGGATCATAGATTTAGAGCTCAAAGGAATGTAGAGAAAGTCAATCAGTCAGTCATCTAGCATTTATTCAGTGTGCCAGACACTGTTCTGAGCTCTGGAGATACATGGAAAAGTCAGATAGTCCTGCTGTCAGGGAGCTCAGTCTAACAAAGAGGTGACATGCAAACAATTATGTACAAACAAGATACATGCAGGATAGATCAAAGAAAGATATTAAGAAGATCTGGGAAAGGCTTCTTGCAGAAGATGGGACTTTAACTGGGTCTTGAAGGAAGCCAGGAGGTAGAGTGAGGAGGGAGAAGAAGAGCATGAGAGACATCAAGTCCAACCCATTTTATTGGTGAAGAAACTGATGCCCGGGGTCACATAGATGGTAGGTGTCTATAGCAGGATTTGAATTCAGATCTTCCTGATTCCAAGATGCACCATCCACTACATCACTTAGGAAGCTGGAAGCTGCCAGCCTTTTCTCTTTTGTTGAAGAAGTCTAGACACATGTCAGGGGAAACCCTGGGTAGAGGCAAAACGAGCAAAATTATATCTCAGACCACCAGTGATTTTGAGATTCTGCATTAAGAGGTAATTCTGGAAGGGTAAGCTGATTTCAGACACTGATCTAAAGACCGCTTCTTTCTAAAGTCTTATGCTGCATATTCTGAGACCTCCAGTGGGTCCTACACCTTCTTCTAGTAGGCCCTTCCTGAGCACCTTCAGAGTAAATTTTTCTTTTAAAAAGTATATGCAGCAGGCCTGAATTACAAATTTCTGGAATGAAGCTCCCCCAAATTTATGCACATTTCCTGTACTATAACAGCATCAGAATCATGGAATTTTTGAGCTGTAAGGTTTTAAAGGTCAGTTAGGCCAACCCCATTTTCTAGATGAGAAAACAGAAACCTAAAAGTTAAGTGATTTGGCCCAAATCTGTTTGCTAGTTTGACAGAGACAAAAACCACAAACTGCATTGTGTCCTAGAACATGTGGGAAGGAGGAATAAGCATTTATATAGTGCCTATTATGTGTCAGTCACTATGCTAAGTGCTTTACAAACATTACCTCATGTGATCCTCACAACAATCCTGGGAGGTAGGTGCTATTATTATCCCCATTTTACAATTTAGGAAACTGAGGCAACAGAGGTTAAATAACTTATTCAGCTAGTAAGTATCTAAGGTTGGATTTGAACTCAAGTCTTCCTGCGGCCAGCTCTCTGGGTCCCTCTCTCTGGCTCATAAGGAAGCTGTCCAGTAACTCCTCCTGAAGGTCAACTCTAAGGAGACAATAGCTTAGCTCTCAGATGGGGCATAGATATTGGGGGCTTTGGAGTTTTATACTCATGGAGACAAAGGGAAATGGCGCTTGCTACAAATGTGCCAGACTGGAGTAAGTAAACAGAGCTCAAGGAGATAAAAGACCTCCTTTGGAGTGAGGCGCTGCACTCATGAATACTGAATTACCTCATGAATTTATCAATTCTCTATGAATTTTCCCTCATCCTCTGAGTGAAAAGATCATTTAACTTCTCAACTGTTATCTCCCTCCCCTACTTTGTCCCTCTAGTCTGATCCCCTCACTTAGGAACAAATGCCTAACACTCAATCCTGGCTCTATGCCTTTGTTCACATTGTTCCTCTAATCTTGACTCCTTTCAGGGACCAGCTGAAGTCCTCTATCCTACAAGAAGCCTTCCCAATAACTCCAGGTTCCGTTGGTTTTCTTCTCTCAACTCCTATAGCATTTATAGCATTTAATTGATATGATTTTATATGACAATCTTTATAAATATTTGTATGATAGTCTTTATAAGCTAGCCTCCTTTTTCCAAATAAACTGAGTTCCTTGGGAGGAAGAGCATAATCTGCATAATCATTGCAGTGTGGGGTGGGGTGGGGGATGTGTTTCCAAAATTTTGTTTTCAACCTTTCATTGCCGTAATTGTTACATAGTATAATTCTGTTTGTCATGCCATTTAAAAGGTACAGAGCAGGGATGTATTCACCAGTGGCACATGGATACGCATTTATTTCTCACGCATTGCAAGCTGCGAGCCTAGAATTCTCAGCGCACCCACAATGTCAGTTTATTTCCAAAAACCAGCTTGTGTGGTTTGTTTAGAGTGCGGTAGTACTAAGGGTATTGTCACTCAACCCAATGGAGCAGAAGAGGGCAGGCAGACAGGTGAAGCTGCCATGAGTAAGTCACATGATATAGTAAGACTTGCATCTTCCCACATTAGCTAAACTGTACAGTTCATATGACAGTGATACATTAACCGTGAGAAGCATTTCTTTCTGATCATGGGTAAATATAAGAACTATTCGTGGGCTGCAAGCTGAAAGTGATTGTTGAACAGCATGAAAAGTTTTCAGTGAGTAAAAAGTTGGTGCAAGACTGGTAGAAACTAAAAGACAAGTGATACTGGCTTTTTTTTTAAAGCTTCACATAATGGTTGTACTCTTTTTTTGCAAAAAAAAATTTGGCACAAAATCTGGGATTGTATGGTGAAATATGGTACAATAGTTTGTCCACTAGTATCTGCTGATGCACCCAGTATGTATAGTAGTATTGGACACATAGCAGATCCTCACAAATGTAGGTAAATAAGAAACTGCTTCATAGCTGTCTCCACTTTAAACACTAGTGGCCAGGATCTTTTAACTGTAACTCTTTCTCTCTTGCAAAGAAATTAAGTCTACTTTTTCAAGACATCAAGCAAAAAAAAAATCTATCCTTAGACCAAAGCTACAATGTTTTCACAACTCTCTTTGGAACTCTGTTTGGATAGCCATTTGCAGGCATTACAATCTACACAATTAAAAAGGGACCTAAAATTTGAGTAGGAAGAGTAAGTTTAGATTTCTATCTGCAACCAGAAACAATGAGGCTTGTAGGACAGGAGCAAGAACAAAGAAAGAAAAACAGGTGTAAACAGAAAGGGAATTAGCAACACAAGAGGGTGGAAAAAGGTAAACAAGGCAGCTGGGGCAGACAAATGGGCAGTGGGAACCTACCTTCCAGTGAGAAGGTATAGTTAGTTGATGTTACTCAGTAGGAGACTACAAGGATGTTTTAAGAATCAAGAGGTACTGTGTGTAATGCACTTTGCAAACCTTAAAAAGCACTATATAAATCTTACCTATTATCATTACCATTATTGTTATTACAGTAGTCACTACCTGTTCCGTGATCTCGACTCAGAAACACAGATAACTGGTCCCTGGGTTCACTGGCTGAAACTTTGGAGAGAACTCCCAAGGATCTATTGGCCTCTGGACGTGACTTCCACCCCTAGAACTTCATTTTCTAGGATACTTTGTTGTCTGATGTACTCTGAGCTCTGTTACAAACCAGCTCTGTGATCTTGGGCAAAGTGGTCTGGTTCAATCTCTACTGAAAGCATTAATTCTATCTGCAGCACTTCTGACAACTGGGCATTCAACCTACATTTGAATACCACTAGTGACCGAGAACTCAATAATCAACAGTTAATATACATTTATTAAGGGACTGCTTTATATGCCAAGCATTGTCCTAAGTGCTGGGTATACAAATAAGACGGTCCCTGAACTCCAGCATTTTACAATCTAATGGGGGAAGACAACACACAAAAAGGAGCTAAACAGAGGGGAGAGGAAGGGGACCAGGAGCAGGTACCTAGTGCCAGGATATGATGTTCACAGAGTTGAAACCAAGCAGAGCAGCTGATGGAAAACGATGCTACCTGGAAAGATTGAGCCCTTTATAAAGGGAGGTCTTGAGAGGAGTTCATTGCTCTGCCCGCCAGTCAGAGGGGAGGGGCAACTGAAGGTGCTAAGGAAGAGGTGAGCATCAAAGCTGAGTCAGTAACCAGTGTAAAAACCCTGGGTTGCTATATCTGATTTTCCAAAAAAAAAAAAACCTGCCTTCCAAGATCCTTAAAAGGACTGGAACTGTTTCGTTTTTGTATTTGTTGCCCCAGCACTAAGCACTGTTCTTGGCACAATGTAAGGACTTAAATGTTTGCTGAACTGAACTGATATTGTCGAAAGGATTTCTATTCAATTGTGGATTGGATGAGACAAACTGAGGTCCCTCTGAGATTCTGTGTTTGACTGTCAGCCCCAACATACATCTCATTAAATCCTTCAGGATGACTTAGTTGCAAAGAGTTCGGGAAATACAATGATAAATCTTCCTCCTCCCTAACAAGATGACCCCATCTCCACCTGGGCATTTTACTAAAGCTGCAATACATAGTGCTAATGTTGCCTTTAAAGTGCTAGAGCTGGAAGCAGGATTAAGGAACTACTTGGTTTAACTTCCTCATTCTAAAAATCAGTAAAGTAAGACCTAGAACAAGTAAATAATCTTCTAAGACCACATGGCTTGGTAGTGGGCATCTGAGCTTCCTGATTCACCTTCCCATATACCATGAAGCCTCAGTTTATGCAACATTCTGTGGTAAAAATAAAACCAAAACACTCTTTCCACTATTTCACTGGATCCTTAAAATGTCATGGGGCAGAGGGCAACCCCATTTTATAGATGAGAAAAATGAATGTCTGGATGATAGTGAATAAATTAATTTGCCCAAGGTTGCAGAGAGAGCAAGTACTCGAGGGTTAAAGTGGACACATTTTCATACTAGTGTTCTGACTAAATGCCTAGCTTTTTGAAACAGATTTTTTATTAAATCAATCTTTTTACACTGAATTTAACAAAAACTATTAAGATCTTGCTACAAATCTTCTGAAACCCCACCTCTATCTTAGCAGAGATTTAAATACTGGAAGGTTCTCTTCCTCTATATCTTTCCCTTCTGCCCCTCTCTCCTCTTGGAATATTAAATTGGAATTTCCTTCTCCTCTCTTCCCATCCTTTAACCTTATTCCACAATACCCTTCCTTCACTCAAGACTATTGTCATGCACAGTTTCTGACATTGAACTTTAATATTTAATGATGATTTTGTAGAGGAACATCTTCCCCCCACACACACATTTGGCATTCCTACCACCCCCAGCCTGATCCAACAGGGCTATTTTATAAGGCTCAAATGAAAGCACTCTGCAAACTTTAAAACAGTTATTTTTATTTCTGTGTTTCCTCTTTTATTACATTTCTTGGGATGAAGTTTTAGACAAAGAATTACTATCCATCATGGGAAGAGACCTATGTTCTGTGTGTACATGTATATAGTAATGCTTTACTTGAATTTATTGATATTTGGTTTTCAGCCCAAAATTACTCTTATCATCATTTTTAGCATAATTACAAAAAAGTTTATATAAAAACTCATTAAATAATGTATCACTGTCATAGTGGAACTAAGCTTAAAAGCACCTTTCTTTGAAGAGTACATGGTGTTAATATTTAATAAATTAATTTTAAAATGTATTGTTTTCCTAATAACTGTGGGTTGTCCTTGAATGGCTACTTTAAGTAAGAGTCAGCATTTTCCAAAAACTGTTCTTCGTTATTAAGATATTCTAAGATAATATTTCCACCATTATATAAAGGGCAATCTTCCTTAGTAATCCACGTATCCAAAGATTGATCTGAAGGTAAGGCTTCTCCTGTTGCAATGTTACACAATCTTAATTTCTGTAACACAGACAATAGGACTACAATTAACAATTGCACTTTTGAAGAAAGTAATCTACCAATTTTCACATGACGATTACTACAAATTAGTTAATAGTACCTTGGCTGTTGCTTTGTTGTTCTCATTTTTAAGGCTGGCTAATGAAGCTGCAAAATCCACCACCTTGCCAATACTCCATTTACAACAAAAGAACATGGGTTTGCTTTTCTCCTTGCTCCCCTTAGGTAAGAATACTTGAAAGTAAATTCTTTCTGTCTGCAAAAAAAAAAGTAAAAAAACCCCAAAACATTATGCATTTCCCTTGGCCAAGAGAATGCTACTTTTTAAATACGGGGCAAATAGTGGTTTGGAGCCAAGAAGAGGGGGAAAAAAAGAGACAACTTGGTGAACACCAACATAAATGATAAAGGGAAGGTGATAATTAATGTATCAGGGGTTTTTGTTACTGATTATCAAGCATTCGGCAGAGAAATAATGGAAGTGAAGGTGCTCTTCCCTCTAAACTTTTAATGACTTATTAAAGTTACTCTGAAAAAAGCTGACATCTCTCTTTTCAGAGCAAAAGCAAAAACAAAAAAGAAAACGTAAGCCAACAACTTTCATTTCATTCAATGAATAATAATTTATGTTAGAGCTCATCTTTGATTCTATAAAGCACATCAGAGAATAAGTAAGGTTCACTTCATAGAAATTCATTTTGTAACCAGCTCTGTGGGAATGTACTTGTTACACCCTAAGGAAAAGAAAAGAGAGTCGTAAAATATTAGTGCTGAACAGAACTTCAGAAGTCAAAATACAACCCCTACTTTTTTTAGCGGGGTAACTGAAATCCAGAGAAGTTTCATGAGTTGACTAAATACAGAGAGAATTAAGAGCAAAACTCAGATTCAAACTCATGATTCCCAGGCTATACACCCCTGCTGCCTCCCTCATTTGCAGTAGGTATTACAAATAGAACCCAGGTCTCATGACTTCTAAACATACTGCTAGACAAGTCAACTTAGATTAAAAAAAAAAAACAACACACCTTACATTCAAGAAATGTCTATATGTAAAGTTAATTACTGCTATAACAAAAATCTATTTAACAAAAAGGTTCAAGTCCTGGAAATAGGACCATTTAGTTTAAACAACAGATAAAATAAAATTCCAATTGGGTTAAATATGGACACCTTCCCCCTTCACTGGGTGTGTGCATGCAAGTACACATGCGTGTGCACACACACACACACACACACACACACACACACACACACACACACACTGCTTTGAAGTTTAATAAGATTATAAGATTCACTATAATGGAGTAACACATTTTTAAATCATCTAAGCCCAACCTGTGGCAAAGATTTATCTCCATCAGCATGCATTTTTAATTTCATCAGTGCAACTTTTGCTGCAGTTTCACTGTTCTTTGCACCTCTGCGACCTTTGCTTATTGCTGTTCCTTTCTTAGAATCTGAAAAATAAGAAAATTAGCACCTGATGAAATTATTATAGGCTATATTTTCTAGTTTTATTACAAGTGCCTAATGATAAATTAAAACACTAAGAATCATCCACATATACAGTTGATAATACCTTTTTAAAAACTAAAGATTCTGTACTTACTAGGCAAGGTGGTGAGGGCATAACCTACCACTGGGGAAAATTTCTATTCAAGGCTTCTTCATCTTGCCCAGGAATAACTGGAGAGTTTGCACAAAGCAGAGACTTTACATTTCTGCATATTCTCCTATAGTGGAAAGTCCAGTGGATCCGGAGTCCAAGGAACTTAGTTCAAATTCTGACTTGGCTAATTTACTGCCCATGTGCTTTTGGGAAAATCACCTAATCTCTTTGATTCTCAGTTTCCTTACCCATAAAACCAGGTGGCTGGATGAACTCTAATGTGCCTTTTTTCTTTCTTTTTTTTTTTTGCTAGGCAATGGAGTTAAGTGACTTGCTCAGGGTCACAGCTAGTAAGTGTCAAGTGTCTGAGGCCATCTTTGAACTCAGGTCCTCCTGACTCCAGGGCTGGTGCTCTATCCACTGCACCACCAAGCTGCCCGTAATGTGCCTGTGTAACCCTGGGTAAGTCACTTAACCTCACTGCGTCTCAGTTTCTTCATCTGTAAAATGAATATAATAGCACTTACCTCCCAAGATTATTGTGAGGAAAAAATGAGGTAATATTTGTAAAGTGCTCTGCAACTCTTACAGCACAATGTAAATGCTAGCTATTATCATGATAATTATCCTCCTCCTCCTCCTCAAGGATAGATTATATTGACTCATCCATACGTCTCACCTACTTCCATTTCTGAAAGCATCTGCTTAGTCAGGGTTGTATGGTCTTCAGAATGGCATCCCAAACTACAGATGACAGGATTACATATTTAGGACGGGGAGGAACCTCAGAGGTCATCTAGTCCAACCCTCTCATTTTAGAGATGAAGAAATGAGGCTCCTGAAGGCTAAATGACTTATCCAAGGTCACACAGGACCTAAGAGGCAGAGCTGGGATTTGAAGCCTGGTTTTCTGATTCTAATTCCAATCTCTTTCCACAATACCATCTCTAGCCCCATGTAACATTGAGAGCAGAAAGAGCTTCTGCAGCCATCTAATACACTGAGATCCCTCCAACTCTCAAATTCTGAGCCTGTGAAATTTCAACCAAACTAAGCAGCTCATGGAGGATAAATTAAAAAGGATAATTCCATGCAATTCTGAATTAATCAGAAGTCCCACTTCTAGGAACTGCCTGGTGGTGGTTTAATTAAGCATCCACTAAGGGCCAGGTATTTTACTAGCTGATGGGGACACAAAGAAGAAAGGTTAACAGGGAGCTCCAATTATAGGGGGAGTCATGCATATATATAGGTATATATAAAACAGATACAAGGTAACCTCAGTGGAAAGGCATTAGCAACTGGAGTGACCAAGAAAGGGCTCAGGCAGAAGGTGGCATTTGAGTCAAATTTCTTATATATACCCCCTTCTCTCCTATGACACAGCTGTTACCCTGATGTAAGCCCTTATCACTTCACATTTGGACTACTAGCTGGCAAGCACAGGTGTGCATCACCTAGTCAGTAAACGCCAGTGGCTCCCTAATACTTCCAGGATCAGATATAAACTCCTCTGGCTTGTAAAGCCTTTCATGACCTAGTCCCTACTTTCTAGTCTCCCTATACCCTCCTTACCACTCCCCCCCCCCCAGTCTCCTTGCTGTTCCTCAAACAAGACATTTTATTTCCCAACTCAGTGCATTTTCACTGGCTTCCCTTATGCCTAGAATTCTCTCCCTCCTGGATTCCTCTGTTCATGACTTAGCTTAAATTCCACCTTCAGTGGCAGGCCGTTCCCAGTCCTCCTCCTCCTCTTGAAATCATCTTCCACTTACAATGTATATCCTGTTTACACATAAGTTATTTGCATGCTGTCTTCCACACTAGAATGTTAGCTCCATGACAGTATGGACTGTGTTTTTTGCTTTTCTGCCACTGCTTAACAAAGGTTTTTTGACTAACTGTGAGCAGGTTCATGAAGCAGGCAAGAGCTTTGGAAATAGCAAAAAGTAAAAGAAATCAGTATAACAAAATACTTGAGACCTTACCTATGATATCTTTAACAAGCTGCTGTGTGGCAGCCATCCGAGACTGAGGAACTTCCAGTTTTTCACATTCGTGGTCTGACTGGTGCCGGTGTCTACACAGTACAGAAGAGTAGACACTGGTTGGTTCACAAACTTGCACACAATTTAAAAATACCTACAATCTTTGAATGGTCCAATCATCACCTCAGGCAAAAATTCTTCTCACAGAAGGGACATAACACTGGCACAAGCTCTCTTCCATTGCAATCCTTGTATGAACATGGGTAAGATGAATGGTCATCAGTCTTCAATCTCTCACTTTTTATGTTCACCTAGAAATACAGAGAAGAAAAAATGTCCTTATAATTTCACAATGATAGGCAATTAGACTTTATTTTGAAGAATTAATTTTAGTATTGCATTAATTATAGCAATGACTTTATTATTTTCATAAATGTCATCTTTTTGTCAGAACCATATTTGTATGCTTATTTCACATTTTAGATTTTAGTTCTTGGAAGGTAGATGCCATATCTTTTTAGATCTAATAAGTTAAATTACTATACACCCATAAACTTCGACTGAATTCAAGCTACCAGGAGAATGTTTTTGAAGAGAAACACACATGTTTGTGTAATGAAGGACTAACTAGCTTGGGACACTAACCTTTTTCAAGTTCTCTCAACAAAGACTAAAATAAGAATACAATAACCAGCTATTATATATGTGTATATATATATAATGAAGCTAAAGGAAATATTAATCAAATCTGGCCTCAGACACTTGACACTTAAGTAGCTGTGTGACTCTGGGCAAGTCACTTAATCTTGACTGCTTCAAAAAAAAAAAGGAAATATTAAGCTCAATTTTATATTACCTTCTTCTTTTGTTTCATGATATACTCACTCATTGGGGGATACTCTCAAGAGATTCAAAGACTATGGTCAATTTCTAAAATATGGACACCAAATAAGAGATTAGCTATACTGGTTTTGTTCTCCTCCACCCAGATTAAACCCAGTATCTAATTTTTAAAAATTATATAATTAAAAAAATACACAATTCTATGAAACATAAAAAAATTAAAGACCACTATGCAACTCTATTTCATTGTATAATGAACTTAATACAATATTCCATATATTAAGCTATCCCTTCATAAAAACAAAAGGGGTGATAGGACACAAGAAGCTCCCCTTGCTCTGGCTCAAAAGTAAGCATTGGCCAAGTCTCTAAAATGGATTTAGGAAAACACTGGCTGGAAAAAATGGGTAACCAAAGAGCCTTTTTCCATTTCAATATTCCACCTTGGGCTCTGGATTTCTTAACAACCTCCCATGTTGGTGGTTCTACCAACATATGTTCTTCCTTCATTACTTAATACTTAGATTCACAGTCAGGATATAGTTATAGATATTAAATTGTATGAGAGAAAATAGATCAACATGGACTGATTTATAAGCTGCTTAGGAAACATATATGAATTTTATTCTTTCCACAGTAAATACTTTAAATGTATTTAATGAAAGTGATGTTTTATTTTTATTCTTTAAATGTTTTAAAATCCTAAATGAATAGCATAACTATGAAAAACTTCAAGACTGCACTAAGTGAGCTAATGCTTATATTCCATATAAAGAGCTACCCCTAAACTTTTAAGGGTCAAATTTTGACCTATCTATCCTTCACTTGCATAAATGAAGAAAGTCTGTATGCGACACATATTGCTGTGCCTTCATTGTCTACATAATACTGCACGTTCAAAGAAAAGCACTTACTCATACAGGCTTTCATTGACTGTACTATTCACTTAGCACTTATGAAAATGTTTTTTGTTTTCTTAAGTTGTTTTTTTTTTGGTATGTATATAGTATGTACTAACTCAGTCACCTCGCTCTGGACATCCTGTTCAGCTTTTCCTTCAATGGGCCTTAAAGAATCCTGTCTCAGGTCCTAGAGTCCATAGAAGAAGCATTCATCTGCCTGCACTGTTGCTCTTTCCTCTTATGAAAGAAAACTTAATTGTCTTTTTTTCTGCACTAGACCATAAATTTCTTGGGGTAAGAACTAAACCTTAGACTTTTTGGTATTGAATATCTAACATGTTGTTTTGTACATAGAATCCTTCAATAAATATCTGTTGAGAGATAGATCATACAGTGAAAAACTTAATCAAATATCTGGATGTTTCTAAAATCTGTACTCATGTGGCATATATACACATAGAATATCCAGATCAAAAACTTTATTTCTCATTGTTTATCTGTTTTCATACTGTGCTATATAGAGAATAAATCAGTTGCTAAAAATTTACTTACTTGCACTTTTTCCCTGCTATTGGGGAAGCCACTTGCTTTATTGTGGATCTCATCAAAGATAAACATAGGGTCCAAATCTTTAAGCAGACATGCAGCATGGCATAGTGTAACAAGTCCTGAGGAAGGTCTGATGACCTGGGTTCTGATTAACTCTGCCACTATGTGTCCTTGGCTAAGTTAAGTCACCTCTCTAAGCCTCAGTTTCCTAATCTGAAAATGATGGGTTTCACTAGATGATATTTAAGGTTTTTTCCAACTCTGAAATCCTATAATTTCAAAGTTGGACTCTTTAATTTATATATGCACAAAAAGCATGATCACAAAACACTATACATGCCAACATATAAAAGATTAACTTTTCATAAAATGAACCTCAATGGAAAAAAAATAAAGGGGAGAGAAAACCGGTTTTCACATATTTCTTTATCTGATTAAATTTTATCTGGTATTACAGAAACAAAGAAACTACAATTCCTAATTCCTATTATTCAGCTTCTTTATAAAAGAGAAAGTGATAATCATACCTCAAATAGAAATACAGAAGAATGTTTTTAAATGAATTATGGGAAAATAGTTAACATGCTTATTCATACCTCAGAACAGCCATGAGACTCCCTGCTTCTGTGCTGAAGACTGAAACCAAAAACAAAACAAAATCAGAAAATAAAACAAAATTTTAACCATGTAATACAATATAATTTTTAGATATTTTGCATTTATTTTGCTCTTTTATCATGTACAACTCAAAACAGAAACAGGTCCCTACAGCTGCATGATGACTTAGAAAACCACACGTTAATATTATTTATGTTGCATTGTATTTTTATTTATTTTGTTAAACATTTCTCAATTCTATTTTAATTTGGTTTGGGCCCCAAGTTTGATACCTCTGCATAGTATTCTCGGGGCTATGATGATTATATAATTAATGTCGTATAATTTATAATAACTTTCTACATGAAATATATTCTCTATTACAAAATTAAATGTCAATTCACTAGGTCCAATTCTCCTGTACTAGTTATATATGTATATTTAAATTAAGAACAATGCTATCTTAATAACAGGCTTAGGGACTGGCTATGATTTCACTAGTAAGTGGAATACTCTCTGACCAATGCAGGCCAGTACTTTCTCTGCAACTTCTTGTTTTTTAGAATTGTTGAGAGCACTAAGCGGTTAAGTGGCTTGCCCAGGGTCAGAAAGCCAGTATATCAGAGGCAGGATTTGAACCTAGGTCCTCCTGGCTTCAAAGTCAGCATCGAGCCTTTCTTCTTAATATTAACAGCAAAAATTGACCATTGAATATCACTTTTCATTTGTATGCTTTATGATATTCTACTTTGGGGGTCTGAACTTTATAAATATCCTCCTGTATTGATTCCACTAGTACAGGCCTGCACATCCTGCGGCCCACCAAAGGATTTTGGGTAGTCTGCAAGAAATGTAGAGGATCCTCTACTCTCAAAATTCTTTGGCAGGCCATAGGTTGTGCAGGCCTGCACTAGCACATATTCTGCCTTTACTTTTTAATACTTTGATCCAAAAATCTAGAATATAGTCACAGACAGAAAATTGCATGGGGGTAAATGAACATTCACACCACTCAACAGTTAATAATGGTTCACAAATATTAGAAAGCTTCTAACGCCATTTCTCAAATAGCACTAATAGAAAAATATCAAACTCATTAGTTACTAAAGCATTCACCACACTATGCTACTTCTATATTGATGCCAATCTCAGATTAAGGAATTTCATTAGGAAACAGTTTGTCCACCAAACTGTTTTTTGTCCCATAATAATCCTTTCTGAATTTCCTGAAAACTAAATTCTTTCAAGGTTTTACTCAATCTATTAAATACTATATAATGTAATAACTTAGCTGGAAAATATTTTCCAAAATATTCAGTCAATTCTCTAGTTTTGCTTTGTACTCTAAAATATGTTCTTGATACCACTTGAGAGATTAGCCCAGGTTTTGCTCTGATCTTAAAAAGCAATCATCACAAACTGCCCATCTTTGGCCATTAGTCTTGTCCAAGGTAAGGACTATTCATTGACTCTCTGTGTGACTGAAATTCACACATCTAACCAGTGTTTAAAGAACCTCATATGTGGAGGACAAAGGACTGTAATGTGGTACATGTCCATGAGTAAGTTTAATCCCAGAGAATATTATAATAAATCTTAAATAACAGCCATAGAGTATAACTAGCATATAAAACAAGAATGGTCTCCATTTTCTCAGCAATAAATAGCCTGGTAAAGACCTTGACGCTAATCCTCCATTTTATATAAGATACTGTTAATATGCCTTACCAGAATATTCCTGAACAGCCATCACACACAAATGGAAGAAAATCTAAATTAAAAGAAAAAAATATTTACTTCTCAGAATGTGATTTTATTTTGTTTTCTTAAGAAAACTTTAAAAAAAGTACTATTTCTTTGCAGGTACACCATGCTACATATGACACAATAATACGAAATTTGTGAGAGGAGGATAATGGAATTGGAACTATTAGGAATTAAGTATCTTTTGTGCTAAGAAGGAGGAATGAGAAGTCAGAAGTTCTAAGTTTTATTTCCTGATCTGCTTTTCCTGATAATTCAACAAAATACTACAAGCCTCAGTTATAACATGGAAATAATAATTATGGGTCTCTTACCTACTTTATAGACATGCTGTTATGATAAACCTAAGATGTACAGGGGGGGAAAACCCCGAGAAGGTTAAAGCAAGGGCAGGTAAGAGAATGAATACAAAAGTATGGCACAGAAAGAACAGTAAGAAAGAAATAGTAAGAATGGAACTAGGAATGCTGAAAGGAGGTTGAGAACTGCTAAGGATAATGAAAAAGCTTTTTTGTTTTGTTTTGAGCTTACATTAGGGCAAAGAGAACTAGTGAAGCGCTAGGACTGCTGTTTTGTAGCCTGAGATGATTAGCACCCTAGAGACAAGGATGAACTACCTTACTTATTTTGTTTCTTTTTTTTTTTCTCTGCCAAGGGGAATGGCCTTTGGACTGAAACAAACAGTAATCTTTGCAAGACTAGAGAATAAGAGAAAAAGTGATGAAAATGGAGTCTGCCAACTACAGGTATGGATTCTTAACTTCTATTCTTGACAAAATTACAGAAAAGTCTCATCAAACACATTTTATTAAGTAGCACAAAACTAACAAACAAGAGGCCAAGAGCTTGGAGCCCACCCAGAAGCCTCATGCTTCAAAGTCTCTCCCTCATCTCCCTCTTCCAGCTTCCTAGAAGTCTCTGCTAAAGTGCTATCTTCTGCAAGAAGCCTTTCCCAGTCTTTCATACCCTTAGGGTCTTTCCTCTGAAATGATCTCCAAATTATCCTATGTGAAGTGTTTGGACATAAAGTTGTTTTCATGTAGTCTCCCCCATGAGACTGTGAGCTTTTTGAGTGCCCGGACTTTTTTTCCCCCTTTCTCTGTATGCCTATCACCTAGTACAGTGTCTAAACATAGTATGTGCTTAATAAATGCCTATTGACTTGTTTCATTAATACTTTCATGAAGGAAGTACACACCAAATAACATTTTGTCAGTGAACTGATTTCTAAGGTTGGTAGTAATTTCTGAATGAAGTATCAGGGAGAAACAGCATCAACTTGCTAGAGCAAAGATCAAAATTAATGACAAATTATAAAAATGAAAATGAAAAGCTATGGCATGCAATTTAAAAAAAGAGAAAAATTTGAAGGCCTTTAGATGACTACAGCAATGAAAGTGATAGTATCATAGAGACAGATGGAGTAAATCTCAAATGAAATGCTGCTAAGTGATGGCAGTAGGGAAAGAGTCTGGAAATGGCAATGAGGAATAGGGAGTATACCTATTTCTGGCTCACTGTGGGGGAAAGGAAAAAATATATGGTAAGGATAGGTCAGCAATGCAGTGTCCTCTAGAGGGAGCCAGTTTTCTATGAGTGCAAGCAGATGGAAAGTACGTGAAAAGAAGAGGTCAGGATGAAGGAAATACTGTAATTAACAGATGTTCCAAAGGGCACAATGTAAGGAGAGTGAAGAACATTAAAGGTAGATCTGGAGATGAAAGACTGGAGAGGTAGGGAAGAGTAGGGCTTAACTTGGCCAATGGTGACTCTGAAAAACAGGGGCTAATGGAAGAGGAAGAAGTAAAAATTTACTAGTCATAGGACAAGGGCAGTGCCAGTTGACCAGGGCTCCCATATCCATGAAATATCTATGATATTTGAAGCTGACATCCATCTGTTCTCTCCTTAAAAAGAGTGAAGAAGGAACTGCAGTGACCCTGGGACCTGGGATAAGGACAAGAGATGCCCCTGACTTGCCTTGTGAAGGCAAGATCAGCCTGCAAACCAGGCAGTAGGTCATAGGGCAAATAAGCCTCCAAATACAGTTCATCAGGCCCAGAGCAGAAACCTCACCTTCTCAGCAAGTACAATGACAGAGAGTCCAGAGAGAAGCAGGTAAAGGACAAGAACCTCAGAGTCAACAAAGCCTATACCTGCCTGAGCTAGAAGTGGTAAGAGGAGGCTGTGACACTACTGCGATGGCTGAAGTTAGTTGGTACAGCTGCTGGGTGATGTTGTAGGTTCTGAGCAAGAAGGCCTTCAGATTCTGTCCCTCAGTAGCGCAGAGGCTGGCAAGTGAAACAATGGAAACTTTGATCGCACATCAGCTCCTAGTAAGGGGGATGGCAGCTACCAGAAGTAACCATGCTTCTCTGCCTATTGTCCGATAATGATATGGAGCTGAATGGGTAGTTTATAGAGTTGATTCTTGAACATATATCTTGGATAGATATTACACATGTTTCCTTGATGTTGAGAACTACTTTATGAACTGAGACATGAGATGACTTTTTGTAACTCCATACAAGGTAAGTGTCTATTCTAAGATTATGCAATAGACAATTAATGACATACTTCTCTGTCTACAACATGTAATTCCTTTAAATACCTTTCCTGTGCCTCATATTTGAGAGTATGGGCAAATAACTCCAGATGTAGTCACAAAAGGAATGTACTGCTGTACTTCATTTGAGAAGTAAAATAAGCTAAAACTTATTTGAAAGGATCTCATCCAGGTAAGCAGGGCCAATATAATAAAAATGACAATTTTACCAAAATTAATCTATAAATTCAATGCCATCCCAATTACCAAAAAAATTATTTTAAGGAGCTAGATAAAATAACACAATTTATTTGGAAAAGCAAAAGGTCAAGAATATCAAAGGAACTAATGGAAAAAATGTAAAGGAGGGAGGTTAAGCAGTATTGGATCTTAAACTACATTATAAGGCAGTAATTATCAAAACTATATGGTACTCACATCACATCTATCAGATTGGTCAACATGACAAAACAGGAAAATAAGAAATGTTGGAGAGGATGTGGGAAAATTGGAACGCTAATACATTGTTGGTGGAGTTGTGAAATGATCCAACCGTTTTGGAGAACAATTTGGAACTATGCCCAAAGGGCTACAAAAATGTGCATACACTTTGATCCAGCAATAGCACTTCTAGGGCTATATCCCAAAGAGATCAAACAAATGGGAAAAGGACCCACATGTACAAAAATATTCATAGCAGCTCTTTTCGTGGTGGCAAAGAAATTGAGAGGATGCCCATCAACTGGTGAATGGCTGAGCAAGTTGTGGTATATGAATGTAATGGAATACTATTGTGCTATAAGAAATGATGAACAGGCTGACTTCAGAAAAACCCGGAAAGACTTATATGGTCTGATGCTGAGTGAAGTGAGCAGATCCAAGAGGACTTTGTACACAATAACAGCCACGTTATGCAATGACTAAGATTGTTAAACTGAACCCTTCTCAGCATTACGAGGATCTAAGACATCTCCAGAGGCCTCGGGATGGAAAATACTGTCTACATCCAAAGAAAGAACTATGGAAGTTGAATCGCTGTCACTTATTTTTACCTTCTGTTGAGTTTTGTTTCATCTTTCTGATGGTTCCTCCTATTGGTTTTAATTTGTACTTACAACTTCACTGATGTGAAAATATGTTTAATGGGTCTGTAAATGTAAAGCCTATATCAAATTGTGTGCTGTCTTGGGGAGGGTGGGGGGGAGGAAAAGGGAGAAAATTTTTCAACTCAAAAGCATGTGGAAAAAACAAAAAAAAATTTTAAAAATAAAAAAAACTATTTGGTACTACAAAACAGAAAAGTTAAACTAGTGGAACGCAGCAGACATATGATCTGCAGCAGCAAACAGATATAGTTACCCAGTGTTCGACAAGAGTAAAGACTTAAAGCTTTACTTATACAAAGACTTGGTATAAGAATTCATTATTTGGTAAAAATTGTTGGAAAAGCTGAAAACTGGTATGACACAAATTGGGCACTTACACCATTTACCAAGATAAGGTCAAAATGGACACATGACCTAGATATAAAAAGATATTACAAGAAAATCTGAAGAACATGGAACATATTCCTAACAGATTTGTGGATAGGTGAACAACTTATGAACAAACAAGTGATAGTGTTGTGAGGTGTAAAATGGCGGTTTTCCAATGAAGAACCAAATAATTTACAGTCATATGAAAAAATGCTCTAAATCATTATTGATTAGAGAAATGCAAATTAAAACAACCTTGAGATATCATATTATACCTATCAGACTAGCTAAAATGACAAAAGAGGAAAGGGAGAAATGTTGGAAGGGATGTGGAAAAACTGGGATCTTAATTCATTGTTGGTGGATCTGTGAGCTGATCTAACCATTTTGGAGAGAAATTTGGAATTATGCCCAAAGAGTCATTAAACTGCCTACACCCTATGACCCAGCCATACCACTGTCACGTCTGTTTCCCAAGAATATTAAGGGAAATGGAAAAGAACCTACACGTTCGAAAATATTTATAGCCCCTCTCTTCATGGTGGCAGACAACTGGAAACTTCAGGGATGCCTGTCAATTGGGGAATGGCTAAACAAACTGTGATATATGTTCATGCCTTAAGAAATGATGACCTCAATAATTTTAGAAAAGCACGGAAGGACCTCTACAAAACAATGAATAGCAAAATGAGCAGAACCAAGATAACACTGTATACAGTAACAGCAGTATTGCTTTAAGAACAACTTTGAGCAACCGAGTTATTATAAATATCTAAATTAACCTCAAAGATCCTATGAACAAAGATGATGCTTGAATCCAGAAATGTGGTGTAGGAAATGATGAACTAGTTGAAAACACAGAAAGACTTGAAGGAAGACTTATGAAGGAAGATGCTATCCACCTTCAGAGAAACATATGATAGGGGGAAATAAGCATAGTATAGTCTTACATATATGTGTATGAGTGTATATGTGCCTATATGTCTATGCTTCTAGATATCTATGTATATATATCCACATTTAATTGTAGCCTTCTTTAGGGTGGGGGGAGGAGGAAGGGGAAAAAAACTAAAGTAATAAATGCACAGCAGAGAACAAAAGAAAACCAACAAGGAAGCAAAGCTGGGCAGCTTTGAAAACAATATGTAGTATTTATTACGTAGGTCTTCTTGAAATGGAAATTTATTGCTTTATATTTAATCCTCTCTAATGGTCTGCTGGGTACATGGCAATGTTTTTTTTTCTTTTCTCATTTTGTATGTAAGTGCAAAATAAAAAAATTTACCAAAAAAAAAAAGGCCTCATCCTACAGTAGCTAACTGATTAGAAAGTAGAGTACTAACTGATTACCATACAGTCAAGAAATCAATATTCACATATCCCCAGCCAAATCAGTCTATTTCAGAGAACTGCCCCATAACAAGCACAATAAAATCAAAACTCACTTAGCTGAAATAGTTCTTTTATGTAAAATGGGAATGGGAGCAGAAGTAGATTGGATTTGAATGCTATTGTCGTCTATAGTTGGTGGCTAATAGTTATTGTTATATCAAATAGGGTGAAATGGTATAAAGGTCCTATGCTACAGTGGAAAGAGCAGTAAATTCCCAAGATCTGGACTTATGGTCCCAACTCTCCCACTTACTAGCTGTGGTACCTTAGGTACTTAACTTCTCCAGGCTTCAGATTCCTCACCTGGAAAATGAGGGGGTTGGGCCAGGTGATCTCTAAGGTCCCTTCCATTTTTAAGATCCTGTGATTCTTTGAAGAATCTCCTAGGAAAGACAGGAAAAGGGATACTCAAAAACAGTGTTAATTTTAGATTAACCTATAGATTTGATTTTACATTAACCTATAGAATAAGAGATACAGAAATGCCTATAAGTGGGGGAAAAAAATGTGGCTCCTAGCACTTGATAAGTGTGATTTCCCTGAAGAAGATCAGAGTAGGATTGTGGCTGGCAAAAATGCATGTAGCTCTTTGTAACTTTGATGCTTCCATCATTTGGGATCAATACAAGATCTGATTCCTGGGACAAAGTTTTTCATTAACAGACATCTTCATTATAATGCAATATGAAGAATTCAGCATGAGTCAGTTGTGAATCTTCCCCTAACAAGGAAATCTATCCCTCAGCAGGCAGTGTTGTGATGACAAAATTTTAATATGTAGTATATTTAGGTCACCATCTCTTCTAGACCAAAAGCTGCCTGAGCCACAGTAATTCTGAAGGGATAAAGCTATGTAACCTTGTCTGCCTCAATTTCCTCATCTGTAAAATTGGGGATTAACAGCACCTACCTCCCAGGATTGCTGCGAGGATAAACAGAAATTATATTTGTAAAGTGCTTTTTAACTTTAAAGCAGTAACTACGGAAACACTAGATATTATTAAAATAGATAAACAAACTATAAAAACGTGAGCATTTGTTATTCAAATTGCTCATCACATGCTACTGACTCACCGTCTCATAAGGCTAGCCCTACTACAAATGTTCAGCAGGTCCCATGCACAGACATAAAGAATGTGACTTAAAAGACCCCAGAGATCATCTAGCCCAGGGTTCTTTCAATATAATTGGCTTCCTTTGTAATCTTATATATTTTGTTCTATGCACTTAAATCATGATTCTGAGAAGTCCATAGGCTTCACCAGGCTGTCAAAGGGGTTCATGACACAAAAACGGTTAAGTACCCTCACCAGTCTCACCTTTAATTTTACAGATGTGGAAACTGAAGCCCAGAGAGGAGGAGGAAGTGTCCACGTTCAAACAGCTAATTAGTGTCACAACTAGAGCTGTAACCCAAAAACAGTGAATTGCAGGCCACTGTTCTTTTCGCTACACCACAGTGCCCTCGCCTGCCTGACTGAAGGAAAGATGGGAACAATTAATGTAACCCAGCAGTCAGCTTACACAGAGAAACGCCTACTGGTATGGACAAGGGCAGTTTGGTCTGACACGGCTGCAAGAAACTTGCAGGCTTCTAAGAAGCACTGCGTCCCCAGACATCCGGAGGCTCAGGAGCCCACGCGGCGTATCCCCGGCCCTCCGGCGAGCCCCCGCCCACAAGACTGCCTAGCCCCACCCTCCTGTGAGGCCCCGCCCACAAGACAGCTTAGCCCCTCCCCTCGGGCCAGGCCCCACCCTCTCTATAGGCTTTGCCCCATCCATTCAGCTCGGCTTTCCCAGATCTCTGACCCCCCTCCTTTCCCTTCCTTTCCAACTACTCTAGGTCCCCGGGAGGCGGCGTCCGCTGCTTCCTAAAACCCTCCCGGATTACCTTTCTGCCGGCAGTGCTCCACCTGGCAGTGCTTTCCGATGTCCAATTCGGCCATCGTTACCCTCAGGGCTGCCGGCTAAGCCTAACAGACTGAGAGGAAGGGAAGCGAGTGGACCGGAAGTTCTGAGGCGCGCGGTGCTTTCCGGGATTGTAACATTTTCCGGCAGCTACAGACGCAGCTGGAAGAACTTGAGAGATTGTTGTGGGAGGCGGGGAGGGAATGGGTGAAGGAAGGGCGGGTTTCCGGGGTTGGAAGTAGATGGAGGCGGCTAGGCGATGCGCATGTGCTGGAGGTCCTGGCGCGGCCGTAGGGCGCCCCCCTCGGGCGGACATTGGCGTAGTGGGAAGCCTTGCTTTGCACCGGCATTTAGTCTGACCTCATACCGTGACGTGACTTATCACGTGTCATACATCCCTCCGGAAACCTTCGGGCCTTGCCCTACTTTAGCGCAATCAAACGGGGTTGGGGACGTCACATGCGGTACCGAGGAAGAAAGCTCTGGCTTTAGGGTCAGAGCGACCCAGGACCTTGGTTCTAATGCCACCTCATCCTTAAAAGGACCGAGATGGGCTAGATAGCTTTCCGAGGTCCTGTCCATTTGCAAATCCTCATCAGACGTTTAAGCCACTTCTTCTATTCCAGCTGTGTATTCATAGATTCTGTCTGTACCACTAAGATTTATGGTCTCCATATATGTTTAACCATAGCATGAGAAAGGAATTTTCTTAATTTAGTAGGTTGTAAATGCAATAAGATAGAAGTATTAAAGTGTGAATTGAAATTATAGTCCCAGGATATGTTTCCCCTACATGACATATGTCCACAGGATACCAAGATAAGAAAAGTCCTATTATTCAGGGTAGTGTCTGGGTCTGAGGCCCCTTAATGGTCATAAACAGGAGAATGCTGGTCAGCTTCATCTGGTCCTGTAGTTGTGTTGTGGTGGCTGGAATGAATTCACAGACTCAAGCATTCCTTAAGTCAAGTTGGCAAAAAGTTTATTGTTATGCTTTTCAGCAGGCAAAGATTCTTAAGGAACCTTGGATCTTAGAGGGGTACAGTTAAAGTTTATACAGGGTAAAATACAATAAAATGGGTACCAAATATGCTAACTAGGTGATTCAGGGTGGGATTAGGGAGTGGTTAAGGAGTGGTTCTTAAAAGAACATGCACTTCTTGTACCTACCTCGCAGGCATTTTAGCCAGAGTTCACTAGGAAAAGCCCACAAGGGGGGCCACATGGAGGTGTGGTTTTAGACCTGCTAAATCACTAAGTTAACTAGAGTTCAGGGGTAACTGAGGGTTGTTCAGTCTGCCACCAGTCAATGTCTTGTTTGACAAGATAGATGTAGGGAGTATACATATGGCTTAAGTCTAGAATACAGATAATGAGGAGTTCAGGATGTAGATAATGAGGTAGACGGTAATAGTCCAGTGGGTAAGAATAGCTTTATGACCCAGTGCAAAGCCAGTTCAAACTAATAAGTTCAAACTAATAATTCCTTCAGGTGCTGTTTGTAACTGCACCAGGGAAAGAGATGAGGGTCTTGCTGGGGCCCACTCATGAGTAATTGTTAGGCACAGTGTACTTGGGCTGAGGAGAAACTGCCAGGCATAGTGTTTCTGAGGCTTGGGGTCCAAGTACAAGCCACCCAAACACAAGCACCCAAGCATCCCATCAGTTGCTGACACAGGAAGGGGCATTTTGAGTTCACTCAGAGAACAAAGAAAAAGCTTGTCTGTAATGTTGGGGTGCTTCTTCTGGTTGATTAGTTCAGGCTTTGGCCCTCATTGGGGCTCAAATGATCTTAATAATCAACTCTTACCTTAAAAGGTTTGCAATCTTATCTAGGAAATAGATAAATAGAATTCCAGAGCTGGAAGGAATAGTGTTAGGGTTGTTTTATAATCCTTGCCCTCAAGGAGTTTCCAATCTAATGGGGGAAGACCAGGCACAAAAGGTAGCTCAAGGGGGCAGGGAGAGGAGGAGACAGGAGGGTACTCAACCCATGGTAGAGAAGTTAGGAAAGTCCTAAAGTCGTGTAGTCAGGTTCCAGCTGAGCTCCCTTCTTAAGAGTTTGGAGTACATGGCCCCAGTGACCTTCAGTGGGGTCTAGCGATGAGGTGGAGCACCAAGGCTGATGGGATCTTGTGGAATGATGAGGTACTGAGGTGCAAAGAACAGAGCAACTATGATGGGTTCTAGGGATATTTGAGGAAAGAGACCCTTCAAAAGCATACTGGAACCTCAGAAAGGAGGCACATTTTCTATTGGCTGTTTCTTCTTCAACCAGAACTAGAGTTTTAACCAATTCATCATCAAACCTCAAATGATAAGAATATGAATAGGATGAAAGGTGAGGACCAGAAACAAAAGAGGAACTCAGCTTATTCTGCACATCAGGTGGGAAAAATTAAATGACTGTGAAGATCTCTTCTGATTTTAATTATTTAATTATTTTAATTCATATGACCCTTCTTTAAGTCTTGTGTAGGCTAAACATCTTCAGTTCTTTCAAATGATTTTTTGTACCCTCACCATAATCCTCTTCCTCTTTATATTTTGTCTCACCTCTGACACATATTGGCTATTCAACCTCAGGCTGGTCATTTAAACTCTTAGTGCAGGAGACTTTAAGACTAAGTTGCAGGGAAGGGGCTGATCTGCGTGGTAGAGGGAATTTCCTCATTTGGAAGTTCCCTTGAAATCATAGTTTCAGTTCCTGTCCTTACCTCTCCGTACACACCCAAGCACATCAATACTCTTCCTAAAATGTGGCAACTTAATTTAAACACAAAACCCAAGGCAGATGTGGTCTGACTAGGGCAGAATACAGCAGGACTGTGACCTCTCATTCTGGACATTAGATATTAATGTAGAAGCTTAAGATGGTCGTTTTGGGGCTACCGCTTTGCAGAATTGATTTGTCTGAGCTTTCAGTTCACTAAAGCCCCATACTCCTTTTCACATGACTATTGTCTAACTCCATCTCAATTCTATAGTTGTATAGTTGATTTTTTGAGCCTGTGTGGGCCTTTGCATTTATCCCCAAAGCTCTTCATCCTTTTAGAGTTGTCTTATAATACAAGCCTGCTTTAGATGCTGATTTTGTAATTTAAGGTATTCAAATAAATCAGTAAAAATGTTTTTTACTAAATTTGACTCTTTTGGGGGGGTAAAATATCACAGATGAGTAGAACATATGGGATTGTGTCTTGATTTGTGCCTTTCACTGTATTTCAACTTCCAGTTCAATTAGAACAAAGGCATAAAGAAACCCTAGGAGGCACTGAAGAGGTCTAGAGGTTTTGGGGTGCTCCTGGGAACCCCCAAGATTACGACGCCGGGCCCTATCTGAAAGAACTCAACTCAAATCTTCTTCCAGCCGGAGGAAAAATTTATTAGTGATAAATCACGTAGGCTAGGTGACACCCATAAGGACGAACGGGCATGAGAAAAGCTCAGCCTTTTGGGCTTGAGAGATTCTCAGGCCCTGAATCGGGGCCAGGGTAGATCTTATATACTAAAGTGACTTTGGGTGACCAGGGGAAGGGTCTGGGAAAATGGTCCGGGTGAGAATTCCGATTGGAATGTCTAAGAGATTGAATAGACAATGGGAATAGAAAGGCATCTGAATGAGATGAGAAAGATGGGGCTAGGGCTTTCAAAGTGAAATAAGGGAAGTTGACAAGGGGAGTTGATAAGGAACCTAAAATGGGAGCCAGATTCTTTTTAGGGCTAGGGGCAAAGGCACATCTGAATAAGATTAAAAGATAAGGCTAAGGCTTTCAAAGGGAGATGAGGGGCTGGGGTCTGTAGACAAATGGGAGCCAGATTCCCTTTGGATCAAGGGGCAAAGACCTCCACTTGGGCCACACCCCATCAGCACAGTGGGTAGAACACTGGGCCTAGAGTTGGAAAGACCAGAGTTCAAATATGACCTCAGACACTTACTTGCTATGTGACCCTGGGCAAGGCGCTTAACCCCTTCTTGCATAAAACTGGAGAAGGAAATGGCAAACTACTTGGGTATCTTTGCCAAGAAAACCTTTTGGACAGTTGATCTACAGGGTCACAAAGAGTTGGACATGATAGAATGACTGAACAACAACAACATAAAGAAACCAAGCTAGGGTATCTGAAAGGTTGTTTAGTAAGTGGAACCACAGCCTGTGCTGTTTGTCGACCAAATGAAATTATCAAAATTCATAATTTTTTGGTAACAAAATACTTGTTAATTGAGAAATTGATCTGATTTAACCCAAAACAACAACAATGACAAAAAATCCCCACTATAGCAGACCCAACCAGTAGTCATCTAGCCTTTGAAAACCTCCAGTAAGGGGGAACCAGCTACATGGAAGTTCCGTTTTTGAATGGCTCTAATTGTTAGGAAGTTTTTCCTTACATTAAACCTAAATTTACTTCTTTCCAATTTATTCTAATTGCTTCTAGGTCTGCTCTATGAGGCCAAACAGAACAAATCTAGTATCTGACATGACAAGCTTTCAAATACTTGTCATTTCCCTCCTTCCCTTCTGGCCTTTCTTCTCTAAGTTATACTCTCCCAGTTCCTTTGCAACTAATTCTTGTAAGGAGTGGAGTAGAGGATCTTTACCATCCTCCTTGTCCTCCTCTAGACACTCTACAGTTTATCAGTGTTCTTTCTAAAATGTGTTGCCCGGAACTGAAAATAATTAGCCAGATGTGGTCTAAGTACAAGGACAGCAAATGCCAAGTACAGCAAGACTATCATCTGCTTCTTCCCTTGGTGCCTTAGTAGATGGACTTTGTGAGGTTCTGTTAATCCGTCAGTCAATCAGTAAACATTATTAAGTGCCATCTATGTGCTAAGTGATGGGGATACAAAAGAGGCAAAAGAGTTCTGCCCTCAAGGAGCTTAGAATCTAATGGGGGAGAGAAAATGCAAGCAAATATATACAAAGCAAACTACATATAAGATAAATAGGAAATAATTAAAAAGGAAGGCACCAGAATGAAATTCTAGGGAAGTCTTCCAGTAAAAGATAGGATTTTATTTGAGACTTAAAGCCAGGGAGGCCAGTAGTCAGGAGGGAGAGCATTCCAAACATGGAAGGCAGCCAGAGAAAATGCCAGGAGCTAAGACATGCAATGTCTTGTTCATGGAACAACAAAGAGGCCCCTGTCACTGAATCAAAGAATACATGGTAGGGAATAAAGTGTAAACAGACTGAAAAAAAAGGAGGTTAGGTTATAAAGAGCCAAACTGAGCATTTTATATTTGATTCTGGAGGCAATAGGGAGCCACTGGAGTTTATTGAGTAGAGAAGTGTCATGATCAGATCTGTGCTTTAGGTGAAAAACAAACAAACAAACAAAAAACACGTGGTGATCTACCTTTTGGGGGTGAGCCTCTCTGAATTTAATTAGGCTGGTCCACACATAAAAGACCCCCCCAGTCTATCACCAAGATTTGGGAGTCTTTTAAAGACTGTGCTTCTTTGACAAAATCTCCAAGAACTCTGAGTCACCTCCACTTCCAAATGAAGTATCCTGCTATCATTATAGCAGGATAAGACTTTAGAGGAGGGATACCAACTGACATCACATAACTGTAAAATCCAATGACCTTCCCAGACTTGATGCAAGGTACTCAAGCAACTGGGTCTCTGTGGAACTTAGTTGTTCTGAAGTTTTCCCTTTCCTTTATGTAATTATTCTTAGTTTGCAAAATTTCCTGGATACTAGTGTTCAATAGATATGACTAAATCAGTGAACATCTTCCAGTTGTTTAATCTAGGAATATTCTGTCTTCTGATCATGATTACTTAATCATGATTTTTTTTTTTAACAAAGTCAAGCATAAAAATATCCTCACCTGTTTTGTACCTTTGGTGGTGATGCTAAAGCACAACATCATAATTGTAATTTTTAGATTCTAAATTGGTTCAGTAACACCAATTATAGAAATTTCAGTGAAATTGAGATAATGGCAGGTATTTATGTAGCACATTTACAGACTTTACATATCTCTGATTTTAAAATTGGTGCTAAATGAAGTGTTGGGAAATACAGATTAAATAAGAAATACCAATTGTGTAGCTGAGTCTATTTACTATTCTCTCATGAGATTCAGTTGTGTTTTTTTTTATGGAAGAACAAGATAAACTAATAAATATTATAGAACATATTTTAAAAGGACAGAGAATACTGTAATTTATAAGATAATTAGTGCAAATCGATCATCTCTTGAGGTGAAAATACCTTGTTCTCCTGATTAAAATTTCCAAGACTTGAAAGTTCAAACCATGAATTGAAATCCAGTGTAGGAGGCTACAGTTGTAACTATTTAATGGTTTCTAATGGCCTTCAAAGTTTTGAGGTTATTCAAAAAGATTTAAAAGAGGGCTTTAGGGTGTCTAGGGTGTGGAGGAAACAGATTCAGGTTACTCTAGGTGAATTCACCTGAGTAATCCAATTAAATAACTCTTCCCCTCTTGGTATTCAAGTTCACATAACAATTACTATTGGAAACGACAGAATAGTTTAATCCTCAAAATATGCAGCTGGCCCCACTAACTACAATAGCTGCATCCATACAATTAGGCTTTGCTAAGGGACTAGTAGCGTGAACTGTATAAAAGACCCTTGTGCCAAGCTCCTAGTACTCCTCCAGCCTTGATGTAATCCCATTTTACTTAAGTAACTCTGTTGGAGTCCAAGATGCATGTGTCTCTGTGAGGCTAAAGGCACTGGGAGGTGGCCTATCAACCAGACTCTGAAAAGCTGCTATGAATACATCTATACAAAAAACATCCTTGATTTAATTATGTATCTTTGTTCCAATAAATGTAGCTCTAGAAAGAAAAAGTGCCAAGTCTAATTCATTATTTTGTATTCTAAAAAGAGCACAGCAGACAGGTTGATGGATGAAAAGATGGTATTATATGACAAAGAGATCCATCCCAAGACTTCATGAACATATGTCAGTGGTTTAGTTGCAGTCCATGGGGACACTATGTTGATAGCTCTATCACTAGAGACATTGTTTTCATTTCTAAGCTCAGAGTTCTAGGCAAGAAAGAGTAGAGGATCTATCCTCCTGGTGGGAACTTAATTTCCATACTACTCTGGGTAAAAGTCATTCATGTAGAGAAAGAATGGAGAGCAACTTAGCTTCTTCCTATACAGTCTCTGAGTAATTTAAGTAATTCAAGCCAATATGGCTCTTTCTCATAGAGTTCCATGTGTGACTTGGGACACATCCTTTAACCACTCTGGGATTCGGTTTCTTCAGTTATGAAATGGAGCTAACCTACATGACCTCTCAGGTCCCTTCCAACTCAAACTTCCATAAATGAGGCCACTTGAGCCCTGGGCAGCCAAAAGTCTAGTCCTCTGCACAAGAAGCAAATAAAAAGAATCATTTTTTTGGACGAGCTGAGGAAAGCAATCAGAAGCTGAGCTTGTAAAACCTGAGGGAAGCAATCAGATTAGAATATAAGTGTCTCTTGATTAAAAACAATCTTTTCCTTCACCCTCCTGCCATCTTCAGTTCTCATCCCACATCCCCCCTTCCTTTTTGAAATAAAAGATTTTGCTGGAATGGAAGTCAGGCAACCTTGTTAAAGTTCTAGCTCTGCCATTTTTTTTTAGCTGTGTGATATTGGGCAAGTTATATAGTCTCTCTGGGCCCTAGTTTCTTAATTTATAGAGTTGTAAGAGATGACTTGTACTATCCTTTCCAGCTCTAAATCTATCATATTCCTATAGTAGTCTAGACTCTGCCTCTATTTCCTCATCATTCACTCATTTCTCAACCTCTCGTAACTTGACTTCTATTCCTATCACTACTAAACTACTGTGTTCAAGGTCACTAATGACCTTAATTTCCAAATCTGATGGGTTCTTCTAAACTCTTCTTCTACTTGACCTTTCTGCAGCAGCATTTGTCACCATTCCTTAGCAACTATGACATTGCTTTACCCCTACCTCTCCAACTTATCTGTCTTAATCTTCTTCAATATTTCCTATTCTGTTAGTGTGGTTGGTCTCTTCCCTCTCTTCTCGTGCTGTGGCACCCTTAACCACTCCCATTGCTTAAAGTATAATTTAATGCAGAAGGCTATCTAGTCCAACCCCTACATTTTATAGATAAATAAACTGAGGCATAAAGAGGTTCAGTGGCTTGTTCAAAGTCATACAGATAGTAAGTAGGAGAGCTGGGATTTGAACTCAGGCCCCCCTGATTTTCAAGAGGCAGCTAAGTGGCACAGTGGATAGATTCCTGGACTTGGAGTTAGGAAGACCTGAATTCAAAGGTGGCCTCAAACACCTACTAGCTGTGTAACCCTGGACAAGTCACTTGACTTTCGCTTGCCAAAGTTTTTTCAGCTGTAAAATGGGAATAATAATAGCACCTACCTCAAAGGGTTGTTGTAAGGATCAATTAAATAAGATAATATTTGTAAAGTGCTTAGCATAGTACCTGACACATAGTAGGCACTACATAAATGTTTATTCCCTTCCTTTCCTTCCCTTCTAGTACATGGCTCTTTCCCTTGTAGTACTCCCTGGCTCTTCTAGTTTCCCTTTTAGTGATGGTGACACCATTATCTTAATAGTCACTCAGGCTTAAAAAAGCAAAGTCATCATGTTTTCTTTCTTTTTTCTTTCTTCCTAATATGTTTCCAGAATACCTCTCCTGTCTTTCTCCTCCTTTCCATTCTGATTGCCATTATAGTAGTTCAGAATCTCATCGCTTTTCATCTAGATATTTTAATAGCTGGTCAGACCACATCAGAAATGTTGTATTCAGTAAGGTAGCATTTTTAAAGGAAGAATATTGAAAAGTTTAGCCTAGAAAAGGTTTAGGAAGGGATCACAGACTTAAAATGAGTAAGTTTATACAGCTAATCTAATCCAACTCCCCTCAATTCACATGTGGGGCCTAGATATGGTAAGTGACTTTTCCAAGAGTATAAGGGGCAATGCTGGGATTCAGATATGGGTCTGCTAATTAGAAATCCAGCACTTTTTCACTGTATCAATCAGTTAAACAATTAACAAACATTTATTAAATATCTACTACATGCCAGATAGGAGGCAGATAGTTGGCTCAGTGGATAGAGCACTGGAGTAAGAAAGATCTGAGTTCAAAGTTAGCCTCAGACACTTACTAGCTGTGTGATCCTGGGTAAGTCACTTAACCTCTGTTTGCCTTAATCCACTGGAGAGGGAAATGCAAAACTATTCTAGTTTGTTTGCCAAGAAAACCCCATGGGTGCTGTTGGAGTGTTATGGTCCATGGGGTCACGAAGAGTCGGATACAACTGGACAACAACATGGGACAGATACTATGCTAAGCCTTGCTTTTATGTCATAGGAGGATCAGAGTGTGAACAGAGGATGTTTAGTCTGGAACTGAGAATACTTAGAATGGACACGATAACTACCTACAAGTATTTGAAAGGCTGTCACATGGAAGAATTTGACTTTTTTTTGCTTGATCCCAGAGATCAGTGTAAAGAAATTGCAATTATGGTTTGTTTTGCTATGAGGAAAAGCTTCCTAACCATTAGGGTTATCCAAATAGAGATTGTAGGCAGCAAAGTGGTATAGTGGATTGAGCGCCAGGCCTGGAGTCAGGAAGACTCATCTTCATGAATTCAAATCTGGACTCAAACACTTAATAGCTATGTGACCCTGGGCAAGTCATTTGACCCCGTTTTCCTCAGTTCCACATCTGAAAAATGAGCTTGAGAAGGAAATGGCAAGCCACTCTAGTATCTTTACCAAGAAAACCTCAAATGGGGTCATGAAGAGACATGACTAAACAACAACAACAAAGTGACATAGAAAAGTTCTTAGTATTATTTTCACTGACAGTAGATTTTTTGACTTAATAAGCCTACATGAGGCATATAGTATATACAGAAAAAAACATGATGGACACTCAGATGCATGTTAAATATTTCTTTATTATGGGACAAAGCAATGGATGCTTTTTTTTTCAATTTGAAAAATAATTTTAATCTGTCATACTTTATTGCTATAAAGTTATTTCCCTGAAATTGTTGCTTCTTCCCTCATTGTGGTGATCAGTTATATGAATTCCATGGATGTTTGGTTTAAACTGAAAAATACATGCCTGAAGAATGTGCCCATACGTGTTTAGCTGCTTGATAAATCACTATTAGATGACAATCCTGTGGCTTGCTTAAAGAATGATTCTTCTTCACTTGGTTAGAGTCCATTTGACATTCTAAAAATGGATGCAATCTCAAAGGGCAGCATAAATGTATCAGTTAGCCTGACTTCTGTTGTCTCTTATTAGATCTATAGTTTTCCAATTTCCCTGCCATTTTAACTATGCTAAATCAAACCAAGAATGATCATTCTGCTTAACAATAGCTTCCTTATTAGCTGAGATCAATTGAAATTAGAAATTGAAAAATATACTGGCTGCTGAGCACTCTTTATGAAAGCACATTTGTGGTTTATACTATTGAATGAAGATTAATGGGACATTTTCAGTCTGTAAATCACTTGATTTTTTAAAAAAAAGTTTATTTTCTACACCTCCATTACTGGAATAGCAATGAAATATTTTTCATTTGTTTGCTTACTTGCAAGTATGGTCTTTTGTCTGTTGGTGCTTATGTGTGAGAAGGCTGGAGCTGAATTTTTTTTCCACTTATTTCAATTTCATAGACCTTTTTAATCTTCATTTACAATTGCTCTTCAAGCGGCAAACTTTTAATGCTTTAACTTTTATTTACCTTGGCCCTACTCTGTCTGCCATAATGATCTATGAAGATATACTTGAATTACTAATACAGTTCCTTTTAAAATCTAACCTGCCCCTGAATCCATTTCTTTCTTAATGCCCCTAACAATGTTGTCTCATAACCACTCCTGAAATATTTAATCCAACAAGTATTTATTAAGTGCCTCCTTTGTGCCTAGTTAGGCAGAAGTTTGCGACAAAGATAGAGACATATAGAAATAAATGATAGTCCCTGCCCTCAAGGGGCTTACAATATAGTTGAGAAGACAAGATATTAAAAAAATATTATTTTAAGAAATATATTTTATTTATTTTTAGTTTTCAACATTCACTTTTACAGGATTTTGAGTTCTAAATTTCCCCCTACCTTCACTCTTCCCTCCTCAAGACAGCATGAGATCTAATATAGGATACACATGTGTGATCATATTAAACCTATTTCCACATTAGTCATGTTGTGAAAAAAGAATCAGAACAAAGGGAAAAAACCATGAGAAAGAAAAAAAACATAAAGAACCAAAAAAGAGAAAATAGTATGCTTTGATCTGCATTCAAACTCCATAATTCTTTCTCTGGATGTGGATAGCATTTTCCATCATGAATCTTTTGGATTTGTCTCAGATCATTGAATTGCTCAGAAGAACTAAATCTAACAAAGTCAGTCAGTGTACAATGTTGCTGTTACTGTGTACAGTGTTCCCCTGACTCTGCTCACTTCACTCAGCATCAGTTCACTCAAGTCTTTCCAGGTTTTTCTGAAGTCCTCCCGCTTACCATTTCTTATGGAGCAACAGTATTCTATTACATTCATATACCACAACTTTGTTCAGCCATTCCCCAATTGATGGGCATCCCTTCAATTTCTAATTCTTTGCCACCACAAAAAAGAGCTGCTATAAATATTTTTGTACATGTGGGTACTTTTTTCATTTGTATGATCTCTTTGGGATATAGACCTAGTAGTGGTATTACTGGATCAAATGGTATGCATAGTTTTATAGCCCTTTGGGCTTCATTCCAAATTGTTCTCCAGAATGGTTAGATCAGTTCACAACTCCACCAACAATGCATTAGTTATCTTCTTCAACATTTATCATTTTTCTGTTTTGTCATATTAGCCAATCTGATAGGCATGATGTGGTACCTCAGAGTTGTTTTAATTTGTATTTCTCTAATCAATTAGAACATTTTTTCATATGACTATAGATAGCTTTAATTTCTTCATCTGAAAACTGCCTGTTCATATCCTTTGACCAAAAAATATAACTTTTTTTAAAGAAAATAATTGAAGGTAGTATATTCAAATTCTAAATTAAATAAATTCTCTAGGTGTTAAGAAGGATTGAATTCAATTCAATATGCTTTTATTTAAACATCTATCATGTGTCAGTCACTCTACTAGGCCTTGGGGCTACAAAGATTATTTGTCTTTAAGGCTATCCACACCCATCTTGTGGTACAGAGGAAAAAGCACTGGATTTGGAATCAAAGGGTCTTGATTGAAAGCACTGACCTACTACTTACTACATATGTGACCCTGGGAAAGTGACAACTTCTGTGGGTCCCAGTTTCCTCATCTGTAAAATTAAGGGTTGGACGAGATGCTTGTCGTATTTCCTTATGATTCTTACCCCACTGATCCAAGGTTAAAAAATGCGTAAATCCAACAACATATTTAGTTACAAAAATATTTATGAAGTGTTATACAAAGCACCGTGCTGGACAATGGGATTCAAGACAGATACCCCAAAAAATCCTTATCTCAAAGGGCTTACAATCCAAATAGGATAAAGTCATATAAATAAATGTGATATAAGGCAGAGTAATATAAGTACAAAAAGAGTGATACAAGGTATATGTTCTGAAAATTTTAAGAAAGGCTATTAATGGAAGAGGGAAGAGCAGAAAAGGCAATGGAGTAAAGACCAGTTTGACTAAGGTATAGGATATATAAAAGGGAATGTAAAATAAAACTGTAAATGTAAATTGGAAGCAAATTGTAGAAAACTTTAAATGCCAGGATCTACAGATTATACTTTCTCCAATTAATCCTATTGCCTAACAATGAGAAACCAATTAAAGTTTTTGCTTAGTGGAGTGATATGATCAGAAAAATATGTTAATGAGATTACTTAAATGTCAGTGTGGAGGATGGATTGGAGATAGGGAGATAGTATGGAGTGAGAAAGAATACTTAGTAGGCTATTACAGTAAACTCCATAAGAAGAGATAAGAGCCTAATATGGTTGCAATGGGAGTGTAGAGAAGAGCATAGATGCAAAAAATATTGAAGAGGTTTAATCAGTAGAATTTGGGAACTGATTAAATACATGTATGGATCTTATAAGTTCCAAGGCAGCATAGTGCTTACCTCTAAATATTTGTTGGACTGACTTAATGACTTATCTCACTCTAAATCACTTTTATGAGTCATATCCCCAGAGCCTGGCTATATCTCCCACCTGGGGTTCTAGGCACACTCTCTGAAGGGAAAGGGGCTGACTCTGTAATGACACTGACTTCAGCCCCTTCTGGTGTCTTCCCTCCAATATTATCCACTGAGAATCATTTTAACTAACATTTGCTTTTAGGGAGAGGTATTTACCAAGGTTGTATAGTTATAACAGTTAATATAAAATGTTCCCCCAAAAATGAGTGACGTATTCTTCCACAAATATTCTCAGAATCCAGGGGAAAGTGGGCTTAAGTTTAGAGTGCACAATAGGGTAACTCATAGCTCCTGGTTGCTGTAAATTCTGCTCTCTCATTTGTGGGTTGTTTAAGAAGTTCCCCTCAAACATGGTGAATCTATGTCCATCTGTCCTTGGTTCCTAATGTCGACACTGCCCCTAGTTGATCTGGAATTCTACTAGGCTACCAGTGAAAAAATAGGAAGTCCTAAATCTTTCAGACCTTTCAAGGCTTGCAAGGTACATCCTAGGCCAAAGTGGGTGGAATGGGGAGACCACATGCTCCAGTTTCTGAAAATCTACCCCAATCTACTAGATTGATAATTCATATATGATCCCTGGGATGTGGCCAACTTTTCTTAGTCTATCTGAACGTGTTTTCTTGCACAACTTCATTTTCATTTGAAGGTCTTTTTTTGTTTGTTTTTAGCATGTAGTTTAAAGCCTCTGTCACTGATGTTTTCTCCTTTTTAAGGTATGAAGGCTAAAATGTGAAGAGTGGTTTTGACCCCACTCTTCTACATATACTGAAGTATAGTGAAGAGTCAAAAATGGTTCTGAGAATATGAGTCTGGGTGACTGGGAACTTGAGTGTTCTTGAAAGAAATGGAGATGTTGGTTGGAGAAATGGTGGGGGATGAGCAGTGAGGAAGTAATGAGTTCAGTTTTGGAAATGTTGCTTTTGAAGTTCTGGCAGGACATTCATTCCTGATAGTTGTAATTATTTCATAGTCAACATAGTATACTGGATAAAGCATCAGAGAGAAGACCTAGGTTTGAGGAGGCTGCAGGAAGAAAAATGCAGTGGACAGAGCACTTATTTGAGAGTCACAGGCTTTGGGTTTAAATCCCATATCTGATATGTGACCTTAGGCAAATCACTTAACCTTCCAGGGCCTCAGTTTCCTTATCTTAAAAATGAAGAAGTTACAGTAAATGGAAAGGCTCATTTCTGTGTTACATGTATGAGTCTGTGAATCTCAGATCATATACTGTTTCGTTCCGTGACAATGGACAAGTCACTTAACTTTTGTAAGACCACTTTCTTGTCATTTGATGTCATTTCCTTGCTAATAATGTCAATTTGCCTTTCATGTTACCAAACATTGCTTGTGGCTCTGCTGATAGGAATCAAATAGTAACAGCAAAATAACAGCTTTTACTAGGATTTTCTATCCCTTCTTAATACTTGTATGTATATAATAGATGGAAAATAGACCCAACTTCAGCTAGCAAAAGAATTGCAGCCTTTTTTAGATAGGATTACATAAAAAGTTTGAGAATCCTTACAAATCCAACTAAACATCTCCCAGCGTGCTACCACTAGGAAAACAGATTGCTATTCCATTCTAAATCCATGTTGATTTACAGAACCTATTCATCCTTCTGAGGCAAGACAGAGCTTCACTCTATACACACAGAGTAAGCCACTTTCACACACACACACACACACACACACACACACACACACACACACACACACACACACACACCCTGAGCTTTCATAAATACACAGAAACACCTGCCTCTGTTTACATAGGTGGGATCATAGATAAGGAGTTAGAAGCACCTCAGAAGCCATCTAGTCAAACTCTCTCATTTTGTAGTTAAAGGAACTGAGGCCCAGAAAGGTTAAGTGACTTGCCCCAGGTCACACCACAACTGTCAAAGATATTTTTTGAAACCAGGTTCTCTGATTTCTAATCCAGTGATCTTTGCTATATGCAGTCCGGCAGGGGTGACAGTCAGTCAGTCAATCAACAAGCCTCGATGTTTACAGTATGCTAAGCACTGGGGATGCAAAGAAAGGGGGAGGGGGAGACCAGTTCTCTGCTCTTAAAGAGCTCACAGTCTAATGAGGGAGACAACATACAAACGGGTACAAGTCAGCCGCAGTGTAAATAAGAAGTCATCTCAGAAGAAAGGCGCAGCTACACATACACGCCCAAACATCGATGGTGTATACTAGCACGTATACCTGAGCTGCTCTTTTGGTGCCTTCTCCATAATTCATTCCCAGTTTCTGGGATGCGCCTCAGGGTCCCCAATGTGCGCTTCCCATCCCGCCTCTTTCGGGGCTTTTCACCATCTGTTTTCCTCCGGAGGAGCAAACCAAAGAGTCAGAGCTGGCTTCCCAAACTCTCCTCCCTCGCCCTTCCCACTCCTCAGCCCAGCACAGGTAGCCTGTACCGCCGGACTGCCGGGGCGGGGCTCAGGACCCGATGGTCAGGAAGTGCCCGAGAGTGTGTGTTACTCCTTGCCCTGACACTTTGTTGATTTCTAGGAGCTTTGACTGCACTGCCTGGCAGGAAGAGGACATATCTTAGTCACCTGTCCTTCAGGTGTGGCCCTAGGGGGCTGCCGGGTCTCCCCGCCTCCTTCGGTGCCGTGGGGTCCTCAAAGAAGCCACCATGAGCAAGTTGGGCAAGTTTTTCAAAGGGGGAAACTCCTCCAAGGGCAAGGCCGCTCCCAGCCCCCAGGAGGCCTTGGCCCGGCTCCGGGAGACGGAGGAGATGCTGGGCAAGAAACAAGAGTACTTGGAAAGCAGGATCCAGAGGGAGCTCGCTCTGGCCAAGAAGCACGGGACGCACAATAAAAGAGGTAGGGCTCGGGTCGGGTCCCTCCGTGGCAGCTATCTGGCCTCATTTCTGACCAGCTCTTTACTTCTGGACTTCAAAGTCCCCAGAGTCAGCGGCCAGAGCTCAGGACCCAGGGTCAGAGCAAGCCACAACTTCATTTAAACCCTCTCTCTAGGAGTACCCTAATAGTAAAAACAATTTTCTGCCAAGGAGCTGAGTGTATGTATAATATATACAATTGTGTACATGCTTGTATATGTGTTGCACCATAGATAGAATTGTATACAAACATGCAACCTATGTTGCATATATTTTAGTGAGACCTTGTATGTGCCCCTTCCATCCACCTTTCATTTTTGAACACTTCAGCCAACTTTTCTGTAGTTAAGATCTTATCAAGAAGCAGTGGATTTCAAATGCCTATGCCTGCTTGACCTTTATAATTTATAGGGAATTCTGAATCAATAATGTCCTAGTATGCCTATCACATTCGGAGTTCTTTGTGTTTTGCAAACCTCCATTGGACTGTTTTATTTCTTGCCTGGTATCCCAAGTACCTAGCAAGTCCCTGGCACAGAGCAGGGGCTTAATAAATGCTTTGTGATAAAGGCAAATATAGAACATTAGTATACACTAGGGACAAGTAAAAAAGACTCACAGAGAGGTGCAAGTGATTTTTCCTTTTGCCTTTTTTCTGCAAGTGGTAATGTTCATGATTGCATCTACACAAAGATGTTTTCTGTTCTGATTGAACATTTTTGAAAATGCAGAATTTTATGTGACTGTTTGACTCATAATTATACTATGACTTTTACAAAAAATGTATTTTCTTTTTTTAATATAATTTTGTATCCAACACTGTAGCAAAGCACATACACTAAACTATTTATAAAGGGCAGGAGCAGTAGCTTTTATGATTCTTTATGTAAATACTGGTTTTTAAAACTTCTTTAATTTTTTATGCTTCTTAAGATGTGGCAAACTAGCATATAAAAATAAATTATTTGACCCATATACTAACATAACTTTATATATAGCTAGAACTTTATATACAGCTAGAACTACTAGATTCCTGTTCTTTGGCATTGGCAGAGCTGGAAACAGAGATGGTGATATATAATTCTTTTTTTTTTTTACCATCAAACTATTAATGTTTGCATCCCCATGCTTATATCCCTTAGTCATATACAAGTGTTATTATTGTTGGAGGTGGTGGGGGGAGGTCGAAACAAGTTTTTCCCCACAGAACCAGACCTGGAAACACTGTACCTTCTCATTGGAATTTGTTAATCACACAAAAAGTTTCTGTGTAACTATTACCCAGTACTGTACAGCAATAAGGACTGGAATATGCCCTAAGGTCAAACTTCATTTTTTCTATGATATGCTATTTTCACTCTCCCATACTGTCACAATATTATGGTACATATTTGGCACTTGTAATGTTGACTTCTATTTTATTTTTGTGTATGAAAATATTTACTGAAAGACATTAAGGCAGAAAATTCAAAAGGAAAAGTTCCGTCTTAGCTTACTGGGGAAAAAAACACAATACATCAGTATTAACTGATGATGACTATCTCAAGGATTATTGCTTTACTCTGCATTCTCTTGGTGCTTACATGTGGTTTGTATGTGTTACTATCTTAATATTAATAATTAATAGCTGTATTAATATGTTGTTCAGTCATGTCTTATTTTTTGTCACCCCATTTGGTGTTTTCTTGGCAAAGATACTGGAGTGGTTTGCCATTTCCTTCTCAGGTTCATTTCACAGATGAGGAAACTGAGGCAAACAGGGTTGAGTGACTTGCCCAGGGTCACATAGCTAGAAAGTGTCTGAAGGCCAGATTTGAACTCATGAAGATGAATCTTCCTGACTCCAGGTCTGGCACTGTGCCACCTAGCTGCCCTGTATTAATACAAATATTGCTTTCATGTGTTCCTAAAATCCCCATCTCCCCTATCCTATATTATACACACATTTGTCTGTCTCTTTACAGGTCTCTGACCACCTAAATTATTAAAAAGCAATCTCTTGGATTTTAAGGTCTTCAAAAGCAAAGACTATGGCTTTTGAGACCCTTTCTAGTGCTTACTGCATAATGGGTGCTCTTCTCTTTTTCAAATACCCCAAATTCTGTCAAATAGTCTTCATATGACATAAATTCCAGAATTATCACCATCCTGTCCATTTTTCCCGGACATTTTCTCTCTTAAAGTATTACTCTTAGAAGTAGGCAGAATATTCACATGTGATATGACAAATGTGAAGTATGGTGAGATACTTATATGTATTTATATACATATATGTATATATTCATATTCCTAAAATTATTATTCTTTATTTGATACTTACCCAAATTTTCTTTTGCTTCTTCAAGTAAGTTGTAGGCTTACTCTTTAAAGACAAAATTTAGAGAAAACTCGTCCTAGTCTTCTCCAGTTGTCATAGGATCATAGCTCTAGAGCTGAAAAAGACCTCAGAGGCCATCTAGTTCATCCCTCATTTTATGGAGGAGAAAACAGGGTCTGGGGGATTAAGTGATTTGAGTAAGGTCACACAGAAAATAAGCATCAGAAGTAGAATTTGAATCCATGTCCTCTAACCCAGCACTCTTTTCATTGTACCACCCTGCCTCCAGTGCCCCATATCCATGCTAACAATACATCTGCAAAGGATCTTCACAGCAACATCCTCAAATCAAAGAACATTTAACTGCATGTGTTACTATGAATAGCAAGGGATTGACTTTGCAAGACAGTCTACTAGAATGAGATGATAAGGGAAGAAATGGATCACTGGGAATAGCTAAAATGCATCCTTTATTATAGAAGCTGAAACCCAAGGATACACTTGAATTCAGTATCTGTTGGAATAAAGAAAGATCTGGCTTGGAGTGAGCTTATTGCCAGGCCAAAACATGAAAATGACTGTTGATCATGACTAATTTATATGTCAGCAATAAATACTCACATATAAAGCAACAGTTGTGATCATCAGCCTCATTACTCTGGCACAGAGTAGGGGCTTAATAAATGCTTTGTGATAAAGGTGAATATAGAACATTAGTATACACTGGGGATAAGTAAAAAAGACTCTGAGAATATGTGTGATTTTCATTTAATCAACTAGCTGGCCTGTGCTATACTGTTGCATTCAAAAGATTGCCATTTTTGAAAAAGGTAAGTTGGAATAAGATTTATTAATCTTTTCAAGAATATCAGGTGGTTGCTTCCTGAGATGATACTGAAAAAAAGGGTTATTTTCATGTAGTGCCTTTCATCTAGGACAGCTATTTTGTGGCAGTGGCAAGCTTCTGGTATTAAATAATCTTCTACTTCTTCTGGGTATTGTCATTTGAAATGTCAATGGCAGCAGCATGTGCTCTGTTATCTTTTGTACAGTGCGTATGAACATGCTACCTTATAAGGCATATCTTTGAGTACTTAGAAATAGACTTGGGAAGGTAGACTCTTCAAAGTCACACAGCAATGTCTGACTTCCGAAAACAGCAATCCGCTTGACCACACAATGCCTTCCTCTAGTAACAGGGAGCATTCCATTATTGGACATCTCTGTCAGGCAGTTCTTTATGATGAATAGCTAAAATTTACCTCTCTCTAGTATCTACCCATGAGTGAATCTAGTTTTGCTTTCTGGAACTGAGCAGACTAACTCCTCTAGACGTAATAGCTTTTCAAGTATTTAGTATTCCTAGAATCATAGAGCTGGAGCTGGAGGGAATTTCAGAGGCTGACTAACCACCTCATTTCATAGATGAGCAAACTGAAACCCAGTGATGTTAAATGACTTGCCCATGGGCACACAGGTTGTAATTCAGTCAGTCAAAAGGCATTTATTAAGGGCTTACTATGTGCCAGGCACTCTGGTAAGTACTGGGAAGATAAAGAAAGGTAAAAAAGGCAAGTTGAGAGGGGGGATCTGTACCCAGTTCCCCTAATTTCAGAGAGACAGCTGTTTGTGTCAATAATAATATTAATAGTAATAATAATATTTGAAAGCAGGCAGCTGGGTGATGCAGTGTATAGAGCATGGAACCTGTAGTCAGTAAGACCTGAGTTCTAAACTGGACACTTACTAACTATATGACCCTGAGCAAGTTACTTAACCTTTGTTTACCTCAATTTCCTCATCTGTAAAGTGGGGATAATAATAGCGCCCATGTCTTAGGATTGTTGTGAAGATCAAATGAGATAATAATTGTAAAACACTTAGCACAGTGCCTACACATAAGTGCTATGTAAATGTTAGCTATTATTATTATTATTATTACTATTATTATTATAGTAACTGTATAGTGCTTTCCTTATCACACTTGTAAAGTAGGTACTATAAGTATGATATTCCCCATTTTAAAGATTAATTTGAACTCAGTTATCTCTTGAGTCAAAGTCTGGTATGCCTTCCACCACATGGTGAGTAGTTCCTCATGATCTGCCTAAATCTCTTTTCCAAATACCCCTCCTCCTGAAAAAAGTTTTTTCAACTGGTCTCTATAGGACATAAGCCCCATAACTTTCTCTATCCTAGCCATTTTTTGTGTTGTCATTCTCCTTCTTAAAGCATGAATCCCAGAACTGGCCAGAATATTCTGCAGGTGGTCTGAAAAGTACAAAGTACAATGGATTGTTTCTCCTGATATGGACATGATATTTATATTTATGTATCCTCAAATTAATTTTTTTGGCTACTATGTAATAATAATTCCTCTATGAAAATCCCACTATAATGCATCATCAGGCATTAAGATGACCCTGGCTTCTTCAAAGTTGTGCCAGAAGAGCACATGCTCTCACAAATTCTTCCAAAGCTGTAAGGTTTTGAATCCAAGTCTAGTGATATATGAGTCTAGATAAGCACAGAGAGGTTTATCACCAAAAGCTGGTAGGTAGACAGAAGCTGATGATTTTTTAGCACAACAACCCAAAAAATTGACAGAAAAGCATAAAATTGTCTTCAATCCTATGCAACTTTATTTCGTTTCCATAGTGAAGCTGGTGTGACATCAGAAAAGGGGATCAAGATTGCTAAGACCAAATAATTTTTAGATCATCTGTGAACATTAATTTAACTATTGATAATCTTAACATACCATCTTTGTGCAATGATCAATGAGTTGCTTCATAACTGGAGGAACCAAACGTCTTAACTTTCTCACTGTAAATGTGACAGTAGGACATAAAAAGTTTGCTTGTTTTCATCATATGTACAAAAGCAACAAGAAATAGATTCATAGACTATTAGAACAGAAAGGCATTTAAGGATGATCTAGTTCAACCTCATCATTTTATAGATGAGAAAATTGAGATTCAGGGAAGTTAAGAGATTTGTCAAAAGTTACACAGGTAGCCAAAAGTCAGACCAGCTCTTCTGTTTCCAAATCTTAGAGTTCTATTATACTATACTATTCTATTTCATGGGGAACACTTTGCCATTTCACTGCTCACAACTGTAAGATCAATGTGAAAATAATAGTATCTTATGTACAAACATCTCCTGGATGGTATCAAGATGTAGGGGAATTCTATGAGAAAACTGACAAAATCTCCAGACTAATTTAACAAAGACCTAGATACTCAGTGATTCCAATGCAAATTGGCCCAAGGAAGAGTAGTGAAATCTGCTTTGAGAAATACCATTTGGAAACAACAAGTGAAAAAGGATAAAGGTAAAAACTACTCAGAAACCTCATATCCTTCCATCATGAATACTTTCTGCTAGAAGAGAGACAAAAGGTTCTGGACACAATAACAGGAAAATCAGGTAATTTTAACAGAGAGGATATGGCTGGTTATAGAGAGGAAACGGTTATTTCTGAATCAGTTGTCCATACATTCAGGTCATTAACTAGTGAGAACAAAAGACAAATTAAATACAGATTAGAAAAAAAGGATAAAGATGAGAAGACACTACATTTGTTTAAACAAACTGTCAATCCTAAGAAATGGAAAATGGCCATTTTTTGGAGATAATAAGGCTATGCAAAATAGTTGCTACAAGGAGGCCTGAAAGAGCACGGAAAGTGCCTCAGCTAGCAAGCACTTAATCTAAATTATTAATTCATTCAGCAAACTTTTATAAGGCACTTGCTATGAGGAGAATCCAGTACTGGACACTGGAAAAAGTATTAAATTTAGATAAAATGGAATCTTTGCCTTCTTTGGGGAAGGGAGTGGTAGTGGTGGTGATAAGATAGATATATAGAATTACATGATAAATTCATTAGAGAGTTCTGAAATAAAATGTTATGTGATGTCTAAGAGGAAAGGTTGTTAAGACTGTGGGGATCATGGAGTAATTGGCATTTGAATTAGGCTTTAAAGGATGGTAGGAATTCAGCAAAATAAAGAGGAAAGGTGAGTTTTTCGAGAAGGAAGTAGGGAATGAACAAAGGCCCAGAAGTGGGAAAGCAGAGTGAATTTGGGAGGCAGCAGAGAGTAGTCCATTGTGCTTGGTAAAAAGAGGATGTGGAAGAAACAATACAAGGTTAAACTGCAATGGAAGATTCTTGCCAGATGTCAGGCAAAGGAATTTTATCTTTAGGCAATGGGATAACAGACAAGGGCAACACCTGTTTAGAGTACAGGCCCATTTGTAAAAAATCGATTGGTGAATGGTTGAAGAATGCAAATAGCATTTCCTCACAAAACAGGAAATTAGTTGAGAAAATCAGTCTACAGAGAACTTCGCACAAGATGCAGCAAAGTCAGATCATAACAAGAATATTCACAAATGAAGGTCCCATATGTGGGCAGCAGTTTGCAAAATGGAACAGATCTGCCAGCATTTTTATAGTGACCTATTTTTGTTGGTAACTATTGTGGAACCACCATTTTGGCACTCTTACATCAGAATCTGATGTGTTATATTAGGATGTCCCAAAAGTCTTAGTACTATTTAAAACTATTAATGCTTAACAATAATCCAAATAAATATTTACAGAAAAAAAATCTGTGTAAATACAGATCTTTGACTAGTTAGAGCAAAGGACACATTAAATATCAGTTTAGAAGAAAGTATAAAGCTGAGAATATACTGTATTTGTTTAAACAAGTATAAACTCTGAAAAATGGAAGATAGATATTTTGTAAATGGTAATTCAGTCATCACCATTTCTTAGAGATATTAAAACTACACAAAATAGTTGCCATAATAAAAATGACACAACGAGATGACACTTTTAAGGGTAGGAAAGAATTCTCAATGGAGAGATTCAAAGGAATTGTAAAAATGACGGGCAGTGTTTTTACCCCTTTCTCATGCAACTTAGAAGAGATAGCTATTCGAAGGATCCATGATTTTGTAGGTGTGGACATTTCTTCTAGCAATATAGTTTGCAAGCTTTCTTTGTTTAAAGTGATAGTTCTTTTGAATTGCTGTAACTGAAAAAAATCATTACTTAGTAACAAACCTTTCAGTTACAAGCTTCTCTGAATTAGGCTGGGACTCAAATGATAAATATAGAGACATATTCAAAGCCTTTCCAGGTTGGTAGGAGCTGCCAGAGCTTGTATTAAATTAAACTAACATAGCTTTCAGCAATCCAGGATCATCTCCAGACTAAGATGAATCGTCTGAATACATAACTTTATCTGAAGATTTATTCAATGCTTCCCCCCCCCTCGCAACCCGGGTTAAGTGACTTGCCCAAGGTCACACAGCTGATCAGTGTCAAGTATCTGAGGCCAGGTCCTCCTGACTCTAAGGCCCGAGCTCTATCCACTGCACCACCTAGCTGCCCTTTAAATGCCTTCTTAAAATGATGCTATAGTATATCTATGATATTCTTCCAACCTACTAGGCTATTATCAGAAAAGGAAATGAAGTTAGTTTGGTTTAACTTATTGAATTCATGCTGGCTCTTAGTGATCACCTATTTATTTTTTAACTGTTTGTAAAATTGAGCTCACAGTAATATTCTGGAATTTTCTTCTTTCTTGCCCTCTTTTTAAGTGTTATTTTGGATAGGTCAATGTGTTAGTCTGTTTTTAGAAACAGAATTTGTGTGGCTTCCTTCCCTTAATATTCTTTCTGATTTTGAATAGTGGTAAGTATTCCTTCACAGATTTGGGTTAGTGTTATATATTTTAAAGTAATCAGGATTAATACTATGGAGGCAGTTAAGTGTCACATTGGCTAGAGTGCTGGGCTGGGAGTCAGGAAGACCTGAGAACAAATCTGGCTGCAGGTACTTACTAGCTATGTGGCCCTGGGCAAGTCACTTAACCTTTGTTTACCTCAGTTTCCTCTTCTGTAAAGTGTGGATCATAATAGCACCTATCTCTCAGGATTATTGTGAGAATCAAATGAGATAATATTTATAAAGCTTTCAGCACAATACCTGGCACATAAGCGCTTTAGATGTCAGCTATCATCATCATCATTATTGTTGTTATTTAAATGAGAGTAGTATGCAACAGATTGTGTTTCCTCATACTTTTCTATACATCTTCATAGTTGTAGAAAGTTTATATGATTTTTCTGTTGAGTATCTATATGTAAGTGTTAATTTCATTTCAGGTGAACTGAATAGCTGACATGCTTTGCCTTTCAAATTAAATGTCCTTTCTTCAGATAGGAGAGCAATGTAGATATGTCCCCAATGGTATACATATATACATGTATGTATATGTATATTTGTATATTTGTGTATGTGTCATTTTCCCCTCCCCCATTTGAATATAAACTCTTTTAAGCTTGGGGCTGTTTTTGATTTTTCTTTTTATCTCTAGTGCTTAGCTTATTTATTAGCCATGTAGTAAATGCTTAATAAATGCTTGTTAATCAATTGATTGACTGATTTAATATTGCTAGTGCTTTTCCAAAAACAAACAAACAAAACTTTATGGCTTTATGCTTAATTATTTGTAAAGGACCACCTTGCACTTTCACAGATCATTTGCAAGATGTATAGTAACAAAAATGAAGAAAAATATTTATTTGACTAGCCATGAAAAGACTGACAAGGGAGCAAAGAGAGTTGTTGTTTCTTAGTTATCACACTTCTTTGGCAGGGGCAGAAACTGCATTCTGAATTATGTCTCATTCATATTTGTGCGTAAGTATTTCAAGGATAGTTGTTTTCATTAATGTGAATACATCCTCTACTGATATAAATCTTCTCTCTATGCCTATAATCTCAATCAGTTTCTGTGACTGAAAAATTAATCACACTATGGCCAACCTTCTCATGATCAGTATCTATATCTGTGCCTATGACATGCATGAGCCCGAGCTTGATTAACCACAGCAGTGGGAGGATGAATTATCATGGATAATTGAAGTAAGCAGACAAATCTAAAATGGCCCTCAATCATAGGCTGTTTCAGACGGCTGCCTCAGCAAATCTTTTTAGCAAATAGCAGTGATTTAAATTTTATCAGCTTTTCCCAGCAGCACCTAGACAAATTCAATGGAATGGTTTATATATTTCGAAGAGACTGATTTGTTTTTGTCTTTGTATTCCCAGTGCTTATCACAATGCCTGCCACATGGTAGGTGCTTTAAATGCTTGTTGATTAATTAATTAATTAATTGATTGATTGATTGATTTCAGCTAAACTTAATCAGGTATAATCATGTTGAACTAAGGGGAAGCCTATCCCCTTGAAAGTCATCCTTAAAAACCCATGGCAAAATTCATACCTGATTACCAATGGACTCCCCTCCTACCCCTTTAAAAACCTTGGGAGGAGGCTGAGGGGAGGGAACCAGCAAGAAGAAGGAAGTGACAATGAGGTGAGGTAAGGCAGGCCCTGGAAGAAGTGATGGGATCCTGGGAATGCAGTCTAGGGCTGAGGTGAGGAATGTAGAGATGGTCATCTCCATATGGAGTGTGGACAGTGGAGGGATGCAAGGTAAAGGGTTAGTGGGTGGAAATGGACGTATTAGTATTCTGAGGAAAAGACTTCACCTGAGTTACTGCCCTGCCAAAAGAAAGCAGAAGTAGAGGAGATAAAACAAGGTTGATTCAGTCATAAAATATTTACTGACTAAAGTTCTCTTGAATAAATTCCATCTAAGAGTATAGAACTTTCATTTCAAATGTGTGGCAAAAATACCTGGTACAAATTTTAGGATCTCAACTTAGGTTTAGAATAGTGTTTCCCATATGAATTTAGCCGTAGAACACTTTGGGCTTGAAATATGTTGTTGGTCTGGGGATAATGGAAGTATGTAATACTCATGGAATAAAAGAGAAGAAAAAGGAGGAAGAGGAAGGAAGGCAAAAAGGAAGGAGAAAAACCAAGAAGGAAGGAAAGAGAAGGAAAGGGGAAGAGAGGAAAGAAAAAGGAAAGGAGGAAGGGGAAGGAGAGGGAGAAGGGGAAGAAGGAAGGGGGAAAGAAGGAGGAAAGGAGGGAAGAAGAGAAGGAAGGAAACAAGAAAGGAAGGAAGGAAAGAAGCAGCAGCAGCAGTTCTGGAGAATAATGGAGACCTTGGCTTTTAAAGTTCATGGCTTAATATAAAATACAAAGTTTAGCATCACCTTCCCATTTCAACTGAAGTAAGATTTATACTTCCAGTTAGGTTTTCAATATAAAAGTGGAACTGTGAAATGATACAATTAAACCATTGGCAGGCACTTTGGAAAATGTATAGCCCAGTAAAACTTGAATTACTATGAAAACTCAGCTAACCTTGTTGTTGTTGTTTTTTTTTCAAATTTCCAAATGGACCGTTAAAATCATTTTAATTGTCTTCAAATGTGTACTTTGTCCTGACCAATCCAAGTGGGTGTTTCATTTTTAGTATGGCAGAGTTCTTCCACAGGCCTTTTTCAGAGGGCTGGGATATTTGCACTATCGTTTAACTCTTCCTATAAATTTATACACGAGCAGTATAAGTCAACATACCTTTGAGTTCTGACAAAGGACATTGATTTAACACAAAGCTTGCTCTTGTGTTAGCTACAACAAGTAGGTTTTGCCATACTCGTCCATGCAAAGTTTCCAACTTTTATGTATCATAAAAATTTTTTTAACGTGTAGGCCATCCAGACTTTTCCTTTTTGATTTTTTAGTTCACATTCTGAATCCCAGATTAAGTGTAATTCCCCAGGCTTTTTCAGTTAAAATTATTTTTTTAAGAATTGCAGATCCTTTTAAAATTGGATGGAGGAAGGGACTCCATATTGTAATGGTCATCTGACCATAGTGCTTTGCTTGATTGGTTATAATCATTGAATTTTAGAATTTTTAGGAGACCTTAGAAATCATTTAGTACAGTGGTGTCAAACAAGTAGAAATGGGGGCCATTAAACCATTCATAAGGATCCCTGAAGGCACATATTAGAAAAACACATATTTTCATTATCTATGTTTTATTGTATTTTTATTTATTTTGTTAAATATTTCCCAATTACATTTTAATCTGTTTCAGGTTGTGCTAGGAAATGTTGTGGGCTTTGTGTGATGTATTTCATATCTCTGATTTAGTATATCTCTTGATTTACAGGTAAAGAACTTGAGGTCTAGAAAAGTTAGGTGTTTATTTCCTCCTCATGGAAGAGAAACTGATTCTTTTGTTGCTTTCTTGTAGGCCATGGTAATCAGTCAGTCAATCTATAAGCGTTTATTAAGTTCCCATTACATACCAGTCACTATGCTATGTACCAGTCACTGTGCTAAGCACTGGGGATACAAATACAGGCAGGAGATGGTCCCTGTGGTAGAGGAGCTCACATTTTAATGGGAGAGACAACAAGCAAACAAAGATATATAAAAATACTATATACAGGATAAATAGGAAATAACTAATGGAGAAGCAGCAGAATTAAGAGGGATTGGGAAAAGCTTCCTATAGAAGGTGGAATTTTAGTTGGGACTAGAAGGGAGCTTTGGCAATCAGGAGTCAATAAGGAACAAGAGCATTACGCGCAAGAAAGACAGCCAGAGAAAATGCCTGGAGCTGAGAGATGAAGTGTGTGGTTCATGGAACAGCCAGGAAACCACTGTCACTGGATCTAAGTGTGATTGTGAGTAAGGGTGTAGGTGTAAGAAGACTTGAAGGGGAGTGAGGACATGTAACAAAGGGCTTTGAATGCTAAATGGAGAATTTGGTATTTAATCGTGGAGGTGATAGCCACTGGAGTTTATGTAACTTTATAAAAGGGCTAACTGTGCGAGGGAGCCAGTGGATTAGCTTGTTGAATAGTGAAAAATTCAACAAACTATTGATCATTTTATGTGATACCAAATAACTGGTTTCACTTTTTAAAAAAATGGAACTGATTGAAATTAATACTAACACTTCTTACTAGACCCTTCAGCACCTTGAGGAATTTGCTCTCTATTGAATGAGTACAAACACTTTAGAAGGAAAATTCACTATGTTTACTCAATAAAACCAAGACCATTAATCACCTCTTAGTGAATTTGGGTGATGGAAGAATGGAAGAAAAGTCAAGTGCTTTGAATCATGATTTAATTATGTCATCTCTTGTCTTCCAATGATCTTGTAAATTCTTTGATGTCAAGGATCCTGAATAATAGCTAGTATTTATATAGCACTTTAAGATTTGTGAGGCATTTTATAAAATTTATCTCCTTTTGCCCTCAAAACAGCCTTGGGAGGTAGATACTATTGCTGTTCTCATATTACAGTTGAGGAAACTGAGACCGAGGTTTAAGTGGCTTGCCCAAGGTCACACAGCCAGTAAGTACCTGAGGCTGGATTTGAACTCAGGTCTTCCTGATTCCAGGTCCATTGTGCCACCAGCTGCTTTCTGTACTTCATTATATTTTCAGTATATGAGGCACCATGTTAAGCCACTTCTATAATAGGAGTTCATTATACCCTTGTTGAATGACTTGAACAAATAGAAAAACTTTTTTAAAACTCAAGAACGTCATGGAAATGTAGATTGGCAAAGGGATGCCATTGTTAAGAATGCTATAGCATTCAACATCACTGAAATAATATATACAATCATGGGGACAAATGTATTTTTCATAATTTATGAAATGAAAACAATGTTTATTTAGGAAGTTAACTGAGATTAAGTTAACTATAATGAACTTCTACTATAAACTGGTTAATTTTCTTTTTTTGGTCCATACTTGTGAGTTGATCAGTGTGAAGAACTCCCAGTATGGAAACTCTCTGTACTGATGAGATGAAATTGGCAAAGCCTTTGCAGTTATTATTTTAGAGTTAGCTGAGGGCACTGAGAGATTAAGTGATTTTCCTATGGTCTTACAACTAGTATTTGTCATAAAACAAGACTTTAATCCAATTTTGACAGGTTAAAAACCCTACCTTCTATATGGCCCCTTATATTCACTATACCTTGTTGTCATTTAATTCATGTGATAGGAAAGAGATAGAAGTATGAATCTGGGTAAGAAAAAAAATGATGGCAAACATGATGCTTGATAAGAACAAAGGATAGAAAACAGGATGACATGAGTCTCTATCATTTGAAGATTAGTTGAAGGAAATAGAGATATTAGAAAGGAGAAGTCTTAGGAGTAACATGATAACTATAGCCATATTCAGGTATTTGAAGGGTTGTCATGTTGAGGAACAATTGGACATATTCTCTTTGGCCTTGAAAGGGTGGGACCAGGACAATAAGTTGAAGTTACAAGAGGCAAATTTAGACTTGATGTCAAGAAAAACTCAGTAATTAGACTGTCCAAAAATTGAATAAGTTAACGTGGGAAGAAGTGGGTTCTCCCTCACTGAAGGACTAACCCAATGCTGGAGGACAACTTGTTGGTCATGTTATAATAGGGATTCCTTTTCAGGGATGAGTTGGACTAAATGGACATTAAAGTCCCTTCCAACTCTGAAATTCTGTAAAGCTTTACATTAGAGATCTTCAAATGAAATATCATAGCCATGTTAAGATCTTTTTGAGAAATAAAGAGATATAGATAATGATTGTAATCATCCTATTATATAGATTCTACATGGTATCTTCATTTTTTGGCATTTCATCCAATCACAGAGTTTAGATAGTAGTAATAATGATAAGTATTTATATAGCACTTTGAAGTCTACATGGTGCTTTATAAATATTATCTCATTTGATCCTCACAATAATTGATCTTCATTTTACAAAGAGGGAAACTGACTTGTATAACATCATACAGCTAATCTCTTTCAGGATTTGAACTCAGGACTTCCTGACTTCAATTCTAATTATGCATTTTGCCACTAAGCGGCCTCAGAGGGAGCTTAGAAGGACCATTTTACAGTTAATGATACTAAAACTCATAGAGAATCCAAGATCACACAGCTAATTTGTGGCACATCTGAGACTAAGTGCCTCTTCCTTTATAGATGATTCAGTTATCATCGATAAGTAATGATATGTTGCATTTTACAATTCAAAAGCAGCTTTTTCTATACTTATGCTATATGATGGTTGCCAGTATATTCTGTCTATGAGAAAACTAATGGATTTGATATTTATCACATTCATAATATCACAAATGCAAAATAAACTGACAGCAATGCCTTTGAGTTCCAGGAGAAGCAAATCTTGTTATGTGAGCAAAGGAAACGGAACCAATGTCAGGCTTTTTAAATAAGCTCTTTGCTACAGATCTCAGTTTGTGTTTATTGTAGCCCCACTATGATGATAGAACAGCATCGTACTAAAAGCATTTTAAGCCTCATCACTCTAACAGCTCTTAGTGAACATACAGTACATTTATATAGCACTCTTTTAATTGTTACTAAAATGTTGTTTTGTAGCTTAAGTTACAGCAATGGTCTGCAGTGAATCACTATAAAGAGTCATTTGTTTCTTGTGGCACCAGTACATAAAGGACATTGTTCTCTCTGCTATTGTCAGAAGTTAAAAAATATCACTCACACACCTCTGCTGTTACATAGTGAGACAAGGAGTCTAGACTTCCCTGTACTCTTGCTAAGACAGTAGGCCTTTTGTTTAAACAAGTAATCCTGTGTCTCTGACCAGTAACACTCTAGAAAATATCTTGGATGGGAGACTGGAAGATTGCAGTATACCAAGCAGACAGCTTGAATTACATCCTCTTTTGAAATTTCCTTCTTCGTCATGTCAAGAGAGGTGCATAATTAGGTGGTTGGATGTCTCTGATGAATACAGCTCCAGGAAGGCTTTTAAAGTTGATTTCTCATTACTGCTGGAAAAACAATTCAAAGTATGTGTCATACTGCTGATGGGTCAGTAATATCAGCTTCATATATGAAAGACAGCATACCATCCTTGTGTGCTCACTCAGTCATTCATTTTTATTCATTCACAAGCAGTTATTAACTGAAATGTGGCTGTCCCCTGAAGATATCACATTCACTTTGACAATTCAATTAAATGAACATTCCTTGCCACTGGCTCAAAATGCTGGCTACACTTTATCTCATCTCCCCACCTCAACTTACAGGAGCCAAGGAGTTAGTATTTTTCTTGTTTCCCTTCCAGATCCTTGCTCTGCCACCATGACTTAGCAGCTTTTACTCTTTTCAAGTTCATGTCATCCAATTATATTATTCTGTCTAGATCCATATCTCTGACATCTGCTGATATTTCCATCTTTATTAATGATTTCAGCATGCGGCTCACAGTCCTGCTTTCCTCCTGCCCTTGTCCTTATCTTCGATGCTTTCAGTCCTTTCATCAATAACTCTTTTGATACTATGAACTCCTAGTTCATCAATTTCCTCAACTCCGCCAGTGTCAGCATCACTCTTTCTTAACCATCCATAGACATAACCATTGCCTGAACTTTGAAATAACTCTGAAATTTACTTCTCCATTCAAAATCTTCTGTTCTTCTATTTGTCTTTCTACCTCACTCCTCCTGAATCTTTCCATGCCCCTCATTGTAAACATCATTCCCTTTATCTCACTTATCTCAACCTATCTCCCATTTTCCAGCTTTACTTCCCTCTCTTGACTCTATAAATAGCTACTTCCACAAAAAAATTTAATCAATCAACAAAAATTTCTTGAACCTCTATTATGGGGGCAGCTAGGTAGTGCAGTGGATAGAGCACCGGCCCTGAAGTCAAGAGGACCTGAGTTCAAATCCAACCTCAGACCAAACATTTGACACTTACTAGCTGTGTAACCCTGAGCAAGTCACTTAACTCCAATTGTCAAAAAAGAACAAAGCAAAAAAACCCCAAACCTCTATTTTGTACCAGGTGAGAGGCAGCATGGCATGAGGGAGAGAGATCTGGCTTTGGAGTCAGTCAAGGCTGGGTTGAAGTCCTGCTTTTAGCACATGCTGAAGTCCCTAATCCACTCAGTCCACCAGGCCAGTAGTGTCAAACTCAAATAGAAATGGGGGCCATAAAACTATACGTAAGAGTCCCTGTGGGCTGCGTATTTACTTAGAAAACCATATACTAACATTTTGTTGTTGTTCAGTTGTTTTTAAATTGTGTTCAAATCTTTGTGTCCCCATTTGGGGTTTTCTTTGGCAAAGATGCTGAAGGGTTTGTCACTTCCTTCTCCAGCTCATTTTACAGATGAAGAAACTGAAGCAAACAAGATTAAGTGATTTGTCTAGATTCATATAGCTAGTAAGTGTCTGAGGTCAGATTTGAACTAAGGTGTAACTGACTCTAGGCCCAGCACTCTATCCACTAGGCCCTCAGGATTAACATTAGGTTTTATTGTGATTTATTTATTTTGTTAAATATTTCCCAATTACATTTTAATATGGCTCCAGAGGCACCTGGGACTGTTGTGGGTTGTGTGTTTTACACCTCTGCACCAGACAACTCTCTTAGATTATCAGTTGCAGAGAAGGTACCAATCTGCATTGGGAGAAGAAGCTCTTTAGAGGACTCCCCACACTAACAAATCATGTGTCTTGCAAAAAAAAAATTACTGAGGTCTTTGGGATACAAAGACAAAAATGAAATAGTTCTTGCCTTAAATAATCTTACCTTCTATTGGGCTGTCTTCTCCATTTTTGAATTCCATGTCCCCTCATCCTTTTACTCTTATCATCTTGTGAATTGGCAGTCTCAGGGCACTCTAATCATTATCCATGTGCTTCTAGTACTGAGCCTTCAAATATGGGGGAGACCATAAAATCTCCAGCTTATGTGTGCTATACATTCATGCTGTCTAAACTCAACTGGACTCTCACTGCTACCCATTGATCTTTCCTTCATCTTTGACAGTCTTCTTTTTTATTAAGCCTTCATTCCCACTACCAACACCCCCTCAGTAGATAATTCCTTTTCTTTCTTTTTTTTTTTGCTGAGAAGAATAAGGCCATCTATCATGAGTTCCCTCATCTCCCACACTCCATACTTCAAAGTCTCTAAATTCTCACTTACTCTCACATCCTTTGCTACAATTTCAGAAAATGAACTGGTCTTCCACCTTGGGTTGGAAACACTTTAATTTGCGCACTTGATACCATCTTCACCCATTTCCTCCAAAAACTTGCTCCACCAGACATTCTCTTTCTATATATATTATCTTTATTCTCTCATCTGGCTCACTACCTGCTGCTTATAAACATGGTCAGATCTCCCAAATCATAAAAAAACAAAACAAAACAAAACAAACCTTCCACTGATCTTGCATCCTCCTCAAGTTTTTAATCCTATATCTCTTTTCCTTTTTAATTGGTGCCTACCTACTATGTGTCAGACATTGTGTCTGTGTACTGGAGATACAAAAGGAGGCAAAAAATAGTCCTTGCTTGCCTTCAAAGAGTTTGCAATCTAATTAATTTTTACAGCTTAACTCCTAAAAAGAGTAGTCTATGTTAAAAAAAATACACTTCCTCAATAGCCATTTATTTACCCCTCCAGTCTTATTTCAACTCCATTGCTCTACTGAAACTTTTCTCTTAAAGGTCACCAATGATCCTAAATAACAGGCTCACCAATTAATTATTAAATAATAGAGTAACCAGATGATTGGATTTAGAGCTTGAAGGAATCTTAGAGATCACTTGTTTAATGTCCTAATTTTATAGATGAGAAAACCCAAGACCCTGAGAGATTAAGTGACTTGCCTAAGGTTTCATAGGTAGTAAGTAAATAGAAGGATTTGAACCTAGGTCTCCCATTTTTAAAATAGCAGTTTAACACTGTTAATTATCCACTTCTATTTCATACTCTCTCTTGCCTTGACTTCTGTGACACCATTCCCTTCTAGTCCTTCTGTCTGTTTGACTGCCCCTCAATCATGTTCACTGATTCATTGTCACCTTCCCACTCTTCAAGTCTGGATTTTCTATGCCCTTTTCCCTTTATACTCCCTCACCAGATCACTTCATCCACTCCCATGGATTCCATATGACCTTTAGATAGACAAATCCCTAATTAATACATTCAGTCTCAATAGCTCCAGTCCACCTATTGAATATTTCCAATGATCTGATAGACTTCTCTACCTACATGTCCCACCAGCACCTCAAACTTAACATGTCCAAAACTGATTCCACCATCTCACTTCCTAACCTTGCTTCTCCCATCTTTCCTTTTTCTGTTGATGATACTGTTGAACTCCCAGTCACCCAGGCACAAAAGTTTGATAGTCATCTTTGACATTTGCCAAACTGCTATGTCCAAATCAGTTGCCTAGTCCTTTAAAATTTGACCTCCACAATATTGCTCATGTCTTTCCTCTCCTGTCCACTTATACTTTTACTATCTTCAGTCAAGTCCTTATCATTTATCACCCGCTTCATTTATTTATTTATTTATTTTGGTAGTAGTTTCCTAACTGGTCTTCCTCTGTCTAGTCTCCAGTTTATCCTTCATACAGCTTCCAAAATAAGCCCAATATATTGCACATATTTGAGAATTTCATTCCTGTCTTAAAAAAAACAAAATAAAAACACAAAACGACAAACTTCAACAGTTCTGTTTCCTAAAAGATAAAATACAAATTCCAAAAGCCGATCTTTGCAAATTTTATGCAATTTAACTTAAACCTACCTTTCCAATCTGATATGATTCGCCTTCATTTCATAGTCCAGCCAAATTGGACTAGTATGTGCTCCCTTAAAGTAGTTCCTTCAACTACTACTAGAGGCCTCCTGCCTTCGTCACATTTGTGCATTCACACAGGCTTCCCGCCTAGTCTCACACCCTCTACATTTCCACCTGTTGACATTTTTCTCTTCCTTCTTGGCAAAGCTCAGGTGGAACTTCTTGCCTAAAAATCTTCCTTGATTCCTTAAATTACTCAAATTTTTCTGGAGGACTGGGTCTGGATCTCTTCTTTGTTCTCTTCATGACCCCACCTTGTGCTGTATTTATCTGTTTATATGCTGCACCCACTGCATTGTAACATAAACACATTGAGAGCAGGTACTGTGTTTTTTTTATCTTTGTATTCATAGCATCATGCATAGGGGTCTACATATACAATAGCAAGCACTTTGTGAATGTTTGTTGGATGAATTGAATTGTATGTTCAGGACACTGTCCAATCTAGATACTGGGGAAAATTAAAAGATAGATAAGCCAGAATCCCCATTGCTGGTCATTGTCTCAGCAGGGAACTAGGTCCTAAGGGCTGAAATCCCCCTCCAGGTCTGAACAGATGCAGCAAATGTTTCCAAAAGCTAGGTAAGTTGTAGCCTAGCAGCAATTATTCCAATACATCCCTGACTTCTCTTTCCAAGGAAACTTAGCTGTTGAGGAACAAATGGCTCTTTCCAGACCAAGGAGTACATTGTGCTTAGATAATGTTGCAGACCTGTCCTTTGTAGTGTCTTCTACCTACCACCTACTAGAGTGGCCAGCAGGACACTGGCCCTATGTAGAGTCTGTTCTGTGCATGAACATTCAGTAATGCATAGACAGTGATATTCGCTGCCCTAATTCCATGACTTTCTCCTCAGAGAGGGATTGGTCCATAAACATTTCAAACTGGAAGTACTATAGTCATCTCAAACTCAACCCGTCCAAAATAGAACTTAGGATCTTTTCCCTTTGGGGCAGTTAGGTGGTGAGGTAGACAGAGCACTGGGCTTAGAATCAGGAAGACTTACCTTCACGAGCTCAAATCTGGCCTCAGACATTTAACTAGCTATGAGACCCTGGGAAAGTCACTTAACTCTGTTTGTTTCAGTTTCCTCATCTATAAAATGAGCTGGAGAAGGAAATGGCAGCCCACTCCAGTATCTTTGCTAAGAAAACCCCAAAATGGGATCCTAAAGAGTTGGACACAACTGAAACAACTAAACAATAATAACAATCTTTGCCCTAAAACCTACCTGTCTTTCTCAAACTTCCTTATTGCTGTAGAGGGCATACTCCCAGTCACTCAGCTTGTGACCTTAGTGTCATCCTCTACTACTCATTCTCACTCACCACACAAAGACAATTAATTGCCATATCTATTGTATCTATTTCCACAATATTTCTTCTTGCCACCCAAACAGCATTGTTATTAGGTCAGGCCCTCATCATTTCTCACCTTGCACTATTATAATAATCTCCTGTTGGTTCTTCTTGCCTCAAGTCTATGACTATTTCAATCTAACCTTCCCAGAAACTCCAAAGTCATTTTCCTACTCTAACCATAATTACCCTAATCATTGTTACTCAATAAAATTTGGTGGCTGCCTATTACTTCTGGGATCAAATGTAAACTACTCTTTTTGAAATTTGAAGCTCTTTACCATCTGGGCCTCTAGCTATACAGGCCTACTTGGTATCCCTCACACATATTGCTCCATTTCTCTTCATGACTTTGTACTGGTCGTGCCCCATATTTGTAATACTCTTTCTTTCCTCAACTGTTCCTCATAACCCTGATTTCCTTCAAGCCTTAGCTAGAATTCCACCTTATTCCACTTTCTAGTCCACCCAGCCGCTAGTGCCTTCCTCTCCAAGATTACTATCTGCTTTTTTTAAGTGTCATATATATTTCTTTATATGCGTAGGTTGTCTTCACAAAAGTAAGTGTCTTGAGGGCAGAGACTACTTCCCTTTTGTCTTTGTAACCTTGGCACTTAGCACAGAGCCTGACACATAGTGGAAACTTAATGATTGTTGGTTGGCTGATTGAATTTATTATAACATTTAAACTAGGATGGGTTCAGATAAAGAGAAATGTTGATATTCTACATTTAACTTCTAAGCAACTGTACTTTCATTTTCCCAAGCCTGCCTATATATATATATATATATATATATATATATATATATATATATATATATATATATATATATATATATACATATATATACATATACATATGTATATATATATACATATGTATATACATATACATATGTATATATATATATATACATATACATATATAGTGTCTATATAGAGTATGTATAAATATATATAGTCTATAAATGTCATTAATTGCTATTGCCCACATAAATAACTTCCCAATCTTCCATTCTCATCATCCTGCCCTTCACCTCTTGGCATTATATTTCTTACCTCATTTTTGGTACACATTTTATTCTTTTTCCCTTTTAATGACAGTGTCATTTATTGATTCAGTGATTTATTAAGTGTTCATAATGTATGCAGCATGAGTGTCAGCTTAGGGTTAAATCTCAGAAAAGCAGCTCTGCTTATCCTGGTATTAACTACATTGTCCTCAGACCAAAACTCTATGAAACCACACATGCATGTAGCATAGTCTACCTGTATCTCAGTGTTTGTTAAGTAGCAGCCTTGGATTTTCAGTTGTTTTAAATGATGTGTACATAGTTTGTTTTCGCAGTAATCATGATATAAGTTGGAACTATACTTAAATAATATTTTTTCATCTTTTTCTCTCATGGTTTAAATTTTAGGATGTACATTGTCTCTCTCTCTCTCTCTCTCTCTCTCTCTCTCTCTCTCTCTCTATATATATATATATATATATATATATATATTTAAATGGGACATAGTTTGAGAAGTACTTAGAATTAAGGTTCAGAAAGTAGTTTTAGTTTCCTTCCTAGGAAATACCTCATGCTTTTGAGAACAGTGTTGAATAAAATTTAGAAAAAAACTGTAATGACTTTTGTTAAGGAAATTGGGCTCAGAACTTCTGTAGTCACTTAACCAGCTTGACAAGACTGGGAGGAGCTAGGATTTGGACATTCTGCTTGATTATATTTTTGGGTGGTGACAGTACTTATAATTGTCTTATACTCCATTTAAGAATGATATTCAACTGGAGAACTCAAATCTTAAGAAAAATTTTAGATTATTTAATTCCTGTTTTTATACTATTATGTTTACATTATAATAGATACATTATAATGTTAAATTCCTGTTCCTTCTCAAGTCATACTTTGATGACTCATCATAATGTATGGGTTACCCTGGATTCTTGAAAGCTATGACTGCAGAGTTGAAACCCTAGAAGCCCTACTATGCTGGAAAGATTGGAATATAGTACCAGTAATAGGCTATGTTTACTTTCTGAGAGACAGCCTAGCGAAGTACTGAGAGGTTCCTTGCCAGCAGGTTGTCTTGGTGATGAATTCTTTGGCTTTGGCAATCTATGAAACAAAGAAATACAAAATAGCCCTCAGTCCTATTTGGCCATCTTCCAATTCTGTAGCAGGTTGTAAATTAATGGAAAGGAAGTCAGGGAGGAGGGAAGGTGCTAAGAATCATTTTTTTGGCTATCTAGAAACATTAACTTGTACTCTAATTGTACTTTAAATTGAGGTCCTTGTCTAGTGACAGAGTGGGCATTTCTCTACTGGAGAAATTAAAATCATATCAATCTTGACATTTTTGTTATAAATGAAGCCAGAATGCAAAAGAAAAAGACAAGAACAGCTGTACATGGAAATGTGCATGGAATAGGTCCTTGCTGAAGGTAACACAGTTTTAAGGGAATTGAAGTATCAGTTTTCAAAGTCTCTGAAAGGGGGGAAATTACTAAACGTTCAGAAAAAGTCATGGATGTTATTATTACCAAAAAAGCTGACTGAGAAAGCATTTGTAACTACTGACCCATCTGCCTACTTTCCTATTCCTATAAAATCTTTATGAGAAATATCTAAACATGTATTGAGAGACTTTTTATGAAGAGAACAGATTAGCTTTCACAAATTATGTTCTACAGCAGACTATGTCTTTATAGTCACTCGGACTGAAAGCTACAAAAAATGGAGGATTCTACAGTTTCTATTGTTTGTTGTTAGTCTACTAATTTTATTGTTTTTTGTTTATTAAAAATTATTCATTGGAACATAATGTCATATTAGATGATCTTCTTCAGTAAGGTGTCTCCCATACAAATCATACAAGATTCATTGGAAAATGTATGTATGTAACAACAGAAAGTTATTGATATCAGAGGAAGCATAAAGCAAAGAGATGGAACTCATCAAAGGTTTTTCCCACTGTCATGGAGGCTGGCCAATCACAATCCAAGTAGAAAAGCATCCTCCAATGCTTCTGTTTGTGGACAACACTGTATTAATGACATCAAGTCCAGGGATGCTGTGGAGTCTACTGAATTCAAATTCAATTCATTTCAAAGTAGTCTAATTATGTACATAGAAGGGGCAGCTAGGTGGCACAGTAGATAGAGTGATGGGCCTGGAGTCAAGAAGACTCATCTTCCGGAGTTCAAATCTGGCCTAAAACACTAGTTGTGTGACCCTGGGCACTTCACTTAACCCTGTTTGCCTCAGTTTCTTCATCTGTAAAATGAGCTGGAGAAGGAAATGACAAGACACTCCAGTATCTTTGCCAAGAAATCTCTAAATGGGGTCATGAAGAATTGGACAAGACTGAAAAATGACTGAATAATGACATCTATTCAGAAAAAATTAAATGGGCTAAGAATGTGTCTTGTCCAAATAATTATATTCACTTAGGTGGATTCTGTACTTCTCTGTCAATATGCATATTTACATATTTATTGCACACACACACACACACACACACACACACACATATTTGGACAAACACTGAAAATGGACAATGAACTAGACATGGAATGGAATCACAAGATCATAGATGTAGAGCTAGAGAGGACCTCAGAGGTCAGCTTGTCAACCCTCTTATTTTACACATGAGGAAATTGAATCCCAGAGACAATAAATGACTTGCCCAAAGTCAGACTGGTAATAAGTTGCAGAACATGGATTTGAAATTAAGTCCTGTGACTATAAATCCAGTAATCTTTCCACCATGCCATTGAGTAATTGCATAATGTTTTTAATGGCCCTCCAAATGCTCCCTAAAACAAGTGTTTGTATTTATTTATTTTTTTTTAAATATAAATTTATTTATTTTTAGTTTTCAACATTTACTTCCACAAGATTTTGAATTCCAAATTTTCACCCCATCTTGCCCCTCCCCCACCCCAAGATGGCATCCATTCTGAATACCTGTTCCTCTAGTCTGCCCTCCCTTTTATCTCTCCCCTCCCTTCTCTTATCCCTTTGCCCTTCTATTTTCCTGTAGGGCAGGACAGATTTCTGTACCTCATTTCCTGTATTTCTTATTTCCCAGTTACATGTGGAAACATTTTTTTAAAACATGTGTTTTTAAAACTTTGGGTTCCAAATTTTCTCCCTTCCTCCCTCCCCACCCACCCTCATTGAAAAGGCAAGCAAGTCAATACATGCCATACATGTGCAGTTATGCAAAACACTTCCATAGTACACATGCTGTGAAAAACTAACTCTATTTCCCTTAATCCTATCCTGCCCTCCCATTTATTCTATTCTTTCTTTTGACCCTGTCCCTCCTCAGAAGTACTTCCTTCTGATTACCCCTTTCCCAATCTGCCCTTCTCTCTATCACCCCCCCTGCTCTCTTGTCCCCTTCCTCCCCTATTTTCCTGTAGGGTAAGACAGATTTCCATACCGAATTGAGTGTGTATGTTATTCCCTCCTTAAGCCAAATCCTATAAGAATAAGATTTCCTCGTTTCCTCTCACCTTCCCCTGTTTCCCCTCCACTGTAAGAACCTTTTCTTGTCTGTTTTGTGTGAGATAATGTACCCCATTCTACCTCTCCCTTTCTCCTTCTCCTAGTATAATCCTCTCTCACCCCTTAATTTTATTCTCCAGATATGACCCCTTAATCTTCAACTCACCCTGTGCCCTCTATCTGTCTATCTGTCTATCTATCTATCTATCCATCCATCCATCTATCTATCCATCTATCTATCTATCTATCTATCTATCTATCTATCTATCTATCTATCTGTCTATCTACCTATACATACATATAATTTTTTCCCTCCCACTAACCTCCCACTAACAAAGGTCTCATAAGTTATAAATATCATCTTTCCATGAAGGAATGTAAACAGTTCAATCTTAATAATTCTCTTATGATTTCTCTTTCCTGTTTACCTCTTCATGTTCTACCTGAGTCTTGTATTTGAAAGTCAAATTTTCTATTCAGCTCTGGTCTTTTCATCAAGAATGCTTGAAAGTCCTCTATTTCACTGAATGACCATTTTCCCCTGAAGGATTATACTCAGTTTTTCTGGGTAAGTGATTCTTGGTTGTAATCCTATCTCCTTTGCCCTCCAGAATATATTCCATGCCCTGCTGTCCTTTAATGTAGAAGCTGCTAAATCTTGTGTTATCCTGGTTGTGTTTCTACCATACTTGAATTGTTTCTTTCTGGCTGCTTGCAATATTTTCTCCTTGACCTGGGAACCCTGGAATTTGGCTACATATTCCTAGGAGTTTTCCTTTGGGGATCTCTTTCAGGGGAGATCGGTGGATTCTTTCAATTTCTATTTTGCCCTCTGGTTCTAAAATATCAGGGCAGTTTTCCTTGATAATTTCTTGAAAGATGATGTCTAGGCTCTTTTTTTGATCATGGCTTTCAGACAGTCCAATAATTTTTAAATTCTCTCTCCTGGATCTATTTTCCAGGTCAGTTGTTTTTCCAATGAGATATTTCACATTGTTTTCTAATTTTTCATTCTTTTGGATTTGTTCTACTTTGTCGTGATTTCTCATAAAGTCACTGTCTTCCAATTGCTCTATTCTAATTTTTAAGGAAGTATTTTCTTCAGTAATCTTTTGGACTTCCTTTTCCATTTGGCCAATTTTTCTTTTTAGGGCATTCTTCTCCTCATTGGCTTTTTGGACCTCTTTTGCCATTTGGGTTAGGCTATTTTTTAAGGTGTTATTTTCTTCAGTATTTTTTTGGGTCTCCTTTAGCAAGCTGTTGACTTGTTTTTCATGATTTTCTTGCATCACTTTCATTTCTCTTCCCAGTTTTTCCTCTACTTCTACTTGCTTCTCAAAATCCCTTTTGAGTCTTCCAAGGCCTGGACAGATTCATTTTTTCTTGGAGGCTTTGGTGGGAGCTTTGACTTTGTTGTCTTCTTCTGTTGTATGTTTTGATCTTCTTTGTCACCAAAGTAAGATAATATAGTCTGACTCTTTTTGCGAGGTTTGCTCATGACCCCAGCCAACTACTTGAGTTTTAAACTCTTTGTTAAGGTAAGAGTCTGCTTCCAATGTGGAGCATGTACTGTCCCAAGCTTTGGGGGTTTGTAAAGCTGTTTTCAGAGATACTTGTAGGGACCTGTAAATTTTCAGTTCTTGCAAGGTGGTATGATAAGGGGCGAGGTGTTTACTTTTTTCCTGGCCTGTGCTCTGGTCTTTGAGTGACCGGCCACAAGCAGTCTTTTCTCTCTTGGAACTGTGAGGAGGGTTTCCTCTCTACTGCCACTATAAGCTCCACCGCGCCAGCGCTCCTCCTCACTCCAAGACCGCCACCCAGAACTGTGACCCAGATACAAGCATGGGCAAAGCAAGAGATTCCTGCCTCAGCACTGGAAAAGAGATCCCCGAAGTCCCCCTCTGATCAGCCACTTGATTCCCCCTCAGACATTGGGCCAGAAGCTCAGGACGCAGCCACTGCCCCGGCACCTGCGCTCTGCGCTTTGGAACTGGCTCTGACCTAGCTCTTCTCTCACCGAAAAAACAGACTTTTCCCACTGACCTTCTAAGTTGTCTTTGGCCTTCATGGATTGAGGAGTCAGGAAACCGCCACAGCTGCCTGTGATTCCTTCCTCTGAGGCCTGCTTCAGGTTCGCTGTAGCCTGCGCGCCTGTCAAACTGAGCTCCTCTACTGGCCAAGTGCGATATGCCTTTCCGATCAACCATCCAGGCTGTCTTGGGCTGGAAATTTGTTTTATTCTGTTTTTTGTGGGTTCTGCAGCTTTAGAATTTGTTTAGAGCCATTTTTTATGGGGGGGAGAGCTCAAGCAAGTCACTGCTTTCACTCCGCCATCTTGGCTCTGCCCCCCTCCCCCATGTTTGTATTTTTAATGGGGGAGTGGATTTTGGGTAGAACTTCAATGGAACATGTATGAGAGTTCATGGACAAGAATTGCACAAGATGAGAAGGCATGGAAAAATGGCAGTCTGCTATATGGGCACTCCCTCCATTGGTGCAGATTGCCATTTCTCCAATGAAGTTCTACCCAAAATCTGCACAGACTCCCTCCCCACCCCCCCATGAAAAGGTCAGTCATCTTGAGATTTGCTTCTAGCCCTCAAGGCACATGCTCTGTAGTTGGGTATTTTACTCTACATAATTGGGAGATCTAATTTCTGTTTAGAGTATAAACAAAATCCAGTCTGGGTGAGCCTTTACTTGGAAGTAGAAACCTCTGATCCTTGGTCCTCTCCATTACAGTTTAGGGCAACTCAGCTCACAAAGGAGAAAACTAGCTGGAGAGGTCTGGGTGGAGATGGCTTCCCCTTGCCCTGATGCCTTGAAGCTGCTGAGTGTCATAATCAAGCCATATTCTTAGCAGGAGGAGTTGGAGACTTTTAGTCCACCCCTCATTAATGTCCACCAATCAGGGTTAATTTTCACTTGTCAGGGAAGTTCCCTATCAGAAAGGATTTTAGGCATTTCAGGGTCTCCCTTGGCATCTTTGGTTACTGAGAGAAACCACTCACCATTGATTTATTGATTGCTAGCTAGCCTAATTAATAAATGGATTATTAAGTATCCAGAAACTCTATCTCTTGGGGTTTTTATTCATCTCAGGAGAGAAGGAAAAAGGGGTTGTTTTGTCACCTTAAATTGGGTGACTTTTGGGAGGGGGGAGTAATCTTGGGATTTTTCCAATCTCAGGTGACTTTGAGATTTAATTTCACAAAATGATGGATAAAGGCAAAATGGAGTCACTAATGCTATTTCAGTATTAGAGAAGGACTGATAAAAGCAAACTTGCTATCTTTGCTCCCAGACATACTGCTCTTCTTAGCTAAATCATATGCATCTGTTTCCACAATATCTTTCAAAGTTATGTTCCCTCCTCCCACATATCCCTCACTGTAGAACAGGCCCTCATTTCTCACCTGGACTATTACAGTAGCCTCTTGCTTGGTCCCTCTGCCTTAAGTCTATCCCCATTCCAGTTGATCTTCTATAGAGCTACTAAAGTGATTTTCCTCATTGGTAGTTCTGGTCAGGTCACCTTACTCAAATGGCTCCCAATTACTTTTAGGATCAAATGTAAAAACTATTCTGTTGAAGCTCTTTGCAACCCGGGCCCAACCTACCCTTTTTAGTATTGTTACCTATTGCTACTTTATATACTCTCTCTAGTCCAGCTATACTGGCCTATGTGATGTTCTTTCCACATCATACTCCATTTTTCCTCTTTCTTGTAAACAACATATTGTTGGGTTCTGACTTTTAATCCATTCTGCAATCTGTTTCTGTTTTATGGAGAGTTCATCCTGTTCATATTCAATGCTGTAACTACCAGTTGTGTATTTCTCTATATCCTATTTTTTCCTCTCGATTATCCTTCTCACCTTCTCTTTTTACCCTATCCCTCCTCACACATTTGATTTACTTCTAACCACTACCTCCCTACTCTATACCCTTTTAAAGAATCCCTCTCTTATCCTCTTCTCTTACCCTCCTATTCCTTAATCTACCCAGCCCCTCAATAATCCTTCCCTTCTTGATCTATATACCCTTCTTAAAAGTCCCTCCCTTATCTTGTCCCCTCACCCGTCTATATCTTTATAAATTTAGAAGACTTTTATATCCTTCTAGATGTATATATAATTTCCTCTTCAACCCAGTTCTGATGAGAATAAGGTTCCAGCACTACCAGCCCTCAACCCCCATCTGCTTCCAGTTCATTAATCCCTCATTTGTAAGACAGAATTGCTCCATTTTACCTCTCCCTACCCAATTTTAGTTTTTAGAATCATCCTATCATGCTCAACTCAATTCCAAGCCTTCTATCTATGTATGATTTTTCAAACTACTCAAGATAATATTCCTAAGAGTACAGATAACATTTTCCATATAAGAAGTAAACAGTTTGAATAATGAAAACTCGGGGATGGATATATGTGTATTTTTTTAAGTTTGTAATTTACCTCAGAGTTGAAGTATTTTGAATGGACTTTAGAGGGGAAAATACTTGTTATAAACGTAAACCAAAAGTATCTCTTTAGAAAACTGTCAGTTATTCTGACAAAAATAAATATTTTATGACAAAAAAACCCAAAGTAAACAGTTTGACCTTGTTAAGTCTCTTATAATTGGTCTTTAATGTTTACCTTAGTTCTCCTGGATCTTATACGTCAAATTTCCATTGAGTTCTGGTCTTTTTTTTTTTTGGAGTTATGGTCTTTTTATCACAAATACTTGAAAGTCTTTCAATTCATTGAATTTCCATTTTTTTTTCCATTCAGGATTATATTTGGCTTTGCTTGGTAAATTATTCTTAGTTGCAAACTCAGATCCTTTGCTCTTCAAATGTTCCAAGCCCTTTGCTCTTTTAATGTAGAAGCTGCTAGCTCTTGTGTTATCCTGACTGTAGCTCCACAGCATTTAAATTGTTTTTTTTTTCTTGTTGCTTATAGTATTTTCTCCTTAACCTGGGAGATATGAAATTTGGCTATGATATTCCTGTAAGTTTTCATCTTGGGATCTCTTTCAGGTAGTGATAGATGGGATTATTTTCCATTTCTATTTTACTTTCTCATTCTAGAACTTCAGGGCAATATTTCTTAATGATTTCTTGTAACATTGTTACAAAATAGATATTAAAATAAGTAGATATTAAATAGCTATATTATAAATATCCATCATATTTAAAAATAGATATTAAAAGGGATAAAATAAAACTTAGGTTCTTTCTCCTTTGCCTACTCATTATTAGTTATTTTTTAGTGGCTTATTATTATAGTCAGGTTCCAGGCCTGAGGTGTGGAGGGTGATGCCTCAGGCTTCAACTTTTTATACTGTTGTTTTCTAAACACTGTGTAGGGGCTTGACTTCAGGCACTCCTCCCTGCCCCTGAGCCATGGCCAGGGCCCCCATCCATGTTGTCACTGCAAATACTGGCTTGGGCTACAAACTTAAGCTCTTTCTTTTGCCCTGGAACCAAAACCAGGTACTCTGCTCTCATAAGTGCCTACATCCAGCAGGGTCCCCACCCCTCTGCTACTGCACTCATTGGGTGTGTGCTTACTCCTTCTCACCTGCAGCTCTGGACTGCATCTGGTCAGCACAGATGGGCCTGTCATCCCACAACAGCAATAGGTCTTTCAATCTACCTCTGCTCTGCTGTTCAAGCTGGGGCTGCCTCCTGACCCTCCCCCCCACCCCCACCGTGTTTGTAGATTCAGCTGTCTCCTGGAGGTGTTTGCACTTCAGTTGGGTCAAACCTCTGCCCTGGGTGGTCAGGTCTTTCTTAAGGTCCTCCCAAGTTGTTTTGCTCCAACTTTCAATTATTTCTGTTGCTTAAAGTTTTCTTTGAAGTCATATTTTATCTTATTTGTTGGAGAAATTTGGAGAGCCCAGTATTTCCTGTCTTATTCCACCATCTTCTCAGAATCCTCTCCATTTTTTCTTTCATATCTTTGCACTGGTTGTGTTCCATCCTTCTAAGGCTCTCTTCCTCAGCTGGGCCTCTTGGAATCCCTAGTTTCCTGCTGTCTCTCTTGAGATGTCTGATTTCTTTGTCAGGAAGGACAGGGGCATCAAGAACCTGTTGCTGAAACTTTAGGTTTGGGACTGCAAGCCAAGTCACAAACTCATGGAGAGCACCACCTGGTGGGTGACACAGACATTGCAATCCTTTTCTAAATAATTGCTGCAGTGACATGCTGCCTTTCTGTAGGCTTAAGGAAGGAAGCTTATACATACGGACTACTGTATTTACACTGCAGCACCATCACTGCTGAGCACCAAGGGTCACATGAAATGAAATGTCACAGGTGCAAATATGGAAATTTAATTAGCAACCAAAAGGTTCTTTGGTAAATGTTTATGAAGAAAGGAAATGAAAAGGTTTTAAGCTCATTCAAGCTTTGGTAGTTTCTGATAATAGAGTATATCTTTGCAGTAAATCAGAATATTTGTGTCATTTAAATACATTCTTTCTCTCTTTGCTAGACAGTGGTGAATACCAACTGACATGCTCTTAGACAATCCAATTCTCTGCTTTCTAGATTCATTATGACTATCAGTCACTCTTCTGTTTACAGATTATCCCTTTGTAGATTATTACAATTTCTGAAGTTACAGTTTATTTTATGTTACTGGCTTTACATTTTAAATTGACAGCTTCTTTTCACCACACAGGGAAGTCTCAAAGTTTCTAAATTACATTTTGCTATAGGTTAGATCAGAGACAGTTTCCTGTTTATGGGAATGCTTGCCTAGGGCTTTCTTGATGGGTAAGTAGGCAGCTGCTTGTGTAATCTGATATGAAGAATTCTGAGAAGGGCCCACTTGTCTCAGAATATTTCTCCTATCAGTTTTTTTTCTTTCCTTAAAATCTATGAATTACTAATTTGATTACTTATAGTTGAAACACTGTAGCTTGTTGTTAAAATGCATGTATTAAATAATAGCTAACATTTATATAGTGTATTATATACATATAGTATTTCATTTAGTCCTTGTAGCAAATCTGTGAGGTGGGTAGTGTATTATTACAGATGAAGAAACTAAGACTGAGAAGTTAAATAACTTGGCCAAAGTTAAATATGTAGAGGTAGGATTGAAAGTCAAGTCTCTGACTCCAGACCAAGGGCTTGTTCCACCACGTAATATTGCCTTTCCTAATTGGTTATTTGAGGGGTTTAATGCATCAAACCACCTTGAACAATTAATATTTTATTAATTGGCCAGAGAATTCCTAGCAGAAACAAGGTCTGGAGGGAATGGAGCACAATACAGCTAAATTTTGACAGGACAATGGGGGTCCGAAAGGATTCCAGGCATGGGACATTCAATTTTGGGGAGGATAGATCTCAAGAGAGTGGAACAGTGGGAGCCCCTTAGGGCTTCAAGGAAGTGGGAGGAAGAAAGGGTGAAAAGAGAAATGGAGGGAGGACCTTTGAAAATGAACTTTTTCAACTTCATAAGTTTTGTCATGAACTTCCATCTATATTGTGTGGATTCTTGTTAGTTTCAATTAAAAGATACATGATCATGTGTCAGATATTGTAGAGGAAATTTGTGCATGGGGTGGAAGGTTAGATGATAAATACATGACTTCTAAGGTCCTTTATAATGCTAAGATCTTGTGATTTTATGTATCAATTTTCTGATTTATATTTATATTAATATAAATATGCTTAATATTTATTTATTTAATTTTTTATTTTATCCCTTGAAATTTAAATTTTGTCCCTTTTAATATCTATTCTAGAATCTTGGCTCATGTATATTATATAAATACATAGAAGATCTAAGAGCCTGGGTTTGGAATCCAGAATACATCCTAGAAAGATTTTTTTTTTTTGGGGGGAAGGGGTATATCTTTTACTTTTGTTTTCAGTACAATATTAATATTTCTTACCCAGGTCAATGTGGTAATCTTAAAAACCTTTAATTTTGGTGGCCTAATTTTTCTTGCAACAAGCTATCTCTGCTTTAGAAACATCCTTTTCTTCTGCCTGGCCTCTTCTCAATTTGCTAGAAACTTCTTTTCCTGGAACCGTCCATGCTGGCAACTTTAGTTTTCCAACCAGTCTCACTTAATTGGAGCATTGTGCCTTATATCAGAGGCAGAGTGAGACCCCACAAATCTCTACAAAACACTTGGGTCTCCTCCACATTCCCTAATTGCTCTGTTGTCTGGGACAATAATTTGGGAGGGATGGAAAGAACTTGGTGCATAAACTTCACCTCTTGTAGGACCTTGTAGGACCAGCCCTAGTTGTAGATATTTTCTGTCTCAATTTGCGGTTCAGGTGCTGCCGTAGTGTCCTTCTTGTGATAGCACCTAGGTGGCACAGTGGATAGAGTGCTGGATTTGGAGTCAGGAAAACCTAAATTCAAAGTCAGCCTCAGATCCTTACTAACTGTACGATCCTGGGCAAGTCAATTCTGCCTGACTCAGTTTTCTCACTTATAAAATGGCAATGTTAATAGCACCTATCTCCCAGGGTTGTTGTGAAGATAAAATGAGACACTTTTTGTAAAGTACTTTGTAAACCTTAAATAAGTGCTATATAAATGCTATTATTATTATGTTGTATACTTTTATTAATGCACATGCTATCATTATCATAGTATGAGGTAGGAGACAGGACATTGCATTTGAAGTCCAAAATACCTCAAATCCTGCCCAAGACAGTGGGACCCTGGACAAGTCACAAAGCTAAGGACATTTAGGGTTTAAAAATTTATTTTTTTTGTGCATGTGTGAGGCAATTGGGGGTAAGCGACTTGCCCAGAGTTACAGAGCTAGTAAGTGTTATGTGTCTGAGGCTGGATTTGAACGCAGGTGCTCCTAACTCCAGGGTGGTGCTCTATCCACTGTGCCACCTAGCTGCCCCCTAGGACATTTAGTTTTGCTGTACCTCAATTTCCTCATGTGTAAAATGAAGGGGTTGGACTTCATGATCACTAAGTTTCCTTCTGGCTCTAAATCTATAATCTTTTGATTCTTTTCCATATTTCTGGCCTTGGATATATCTAGTTAAGCCATATAACCTTCATTAAAAAGACTCCCAACAAAGATGATAACTGTTCAGCAAGTTTTCATCTTAAAGAGTTGCCACTCCAACACAGGGTCAAATTGCTATTATGAGTCAGAAGCATTCTGTGATGAAAACATAAGGCTTTTATTCAACATATTTAAGGGGAGTCTAAGAGAGGCAACATGGTATAGTGGATAGAGGACAGATCTCAGTCAGGAAGAACTTGGCAGGTCTAAGAATGGCAGGTCTAATTCTTTCTTTTTCTTTTTTCTTTTGTTTTAAGTATTTTTCCCCCAATTACATATCAAGAAAATTTTTAGCATTCATTTTTACAAGATTTTGAGTTCCAAATTTTTCTCCCTTTCTCCTTCTCCTTTCCTCTTCTGAAAATGGTAGGCAGTTTGATATAGTTTATACATATGCTATCATGTAAAACATATTTCAATATTCATCGCAGTTGTGGAAGAAGAAACAGATCAAAAGAAAAAAACAGAAGAAGGAATGAAGTAAGTGAAAAAATTTTGCTTTGATGTGCATTCGGAGTCCATCAGTTCTTTATCTGAATGTGGATAACATTTTCCTTCGTGAGTCCTTTGTACTTGTCTCAGATCATTGCGTTGCTGAGAAAAGCTAAGTCACTCATAGTTGATCATCAAATGATATTGCTGATACTATGTACAATGTTTTTCTGGTTCTCCTCATTCCACTTTGCATCAGTTTGTGCAAGTCTTTCCAGGTTTTTCTGAAACATGCCTGTTCATCATTTCTTATTGCACAACAGTATTCAATTACATTTATATACCACAACTTGTTCAACTGTTCTCCAATTGATGGACATCTCAATATACAGACATCTCCAATATTTTGCCACCATGAATAAGGCTGCCATAAATATTTTTGCACATGTAGGTCCTTTTCTCTTTTTTATGATCTCTTTGAGGTACAGACTTAGCACTGGTATTACTGGATCAAAAGGTATGCACAGTTTGGTTACCCTTTTCGCGTAGCTCCAAATTGCCCTCCAGAAGGGTTGGAGCAATTTTGACTCCAACAATGCATTAGTGTCCCAATTTTCCCGTATCTTCTCCAACATTTATCATTTTCCTTTTTTGTCATATTAGCCAATCTGATTGGTGTGATGTGGTATTTCAGAGTTGTTTTAATTTGTATTTCTCTAATCAAAAGTGATTTAGAGCACTTCTTCATATGCCTATAGATATCTTTGATTTCTTCATCTGAAAACTACTTGTTCATATTATTTGTGGCAGGTCTAATTCTTCCGTGAAGTCTCATTAAATCTTAGATGGATTGCAATAACCATCTTTTTCCCATTTCTTGATTAACTGTAATATATCTTTCTTCTGGACTTCCTTCAAGACTCACCTGAAGTTCTGTCTCCTGCAAGAAGCTTACCCCTTCTCCCCAGCTCCTTCCCCCAGAGCCTTATCTATGAAATTACTTCCCATTTTATGCTACATATATTTTGTATGTACACAGTTGTTTACTTGCTCTTTCCCCCAGTAGAATGGCAGCTCCCTGCGAGCAGGATCTATATTTTGGCCTGTCTTTTTATCTCCAGTGCTTTACACAAAGCAAGCATTCAATAAATGCTTGTTGATTGAATAATCTGGGAAGAATAAAATCTTGTGGTCATTTTTATTCTCCCCCCCCCAACATATATCTCATTACATTTCCAGTTCTGGCCACATTTTCTTCAAATTCTCTGTAGGTCTCTAGATGTGAATCATGTGCTTGGAAAACCTGAAAAGATCTAAGAGTTTTTTTAAAAAAATCAATTAATTGGATATAGAAGGGGAATTATTCTTCTTGTCATCCAGCATGCGCGCGCACACACACACACACACACACACACACACACACACACACACTCTGTTTACACTTTATCTTCATTTTTGTTCCTTAAATTCTCATTCATTCATTTATCATTCTTCTCCAGTGGTCTCTCTACTGGAAATCATTTTACAGGGCTGGCAGTGAAACCAAACAATTTAACATCTTCAAGTCTTTTATGGGGTTCACAACAGTCTTTGTTATTCAGTTTCTAGTTGTTTTCACACATATTCCTTCACAATCCACTCTCTTTGAATAGGTCTAACTAATCTAAGAAATGGCAACACTAAGAAATATTTCAATATAAAATCAACCTTCATGGAATCTCTCCTTAGAAGCCGCATCATAATGTGGAGGTGATCTTGGGTTCTCAAAAGCTATGCCAACAGAGCTCAAGTTCTGGCAGGTCTCCCCTGCTGGAAAGCTCTTATCTATAGGCTTGGTGATAGATTCCAAGTCTGTAAGCATGTCTGTTGTCTAAGTACTTGCCTAGACAATTTCAAAGAAGCTGAATGTTGGCCATCAGGTGATAACATGTTTTGGTTACAGCAGCTCAAGAAAGATTGTCTACTAAGGCAAAGAAGGATTGTCATATGCATTATTGGAGGGAACCATGATAAAGTCTATGGGCTATGCTGTGTCCTTTCCATTGTGTCTTTTATGGTAAAAGAGACTTGCTTCCTTGTCTTCTTTTTTATTTGTTAGTTCTTTGCAAGAATGATATGAATGAAGGCAGGGGAGAAAGAGGAAGTGTGATGTGGTGCAGAGTGCTAGATTTGAAGTCACAGGACATAAGTTTGAACCTCAACAACATCACTTACTACCTGTATGATCTGAGGCAAGTAATTTAACTTCTCTGGGCCTCAGTTTCCTCATCTGTAAAATTATTGAGTTGGACTAGATGACCTCCTAGGTCCTTTCCAATTCTAAATCGATGATCCTATGAAATGGAGGAATTCTATGAGAGGCATAGTAGATAGTCTCAGAACTAGCCAGACATGACTCAAGTCCTGCCTTTGATACAGTGGCTGTGTGACCCTGGGCAGGTCACTTCATTTTTAGTGACCTGGGCAGGTCATTTTTCTACTCCCTATCTCTTTGAAATGGGAGATATGGTAGAAAAGACAAATTTTATTTTCAAATATCTACATACTCTGGTTGCTGAATCCACCATGCTGAGTGCTGGGTAAACACTCAATAAGTAGTTGTTGAATTGATGAAATGGCCTCTGGCTTTCTAAACTTGACTTCTTCTTTACCTAGCGGCATTACAGGCACTAAAGAGAAAGAAGAGGTTCGAGAAACAGTTAACTCAGATTGATGGCACACTTTCAACCATTGAGTTCCAGAGAGAAGCCCTGGAAAATTCCCATACCAACACAGAAGTATTAAGGAACATGGGCTTTGCTGCAAAAGCCATGAAAGCAGTTCATGAAAATATGTGAGTGGTTTTGGTTTTCTTTCCCAGCCAGTAATTACTGCTCTGGAAGTTATTCTTAGGAAGGAACAAGTGGCTAACTT